>NW_026733174.1:0-395000 GCF_028476545.2 Physella acuta
GGGAAGGAATCAACAATACACAAATAAATTCAGTAGTTTCCCTTTTTATGTTACATTTTGTAAAAGTTTTTTTTAAAGTAACTTATATATATATATATATATATATATATATATATATATATATATATATATATATATATATATATATATATATATATATATATATATATATATATATATATATATATATATATAGTATATATGTATATATATATATATAATATATATATATATATATATATATATATATATATATATATATATATATATATATATATATATATATATATATATATATATATATATATATATATATATATATATATACATATATGTATATATATATATATATACATATATGTATATACATATATATATGTATATATATATATATATATATATATATATATATATATATATATATATATATATATATATATATATATATATTATATATATATATATAATATGTATGTATGTATAATCGAAAATAACTTATTTATCTGTCAAATAAATGGAGTTGATAAGATTTAAACCTTAAACACTTTATCATTCAATTGTTCCTAGATTTTAAAAATCCTAATATCTTCAATTTTATTTTATACTCATGAATATGTTCACTAATCACAATAAATGTTATCGACACCAATTTTTGACCGTTACGTCATTGTAAATGTGCACTACACGAACAAGGATCTACATTCATCTGCTAGAGGTTGTTTTATGTTGGGGGTCGGGGGTGTTTGGGTGGACAGTTTTATGTTGGGGGTCGGTGGTGTTGGGGTGGACAGTTTTATGTTGGGGGTCGGGGGTGTTTGGGTGGACAGTTTTATGTTGGGGGTCGGGGGTGTTGGGGTGGACAGTTTTATGTTGGGGGTCGGGGGTGTTGGGGTGGACATGTTTTTTTTTGGGGGGGGGGGGGGGGGGGGGCGGGGGTATTGCGTTGGACATTTATGTTGCGGATCAGAGAATGGCGGTAAGTCCCCCCCTTTCCTCCCCCCCTCCCCCCCCCCCCCCCCCCCCCCCCCCCCCCCAAAGCGAATATGATACCTTGATTTGTACTTGTAAACATCGCTGTTGACGATTCTGCCTAATGTAATGCAAGCAGTAAATATAACAAACATGTCTGCTCCAAATTTTTACATCACAATAATTACTTTTATCACACACCTACCCCTCCCCCCTCCTACTCAACACAAAAACGTATTTATAGTTTTCTTCCTTCATTTTTGCAGTAGATAATTGCTTGAACTTGTTTACTCATGGATGTTTGAGACCATTTTGACTTGGAAAAACGTGAATTTAAAATTATTTTTTTTGCTTCCATTTTCCAACGTAATACACTGACGCAACTTTGAATCTAATTAGAAATTGACTTTTCACCGGCCACACGGCCCTGGAGGGTTAAAGCAAACAGCACCAGCAGTCTGGAGTATAGTCTGTCGCCAAGGGTTAAATACTTGACGCAATGCTGGAGAAAGTGCCCCTTTTATTTTGGTTGCCCGTGGGATAAAAATCTGGCCACTCGATATGGCCAGCAAACCTTCGAGGGTGTATTTTAAAAGGATAGGAAGAACACAATAATTGAGACTTTTTTTTTTTTGTCAATTCTGGGAAATCTTCTTCATATTTAATCTTGGATAACGAACAAATAGTTGACAATTTTTACATAAATATTTACTTTTATTAGACGGATTATTTTTGAATAAAATTTCATGATGGCGCTTGTTTGTTAAATCTTATAATCTGCAAATGTTTGGATCTTACAATGGTTGAATGATGTGCGCTGTACGTGAGGCATGTGTTGCCCAATTTAAAAGGATTTCAAGTAGCGTTTAGAAGACCTGGTCCATTTGGCCCATATGAGAATTTGGTCCATTTGACACCTGTTATGTTAGTTAATTTGACCCCCTTCATGACCTGGTCTATTTTTTTTACCCACAACGATATGATTGTTTTTCAATTAAAATTGCTGAATCTGTTTTCTTAGCCCTACACCCACGTGAAGCGGGGGGGGGGGTGATCACGTGGTCATCAGGCCGAGGAAAAAAATGGCGCCATGTGCAGAAGAGGCTATGAGACGACCTGGATAATGACAGTCACCTGGATAATGACATTCACCTGGATAATGACTGTCACCTGGATAATGACAGTCACCTGGATAATGACATTCACCTGGATAATAACATTCACCTGGATAATGACAGTCTTATGGATGATGACATTCACCTGGATAATGACAGTCTTATGGATGATGACATTCACCTGGATAATGACAGTCACCTGGATGACAGTCACCTGGATAATGACATTCACCTGGATAATGACATTCATCTGGATAATGACATTCACCTGGATAATGTCTGTCACCTGGATAATGACATTCACCTGGATAATGACAGTCACCTGGATAATGACATTCACCTGGATAATGACAGTCACCTGGATAATGACAGTCACCTGGATGACAGTCACCTGGATAATGACAGTCACCTGGATAATGACAGTCACCTGGATAATGACATTCACCTGGATAATGACAGTCACCTGGATGACAGTCACCTGGATAATGACAGTCACCTGGATAATGACAGTCACCTGGATAATGACAGTCACCTGGATAATGACTGTCACCTGGATAATGACATTCACCTGGATAATGACATTCACCTGGATAATGACATTCACCTGGATAATGACAGTCTTATGGATAATGACAGTCACCTGGATAATGACAGTCACCTGGATAATGACATTCACCTGGATAATGACATTCACCTGGATAATGACATTCACCTGGATAATGACAGTCACCTGGATGACAGTCACCTGGATAATGACATTCACCTGGATAATGACAGTCTTATGGATAATGACAGTCACCTGGATAATGACATTCACCTGGATAATGACAGTCACCTGGATAATGACAGTCACCTGGATGACAGTCACCTGGATAATGACAGTCACCTGGATAATGACAGTCACCTGGATAATGACATTCACCTGGATGACAGTCACCTGGATAATGACATTCACATGGATAATGACAGTCACCTGGATGACAGTCACCTGGATGACAGTCACCTGGATAATGACAGTCACCTGGATAATGACAGTCACCTGGATGACAGTCACCTGGATAATGACATTCACCTGGATAATGACAGTCACCTGGATAATGACAGTCACCTGGATAATGACATTCACCTGGATAATGACAGTCTTATGGATAATGACAGTCACCTGGATAATGACAGTCACCTGGATAATGACAGTCACCTGGATAATGACAGTCACCTGGATGACAGTCACCTGGATAATGACATTCACCTGGATAATGACAGTCACCTGGATAATGACAGTCACCTGGATAATGACATTCACCTGGATAATGACAGTCTTATGGATAATGACAGTCACCTGGATAATGACAGTCACCTGGATAATGACAGTCACCTGGATAATGACAGTCACCTGGATGACAGTCACCTGGATAATGACAGTCACCTGGATAATGACATTCACCTGGATAATGACAGTCTTATGGATAATGACAGTCACCTGGATAATGACAGTCACCTGGATAATGACAGTCACCTGGATAATGACAGTCACCTGGATGACAGTCACCTGGATAATGACAGTCACCTGGATGACAGTCACCTGGATAATGACAGTCACCTGGATAATGACAGTCACCTGGATAATGACAGTCACCTGGATGACAGTCACCTGGATAATGATAGTCACCTGGATAATGACAGTCACCTGGATGACAGTCACCTGGATAATGACAGTCACCTGGATGACAGTCACCTGGATGACAGTCACCTGGATAATGACAGTCACCTGGATAATGACAGTCACCTGGATAATGACATTCACCTGGATAATGACAGTCACCTGGATGACATTCACCTGGATAATGACATTCACCTGGATAATGACAGTCACCTGGATAATGACATTCACCTGGATAATGACAGTCACCTGGATAATGACAGTCACCTGGATGACAGTCACCTGGATGACAGTCACCTGGATAATGACAGTCACCTGGATAATGATAGTCACCTGGATAATGACAGTCACCTGGATAATGACATTCACCTGGATAATGATAGTCACCTGGATAATGACAGTCACCTGGATAATGACAGTCACCTGGATAATGACAGTCACCTGGATAATGACATTCACCTGGATAATGACAGTCACCTGGATAATGACAGTCACCTGGATAATGACATTCACCTGGATAATGACATTCACCTGGATAATGACATTCACCTGGATAATGACATTCACATGGATAATGACAGTCACCTGGATAATGACATTCACCTGGATGACAGTCACCTGGATAATGACAGTCACCTGGATAATGACAGTCACCTGGATGACAGTCACCTGGATGACAGTCACCTGGATAATGACAGTCACCTGGATAATGATAGTCACCTGGATAATGACATTCACCTGGATAATGACAGTCACCTGGATAATGACAGTCACCTGGATAATGACAGTCACCTGGATGACAGTCACCTGGATGACAGTCACCTGGATAATGACAGTCACCTGGATAATGATAGTCACCTGGATAATGACAGTCACCTGGATAATGACAGTCACCTGGATAATGACAGTCACCTGGATAATGACATTCACCTGGATAATGACATTCACCTGGATAATGACATTCACCTGGATAATGACATTCACCTGGATAATGACATTCACCTGGATAATGACATTCACCTGGATAATGACATTCACCTGGATAATGACATTCACCTGGATAATGACATTCACCTGGATAATGACATTCACATGGATAATGACAGTCACCTGGATAATGACATTCACCTGGATAATGACATTCACCTGGATAATGACATTCACCTGGATAATGACATTCACCTGGATAATGACAGTCACCTGGATAATGACATTCATCTGGATAATGACATTCACCTGGATAATGACATTCACCTGGATAATGACATTCACCTGGATAATGACATTCACCTGGATAATGACATTCACCTGGATAATGACATTCACCTGGATAATGACATTCACCTGGATAATGACATTCACCTGGATAATGACATTCACATGGATAATGACAGTCACCTGGATAATGACATTCACCTGGATAATGACATTCACCTGGATAATGACATTCACCTGGATAATGACATTCACCTGGATAATGACAGTCACCTGGATAATGACATTCATCTGGATAATGACATTCACCTGGATAATGACATTCACCTGGATAATGACATTCACCTGGATAATGACAGTCACCTGGATAATGACAGTCACCTGGATAATGACATTCACCTGGATAATGACATTCACCTGGATAATGACATTCACCTGGATAATGACAGTCACCTGGATGACAGTCACCTGGATAATGACAGTCACCTGGATAATGACATTCACCTGGATAATGACAGTCACCTGGATAATGACATTCACCTGGATAATGACAGTCACCTGGATGACAGTCACCTGGATAATGACAGTCACCTGGATAATGACATTCACCTGGATAATGACAGTCACCTGGATAATGACATTCATCTGGATAATGACAGTCACCTGGATAATGACAGTCACCTGGATAATGACATTCACCTGGATAATGACAGTCACCTGGATAATGACAGTCACCTGGATAATGACAGTCACCTGGATAATGACAGTCACCTGGATAATGACATTCACCTGGATAATGACAGTCACCTGGATAATGACAGTCACCTGGATAATGACATTCACCTGGATAATGACAGTCACCTGGATGACAGTGACCTGGATAATGACTGTCACCTGAATAATAACTGTCCTCTGGATAATTATTCAGCCATCATCACACCAGAAACCATCGTCCACCATCTCAAATCACAGTTGCCCACATTTGTTTTCTTCCAACATTCCCCTCCATACGGAATACACATCGGTTTATAGCTGGTTAAAACCCAACTTACCTCAGGGCAAATAATATTTACAAACTAAACCAACTTGATGGCAGACAAAACCAGAAAAATCTGGCCATTTTCTTCTATAAAAAAATCGGAAAACTCCATCCCAGCCGTCACTTAGTGCGATAAAATCGTAATCACGTTCATAATTACTCACAAATTCAGACAGATGAAAACATTTGGCGCGAGTGCGTTAGGGTGTGGGGGGGGGGGGGGGGGGGGAGTAAAAATGTTGCAGACGACTCAAAAAAAAAATGGCGGTATATTTTTGAGATTTCAATTTCGATTGATAGACATCGAGTTACTTTTTCTATTAATGTGTGGGGGTTGTTATATTTTTTTTTCGCCGGGCCTCCCAGGAGCTGGGGTCTGAGCGAGACGTGGGTGGTCCGGACGGGCTAGGAACACAGGTATTTGCGAAATTTGGCGAACAAATAACGGAGACAGGAGAGGAAAGATCGCTCCACACCTAGCGTTTATTGACACGAATAGCCCGCGGAAATAGTCTGGATGCAGCCGTGGAAATAGTGGGAACACATTAGTTGGGGATATAGGTGGGCTGTAGGATCTTAGCGGCAGTTCATATATAATGTAACGGGTTACCTTTATTTAAGAGGTTTCTTTTTATTTTATTCTTATATATTGAAGCTAATTTAGATGATAATTTAAAATGTTTACATTTCTTTTTTTACGTTTATACAGCAAGCATAACAATGTCTTATGAGAAGTTGGCCCATGTATTTTATTAAAATGTTCAAAGTTTTTTCGTTTATAAAAGCACAGTAATAGAAATAATATAAGAAAGAAACTTAAGTCCTGCTCAACATATAAAGGGAAGCCATAAAGTCATCGGCTAAAAGACTTACATCAGTCAGTGAATCTACACAACTAGGGATCAAGTTCACACTAGAAGTATGACTTACGTCTTGTTTGTTTTTCTAGAAAATGCTGCTCACACACTCAAGCCTCTATCAAACATGGACATGTATATAATTATATATATCGTCTTTATCGATCTCAATTAACTAATATACTGTTATCGATCTATACAAAACAACATCTGCGATGTTCGTGTAAGAACAACTGGTGGTGATGTTTTCATATCATTTTTCTGACTGGCATGTTCAGTTCACCATTCTGTCGGTGACATCCTTAGGTGATTATTCTGTCGGTGACATCCTTAGGTCACCATTATATTGGTGACATCCTTAGATCACCGGTGACATGCTTTGGTCACCATTACGACGGTGACATGCTTTGTCCGTGTCACTTCTGTATCTCATCACCTCCCTGACATATTCCATGTGGCGATAATGTCCAACTAGCAGCGGAGACAAAAGGGACTCTAGAATATTCTGTTCTAACTCTTGTATTAAAGGGGGCGACACTTATTTCTCTCCTCACCTACGGATAGACCGACTACAATATTCCGTTCTAACTCTTGTATGTAAAGTTAAAGGGGGCGATACTTATTTATCTGGTCAACTATGGATAGACCGACTAGTTAACTCGTATGCTACACATCAATCCAGTTAAGTCATGTACCCCCCACAATCCATTGACCATGTACCCCCCACAATCCATTGATCATGTACCCCCCACAATCCATTGATCATGTACCCCCCACAATCCATTGATCATGTACCCCCCACAATCCATTGATCATGTACCCCCCACAATCCATTGATCATGTACCCCCCACAATCCATTGATCATGTACCCCCCACAATCCATTGATCATGTGCCCCACACACATCCATTGATCATGTACCCCACACACCACAAAAGTTCATCATGTGCCCCCCCACACACATCCATTGATCATGTGCCCCACACACATCCATTGATCATGTACCCCACACACATCCATTGATCATGTGCCCCACACACATCCATTGATCATGTACCCCACACACCACACAAGTTCATCATGTGCCCCCCCCCTACACACATCCATTGATCATGTACCCCACACACATCCATTGATCATGTACCCCACACACATCCATTGATCATGTACCCCATACATATCCATTAATCATGTACCCCACACATATCGGTTAATCATGTACCCCACACATATCCATTAATCATGTGCCCCACCCACATATCCATTAAACGTGTGCTCCCCACACACATCCATTGATCATGTGCCCCACACACCACACACGTTCATCATGTGACCCAGCTCATCACATCGAAATATGACCATTGTGAGGGGGGGGCTGTCAATCCTCATCAAGCAAAAAACACCACACCACGTGACAGATCCACAACCACACAAATAGACACAATCACCCCACACATTCACCCCCCCCCCCCCCTCCACATCACACACATTTACTTAGACCAACCCCAACACTTCCCGGGGTCGGGCTAATTACAGCTAGTCCCCGTGCCTCCTGCCTCTCGCTGTGACTGGATCAACCCCGGGTGGGGGCCGGGAACAATGCCGTGTGGGTGGCATGTTTTTTCGCCTGTCAATTAGTCCCGGGTGTTTGTTGAGCGGGCTGGGCACCGTGATAAAGGGGTATCTGCTGCTTCTAGCGTCTTCTCGCTAGTCGCCCGGGCTCTCTCCGCCAGGGGGCGCCACAGATTACGGCGAGATAACGTCGGGGTGGATCTGAAGGCAAGTCGGATACAATCTTTTCAAATTTGGTATCATCCTCCCCCCCCCCCCCTGCCCCTAGCCTACAAGCATGCACACCCCACCATGCGACAATACCACATTCATCATCGAACCAACAAGACAAGAATTTTTCATGTCAGTCATGTTGGGCAATTGTAGGCTGAACCTGGCCACTATACTGGCCACTATACTGGCCACTATACAATAAACAGTTCTATGGCTCATGCACGTTTTCTTGAGCCGTAGAGTTGGTGACCTACTTACCAGCACTATACGGGCCAATATACAGGCCATTATACTGGCCATTATACCAGCAACTTGTAAGCCAATCCTGTCTAGTGCATTCGTCATTTACATATCGAGTATCTTTATCTATTGGTTTTTTATGGACCACGACAACCCTACAACTATATATGGTCCAAGCCAACCCTACAACTGCATATGGACCATGCCAACCCAACAACTGTATGTGGACCATGGCAACCCCACTACTGTATAGTGTATATGGACCATGCCAATTGATCCAAATTTAAATGGACCATATCAACCCAACAACCAAGTCTATCGAAGAGGTCAAATGTTTATAAACTAAGTCAAACAAACTGGACAATGGTATAGATTATAGAGGATACAGAATAAAGTTGGTCATTTAATTAAAGACACACATAATGTAGATATCAGGTGATACATTTTAACCAAATTTTAGCCAGCATACACAACTTGTAATGACAAGCACAATGCCTTGTTTTTGTATTAGCTTTTATCTAGTTTTCAATGTCTGTCTAATTGTAACAATTGTTTGCTTGTTAGTTTCGTTGTGGGATGTAACGAATCTTGCAACTCAGTTTTGTCCCAAATCTAATGCAGGGATTTCATTCAAATTTGTCTCCGATGACAGTGCAAAAGTGTTTCATTTGTAATCTAGTTTGACATTAGATTAGTCTTTAAATTCTAATTAAAGTTCAATTAAATAGGGAAGGTAACAAGATAAATACTAGTTTTTTTCCTGTATTTGAATATTTTATTTCCTATTGTACATTTGAAAGTTACATATTTTAAGAACTTTTCCGCCTCTGTGTGTTTTCTCAAGAAATGTGCAATTCTGGTGCAAACTTTCATATTTTTAGCGCAATTTCCATTCTGGAGAATTGCGTTTATTAACCCGTCATTTCTGGATGTATGAATGTATGAATGAATGGATGGATGGATGGATGGATGTGTGTCCGCAGCTTTAAGTCGTATCTCCTCCTCAACGAAGCAATATCGATGACTAGTTCCAAAAGCAATTATGTTAAGCAAGTTACGAGGATGAACATAGGCCATAAAAATTCCGGGTTTCTTTCATGGATTTCCCGGAAAAGCTAAAAAACCTCGACAAAATGCAGTTTTTGGCCCATATCTCGGCAACCAGACCACTTAGCGACTTGAAACATGTACCAATCGATTCCTGCCATAATTTAGAACAATATTGCCGAAGAAAGTTTTCAAAAATATCCTTTCGTTCGGTCACAAAAAATTTTTTGAATTAATTAAAATTTGGACCGAATTAGTAGGCATTTTATGCAACCACACCACACGCGTCATCACGTTCAATAGCTGCGCCATCACGTTCAATGGCTGCGACGTCACGTTCGGTAGCTGGGCGCGCAATGGTTTTTAGTCATGTTACTCTATTGTAAATAAAACATGTAAAATACTGAAAAAAAATTAATAAAAAACGTTTTAACAACTAACCAATGGTTTTACTAACCCTGCTCTTGATTTACGCTACGATAGAGCTATTTTTAGATAACACAAGGAAATTGCGCTAAAATTGTCACTAGACTTTTTTTAATTACTTGTTTTACCTACCCCTCAACCTTATGGTTTTCGGCTAAGATGAACATACGAGAAAGTTTAGGGGAGATCATTCCCGCTTTATTGTTGCAACCTAACATTTTGACTATAGGGTTAATTTTCTAAAAATTAATACGTTTAAAAACTTGTTATTTAAGGAATTACAAAAGTTTAAATACACGTTTTATTCTATCAGTGTTCTGCTCGCTAGTGATGTAGGGCACGCATCAGTGAACCGAGACAATGGCCGTTCTAGCACCTGAGTGGTACCTACGTATGTGTGTAAACCCTGACATACTTGTAACAGCTTTTGTGGAAGGGAGGGGGAGATGGGGCGTGTAACCAATTTAGATTTGTATGAAGGAAGAGATCCTGGGGGGGGGGGGGTGCGACAGACGTTTGGAGACGTCTGTGAAGTGTCAAAAAATCTGAATGAACATTTAAAGAGGTAAGCAAATATATTTTCTATAACTGGGAGGGGACGTTTGGTAGGGATTATGGTGGAGACGGGAGTCTGTTCGTCGGGGCTTGGAAAAACTTTTGGGAACTTGGGTCATTTCATACGAACAGAACATTAGGAAAACTGTTTACCAGCCCAAGCAAAACACTACCATTACAAATATTATCAAACCATTACAAATATCATCAAACCATTACAAATATCATCCAACCATTACAAATATCATCCAACCATTACAAATATCATCAAACCATTACAAATATCATCCAACCATTACAAATGTCAACTGACCATCACAAATATCAACCAACCATCACAAGTATCAAACAACCATCACAAATATCAAACAACCATCACAAATATCAAACAACCATCACAAATATTAACCAACCATCACAAGTATCAAACAACCATCACAAATATCAAACAACCATCACAAATATTAACCAACCATCACAAGTATCAAACAACCATCACAAATATCAAACAACCACACCAAATATCAAATACCATCAGAAATATTCAACCATCGCAAAGATCAGACAGTCATCACAACTAAAAAATCCTGATATACAAATTACAAATCTTGAAGTATGGGAATAGATCAAGCGTTGCACTTAGCAAACAAACCTAAGGATGACTGCCTTCTGACTTGTTTAAATCATACCGGAATGCCGGTTCCATGATTCCCATTTACCGGAATGCCGGTTCCCTGATACCCATTTACCGGAATGCCGGTTCCCTGATACCCATTTACCGGAATGCCGGTTCCATGATTCCCATTTACCGGAATGCCGGTTCCCTGATACCCATTTACCGGAATGCCGGTTCCCTGATACCCATTTACCGGAATGCCGGTTCCTTGATACCCATTTACCGGAATGCCGGTTCCCTGATACCCATTTACCGGAATGCCGGTTCCCTGATACCGATTTTACACATATGCCGGTATCACTAGAACAACGGGCCCTAACAGGAAACCTAGTCACATCGTCTGGACAGCAACCAACCAACTGGACCAACCGAGGCTAGGTAGACGAAAGTATTCTGATCGTAGTTTAAGTAGTGAGTTTTAAAATGGTGAGTTTTAAAATGGTGAGTTTTAAAATGGTGAGTTTTAAAATGGTGAGTTTTAAAATGGTGAGTTTTAAAATGGTGAGTTTTAAAATGGTGAGTTTTAAAATGGTGAGTTTTAAAATGGTGAGTTTTAAAATGGTGAGTTTTAAAATGGTGAGTTTTAAAATGGTGAGTTTTAAAATGGTGAGTTTTAAAATGGTGAGTTTTAAAATGGTGAGTTTTAAAATGGTGAGTTTTAAAATGGTGAGTTTTAAAATGGTGAGTTTTAAAATGGTGAGTTTTAAAATGTTGAGTTTTAAAATGGTGAGTTTTAAAATGGTGAGTTTTAAAATGGTGAGTTTTAAAATGGTGAGTTTTAAAATGGTGAGTTTTAAAATGTTGAGTTTTAAAATGGTGAGTTTTAAAATGGTGAGTTTTAAAATGGTGAGTTTTGAAATGGTGAGTTTTAAAATGGTGAGTTTTAAAATGGTGAGTTTTAAAATGGTGAGTTTTAAAATGGTGAGTTTTAAAATGGTGAGTTTTAAAATGGTGAGTTTTAAAATGGTGAGTTTTAAAATGGTGAGTTTTAAAATGGTGAGCTTAAAAATATTGAGTTTTCCAAATGGTCTCAAGTTCCCTAACGATGGATAACTGAACATGTAAAAACTTTTAAGACCCACCTAAGTTTCCCCACCCCCAACCCCTCAACCCCATATATAAACACTTAAGAAAGTTGAAGACTGTTACTCGTATGCCTAAGTAAATATCTCTAATTAGCCGGTTACTCTTGGGCGGAGAGAAAAGGTTTGTCGGGGTGATGCTGGTTGTTGAGGGGGTGGGGTGTAGGGGCGCTGGTTGGAAATGTGCTGGTTGTTGGGGGTGGAGGGGCGCTGGTTGGGAAGGTGCTGGTTGTTGAGGGGGTGGGGTGTAGGGGCGCTGGTTGGGGCGGTGTTGGTTTTTGGGGAGTAGAGGGGCGCTAGTTGGGGTGGTGCTAGTTTGGGTGGAGGGGGTGGATGGGGCGGTGCTGGTTGTTGGGGGGTAGAGGAGTAGAGGAGTAGAGGGGCGCTGGTAGGGGTAGTGCTGGTTTATGGGGAGTAGAGGAGCAGAGGTGTGCTAGTTGGGGTGGTGACGGTTGTTGGGGGTGGAGGGGGTGGAGGGGGTGGAGTGGCGCTAGTTGGGGTGGTGCTGGTTGTCGATGAGTAGATGGGCGCTTATTGGGGTAGCTGGTTGTTGGGGATGGAGGGGCGCTGGTTGTGGAGGGGTGGGAGGTGCTGGTTGGTGGGACGGAGAAGCTCTAGTTGAGGGTGGGCTGATGGCGTGCTGTTAAGTGATATGGCGCTGGGTGTTTGTTTTCTTGTTGATTCCGGCAACTAGTTAATTGAATAAAAGCTACGCTGTAGGTAATGCAAGGCAGGTTCGTGCATCGGTCTTTTTTTTTTGTTATGGTGGAGCGAGGGTCGTGGGGGGAGGGGGGCGGAGGGAAAGGAAACAGTTGAGGAGAAAGTTCATCACAGTTGGTGAAGGAAGAGTGTAACGGGGGGGGGGGGGTTAATAGAGAATACTTTATAACTGGACTGGATGGCTTCTCCAGAATTTTTAAACAAACAAGCTACATAATAGTTACCAGGATTCGAACGCCGCTCTTTCGTATCAAGCTATCTATCCCTCCACCACGTCACTCGATACCAGCTCTATACATATTCACAAGGATCAAGGTTCTATCTCATTCAAGTTGGACCGCTTGATTCCGTGTTCGAATCCTGGACCCGTCTCAGACAGGTGGATCCAATCGCCACACACTCGTATAATTTTAAACGAGAACTCTGAAAAATGCGAAATAAATTTAATTAGGAACTCTCGAATTTTAAATTTTAACGCAGATTTCATGTTCGTTATCTACGATAATTCGACGAAAGTGGGTGGGGTGGGGTGGGGCTAGACAGCTCTCGGCGTGGGCTAGGTCTATACATACAGCTAACCTGCACACGTATCTTACGGCAATTCTAAAAACAATTGAAGAGTTCCTTCCCCTGGTGAGTCGGCAAACAACGAGGGTGGTCGCCCCTGCTGCACACAGGACTGGTATGTGTAAATTAAGACCGAAGGAAGATTAATACCAGCTAGGCGTCCCGGACCAAACGCCGAGTGGCGGAGTAGAAGAGCACTTACCCAGTGCTTAGCGTGAGACGCTGCCAACACTCCGTGTGTGCACAGTGAGCTGGATAAGGTTTGAGATGTCGGGAATATTGGTGCTACAAACTTGACGACGTTTGGTTGGGGCGGGGGAAGGGCTGGTGGATAAACAACGGGGCAGGGGTGACTAGTGGGGGACTCCGGCCGTCAGTGTTTGCTCGCTGGTGTGTGTGTGTATGTGTGTGTGTGTATTTGTATGTCGTAAGTTACCAAGCTGGACATGTGAGGAGACAGCGAGTGGAACTTGGTCACTTCGTAACAGGCGGGTCACTTCGTAACTGGTTGGTCACTTCGTAACTGGTTGGTCATTTCGTAACTGGTTGATCATTTCGTAACTGGTTCTTCACTTTGGGTTTCCATTGTTACTCTGACAGGACTGGGTAGCGGTGTTATGTAAACCTGAATTCTTGACTGCTAGGCTTGACCACATTTTACATAACATCACGTACAGCCAGGGGTGGACTGGGCCGCCGAGACGCCAGGGAAAAATTCACGGTGGGCCGCCAGAATCGGTGCTGTAATAGACTTAAGAAAATATTTGCCATTCGGTCAATGTGAGAAGATAGTGGTCGTTTCCCGATTTGGCCGGTCTGTTCCCACTTTGGCCAATTTGACATCAATAAAACTTCGTTGGTTAAAAAATACAGTCATGCAGACATACAAACATACAGACATACAGACATCTGTTAAGCGCATATAAACTCTTTTGACTGTCGTCTATTCGAGCAGCTTGTAAGAGATCATTCTCCAAATTGTGATACATCAAGAATAGATTGCGAAGACCAATAGGGATTGCACGCTTAAGTATATATATATATATATATATATATATATATATATATATATATATATATATATATATATATATATATATATATATATATATATATATATAGTGTATCGCGCGTTGTTTTCTATTTCCTCCACTGCGTGAAAACGAATGCTCTCTAGACCACTTTATCTAAACCAATTTATTATTACTTCTGGGTGGCCACGGATGTTTAAAAAAAAACTAATAATCAACACTTCAACAATTTAATTACGCTAATTACTGCTGGTGATTACTACCGGGAAAAGTAATCATTCAAGTGCACTTAAATGAACACTTATTGATGATTTATTATAGGGAACACCCACGCCCTAATGGTTTTTAATTGCTAGTGTTAAACATCCGCAGCACATTATGTGAGTATAATGAAAGTATAATGAATAGATAACTGGTTTATAATTGATAACAAACAAGGCGTATTGGAATAATATAATACTTAAAATTATCTTGTCGCCACTACTAAAGAGCTATTGTATTCGACGCAAATAAAAACAAAGGTACAAATGGTATTTTAAGCAGTGTTTAAGTTCCATGTCCTGTACCACATGAAGCTACAGAGACAAATATACAGTGTTGACCCATGATCCCCACCCCCCAGTATATGTGTCCCTATATTTTCACGGAAATATTTTCTTAATATAAAAAACATTAAGTGCTCAACAAACCGGACAAGCCAGGTTGCTTTCACTTTCTTGACACTCCCATTTTTGGGAGATCCCAGATTCTTCTCTAACTGATGATGTGAGGCTTGGAAGAAATAGAAATCATAGACCACAGAATCTTTTATGATAGCTGATGTTAAGTTTGGAAGACATAGAAATCACAGTGGTAGTCCCAAACACCATGCTGAACTTAGAATTTTTATAATGGAAGATTTGAGGTAGACCTTAGATCTTGTATAATGGATGATTTGAGTTAGACCTTACGATTTTGTATAATGTATGATTTGAGGTAGACCTTACGATTTTGTATAATGGATTATTTGAGGTAGACTTTAGGATCTTGTATAATGGATTATTTGAGGTAGACTTTAGGATCTTGTATAATGGATGATTTGAGGTAGACCTTAGATCTTGTATGATGGATGATTTGAGTTAGACCTTACGATTTTGTATAATGTATGATTTGAGGTAGACCTTACGATTTTGTATAATGTATGATTTGAAGTAGACTTTAGGATCTTGTATAATGGATGATTTGAGGTAGACTTTAGGATCTTGTATAATGGATGATTTGAGGTAGACCTTAGATCTTGTATAATGGATGATTTGAGTTAGACCTTACGATTTTGTATAATGTATGATTTGAGGTAGACCTTACGATTTTGTATAATGGATTATTTGAGGTAGACGTTAGGATCTTGTATAATGGATGATTTGAGGTAGACTTTAGGATCTTGTATAATGGATGATTTGAGGTAGACTTTAGGATCTTGTATAATGGATGATTTGAGGTAGACTTTAGGATCTTGTATGATGAATGATTTGAGGTAGACCTTAGGATCTTGTGTAATGGATGATTTGAGGTAGACCTAAAAATCATTAAGACCTAATCTAGGAAAGACTATTTCAGATTTGAAAGACCTAAGAACGTAGTAAACTTCTGTGATGGAAGATTTGAGTTTTGACCTAGTTTTCATAGAGACCCAGAACCTTCTCCAGTGGGTGTTGTGAGATACAGAAACCAAATTTTAACGCAGGTTTGAACTCAACCCATCATCCTTCTATGGCAATGGGTATTTTTTTTTAAAGTTCGATAATGTTATCACAAGTTGATGTTTGGACACTGACATGTGAAATTCTATTTGCTTGAATAATCTGTTAATGGACTTCATTTAGGAAGTTGATGTGGATAGAGTAACAGCTGCTAGCCAACTTTAGTCTGGAGTTTTGTGGGGAGCAAGCAGGATGTTAACACCTACATGTGGTTTTTCTAGTTCAGTGCTAATCAAGTTGTAGTATAAACTCTACTTTATTTTTTTAACACTTAAAAATTAGATTTAACCTCTATAGGGCTGGTAAGTAGGTCAATAAACAGTTCTACGGCTCAATAAAACCTGCATGAGCCATAGAACTGTTTATTGACCTACTTACCAGCCCTATAGATGGGCAAAAGTAATACCTATCCATATTTCTGAGTGATTTAATATTTTAATGTTTTAATACAACGCTTGTGAACTGATAAGGGGTTGTCCATACAGGACGAACACTTTAAAGGTGGTTAGTCTAGGAAAAAATTTCATAGAGGCAACATAGCAAACAATAGTGGAACTATTTGGTGATGTGTCAACTAGCTATTGTGCTGGTCATTGTGCCTAATGACCAAACAGCAAAATGATCCGCCTCCCCTACACAAGCACACACACATATACACACACATACACAGTCTTGTGGATTCCCTCACTCGCCCTCTTCCTCGAGTTGTGATGGTCTCAGGTCTTAGGGAGTGAAACGTCTTCATTTACTCGAGACTTTTGTCTTAAAGTTACTTTTCATATTATATCTAATTATATTCATTAACAAAAATAAATACCACATTGTGTAACTTCCTGAGGGTGTCTCACCAATCATTGGACTCAAATGAAAAGTGAACTACCTACAATCCTACATGCAACGTCACAGGAATTAGCATATGGGTTATGACGATAAAAGGAAGATACGTATGTCCTAAGAAAACTCGTGTTGTGTTGTAAGATGTAGGCTTAAGTGAAAATATGGGCTTGGATAGATTTAGCCATCACATAACCTCCCTATTTTTGTGTTGACTTTCAACACAAAAATGGTCACATGTCAATTCATTCACTGTATTCGTTGGGTGGCCACATTTTATTTCATTCACTGCATTCGTTGGGTGGCCACATTTTAGTTCATTCACTGCATTCATTGGACAGCCACATTTTAGTTCATTCACTGCATTCGTTGGGTGGCCACATTTTAGTTCATTCACTGCATTCGTTGGGTGGCCACATTTTAGTTCATTCACTGCATTCGTTGGGTGGCCACATTTTAGTTCATTCACTGCATTCGTTGGGTGGCCACATTTTAGTTCATTCACTGCATTCGTTGGGTGGCCACATTTTAGTTCATTCACTGCATTCATTGGACAGCCACATTTTAGTTTATTCGATGAATTTGTTGAATACTCTTTTTTTTTTTTTGGCCCAAATTTAGTTCATCCTATGAATTTGTTGGATATACATGCCTGCCTCGGGTCACTCTTTTATTAGTTTATCCAAATATTTCGTTGTGCGACCTCCCTTTCGGCCACTGTTTAAGTTTAGTTCTTCTTAAATTAAGTAAATTCGGTAGCTATTTTTGTTTTGTTGTGTTTTGTTTTCCCGCGATCACCAACGTCAACACTAACAATACTCCCCGCTGTCTGCACACAGCACGTCTGCGCTACGCACCGAAACTATAAAATCGTGCCACTGCTTCTCTGATCAAATACCGCTGTGCCAACGATAACAATTTGATTAGCTCCCTTGGCTTGTTTTACTTCCCCTTTTAACGTTTATCAATAAAATTATAGTGTTTGTCGTTCATGTTGATTGATGTTTTTCTTTTAATTAGGTGTATTTATGTTATATTGCCTTTTAATGTCTGATTTAAGTTAACAATTAGTTTGCGTCTGTTTATTTTTTTTTCCTTACAATTTCGTGTAATATTAAACGAAAGTAGTATTTTTAGCTGCCAAGGGGAAAATGTAGGTCTACATTAACTTTCATTAAGCAATTAAAGCGTAATGGGTCAGCATTAAAAGTGGATTAAACCCTAGTGGTTTTAGCATTTTTTTCGCAATAATTGTCTTAAATGATAGGTTTATAATGAAATGGGGAGGGGGTAAGATGGATCGGGGTTGGGAAGAAAAGTTTTTAGCAGCGTAAATAAAAGTGGAAAAATCTGGCAACTTGGGTGGCCGTGACGTGGTGCTCAGTGTGAGTGTTGTAAACATTGGGTGATTGTCTGATTAGGCCAGAGTGGGGAGCCAGTTTAGACGGATGTGTGGGGGAGGGGGAGTCTATGGGAGGGGTGGCTGGGGTGGTTGGGGGAGCAAGTTTAGACGGATGTGTGGGGGAGTATATGGTAGGGGTGGGGGAGCCAGTTTAGACGGATGTGAGGGGGAGGGGGAGTCTATGGGAGGGGTGGGGGAGCCAGTTTAGACGGATGTGAGGGGGAGGGGGAGTCTATGGGAGGGGTGGGGGAGCCAGTTTAGACGGATGTGTGGGGGTAGTATATACGAGGGGTGGGGGAGCCAGTTTAGACGGATGTGTGGGGAGTATATGGGAGGGGTGGGGGAGCCAGTTTCGGTGAATGTGAGGGGGAGGGGTGTATATGGGAGGGGTGAGGGGAGCCAGTTTAGACGGATGTGTGGGGGGGAGTATATACGAGGGGTGGGGGAGCCAGTTTAGACGGATGTGTGGGGGAGTATATGGGAGGGATGGGGGAGCCAGTTTAGACGGATGTGTGGGGAGTATATGGGAGAGGTGGGGGAGCCAGTTTAGACGGATGTGTGGGGGGAGTATATGGGAGGGGTAGGGGGAAGCCAGTTTAGACGGATGTGTGGGGGAGTATATGGTAGGGGTGGGGAAGCCAGTTTCGGTGAATGTGAGGGGGAGGGGTGTATATGGGAGGGGTGGTTGGAGGAGCCGGTTGGTTTAGGCGGATGTGAAAGGTGGGTGAGTATACGAGAGGGGTTCCGGGAGTCGTTTTTGACGGATATGTGTGGGGATAGTATAAGGGAATGGTTGGGGAATTGGTTTAGGCGGAAGTGGGTGGGGGGAGGAGTATACGAGAGGTTTGGGTTTGTGGCTGTTACGAGTATAGGTGTGAGGGGCGGGAGGGGGGGTTAAGGGAGGAAGTGGTTGGGGGAGAACGGCATAAACGTGGGGGTTGAAGTATTAGGATTGACTTTGTTGGGGTCTGTAAAGGGCGTTTGAGGGGGTTATAGGGGAGGAAGTGTTTGGGGGAGACATGCGGGGGGGGGGGGGGGGGTATAAGGGAGGGGGTTTGGTTGGGGTCTGTTGAAGCGAATATGTAGGAGGTATATGAGAGGGTTGGGTTGTGGAGCATGTTCAGGTGTATGTGTTAGGTGGGGTTTACAGGTACGGGGTTTGTTTAGGGTAGCATGTTCAGGTTTACGAGAAGGGGAAGAATTGGGGGAAAGAGTAAGTACAGGTTTACAAAAGGGGGGGGGGGGGGTAAAGAGAACGTATACAAGGTAGATAGAGAGAACAGATGTGCAGAAGTAAAAGGTGGGGTGAAAGGCAGATGCGATGGAGAGAAAGTAAACAACGGAATTAAGAGTTAGCGGTGGGAGGGAGGTTTGGTGAGTTTACAGGGGAGTGTGCACAGAAAGTAGATGGGGCGAAGGGATAGAGAGTAAGAGCGACGAGGTAGAAACGCCACAGTGAACATGTCGAGACAGAAGGCGAGGGTGAGGGAAATACGAGTGAGGTGAAGGAATTCCGAATCAGGAATACGTCGCGTGGGTGGGATTATTAATGTAGGTAGTGTAGACAATGGTGCGGGGGTGGGGGGGGGGTGGGGGCTGATATAATCGTCGGGTCCCGGAAAGTTAATTTGTAATTGATATCAGGGCGGCGCTTGAAGCATGTGTTTATATGGATGGGGAGGGAGTGAAATAGGAGAGTCGACTGGTTGGCCAGGATGAGAAATACTCAATCAATCGATTAGTTATCTGTAAATAAAATTAGTTTATCTAGATGATGACCTTTGAAATGGGTTATAGACAAACCACCGACTCGGTAGGAGGTTGAAACTTCATGCGACTCAGTGTGTGTGTGTGAGGGGTGGGGGTCTAGACACCACGACTGAGTAGGAAGTTGAAGACAACCCAAGTATTTGCTCTAGAGTTCGAAGATGCGTCGCAGACGTCCACAACGAGCTCCCGCTACACTTTTGCAGCTCAGTCTGGTCAGTTAGCACGTGAGGTGTCCTGAGTACTTTAATTAATTTCTGGACCAGATCGTCTGCAGTAGGGAGACTGTTTTTCTTATTTTTTGTAAGTGTATAAAAAAATTAGAGGAGGTGGTGCTTGAGGGTGGAGTATATGTTTAAGCATTGAAATCACATTAAATAAGAGCAAAGGAGGAAGAAATTAAAAGTATTACAAGTTGCATATAAATATTGTAAATCATATTTCTTTTTTAGCCTTAGTTAAACAAAATAGTAGTGGTCATGCAAATAACAGAAGACGGTTTTATGTTTTACAAGATTTTATATTCAGAAAATTGCATTGAATAATTTAGGAAAAGAAGCCTTTTTTCCCTTGTAAGAAACATATTTTACCGGTTGTTTCCCATGCAAGTAAATATTTTGTATTTATATCGGTGGTTTCCCTTGGAGCAATGCGAACCTGGAGTATAAGTCGTATACTTTTATTTAGAAAAATTCAAACACTTTTATTCAACTTTAAAAACAAAATAAAGTTGTTGTTTTTTTTAAAATAATATTGAACAAATATCTAATGTTAAATATATTTGATCTACTGCTTAAAACGCGAGTTGATGAATAGCATAGTTATAATAATTTACAGCTAAAATCTCAATGAATATCGTCTGCTAGACTGGTGTAAAAAAAAAAAAAAGAATTTAAATTTACTTCAAAATATAAGGCTAGGAATGTTAAAATGCTATGATTTTACGTAACTAGATCTGAAAGTCTAGTTAACAATTTCGTTGACTAAACTAATCTTTTATTTTTATTTTACTTTTTTTCGGGGGGGGGGGGGTACCATTATATTATTATGTAGATTGCCGATATTAAGGAGAAAAACAACTTTTACATTTGCTTTCAAAAGATAATTTTCTATGCCGTAATTCACACTAAGCATGTAGACCAGGGGTCTCCAAACTACGGCCCGCGGGCCGAATGCGGCCCGCGAGGTTCTCTCATCCGGCCCTCGGAGATCTTTTTGTCCACGGAAAAAAATGTTTGTTGTAGGTGGCTGCGGAAAAATGCCACCCCAATGAGATGTCTGGAAGAAACTCTGGCCCCCGAACTTATATTTGATAGTTAATGCGGCCCTCCGGCTGAAAAGTTTGGAGACCCCTGATGTAGACTTTAAAACTTTAAGGCTGGATTTTTTTATGCTTAGAATTTAAACTTGGTTCCACACGAGAATCGTGTACTGTTGTTTAGCTACGTTTTGTCTTTCGCCGATTTAGACCACCCCTAACCAAGCCTAATCCATCTAATTAAATATTGTTGATACAATATCCGCCCGCCCTTGCGATCGTAATCACTTTCAATTATCTTTATCTTGTGCTTATGAAAACCTGCTTTCTTTGCTTTCTACTTAAAATTCCTTGCTAAACGTTGTTGTTTTTTTTAAACTTATGATTAGAATTTGTTCGTTAACTGTTCGACCCCCAGAGTACCTGATCCCCGGCTCGATAGATGGTAATTCGAACATACACAAAAAATCTAAACTTTTTGTTTACGTTTTTGGCTGTAAACAATATTTTCACCAGAGTGGCGAGAAGAGGGCCCTCGGTAAAGTTCGGTTTGTGACTGTGGCTAGAGTTTCTACACATCCACCGTCTCGTTTGACAGGCCTTTAAACCCCGAGGGTTAAAACGGTAAAAAAAAAATATGTGAATATCGTTGCTGAGAATACAGCAGCAAGATAGTGTCTTCACCCTCCCCGTGGTGGAGGTTTCTTTGGCCCTTTCTGTTCTCCTCTTGGGTGGTCCCTCTACTTGGGGGAGCCGTTGCTAGGCAACTAATGTTGGGCCGGTGTTACACGAGCAATCCTATAGATAATTGACCAATCAGCGCCGCGATCTGCTCAGCATCAATCACGTCGCAGTAGGGCAAGGGGCGGAGCCGGCATGCAAATTGAAGGAGGCAAAACTGAATCGGAGCACCGTAGTTCATGTATTCAACTTGAAACGCGTAGATGGCCAGAGTTTGAGAGGGGAACCTGTGTTGTGGTGTACTTTCTTGAATGATTTCTAATGAAATTTTCGTGTGTTCTGGATTTTCTAACTCGTCATGTAGTGTACGCAAACACAATGGAATTACTGCCCTCCACACGTGCTCGTTTGAAATACCCCAGACCTGGATAGCGAGAGCGAAGTATCCGGCTCCATCTTCTAACTTGTGTGTGGCGGTTTGTTGTTTTTTTTTTTCTTCATGTGCTCGCCTATGGTGAATGAATGTGATTGTGAGAATACTTCAGCCCTGATGAAAATCGGGGGGCCCTGAGGCTAGAAGTATGTCCCACCGCTCTAGAAGGACTGACCCTTCCAAGACCGACCCCGAACTACTGACCAGAACGAGTTGGATTAACGCCGAGTTAGCCTATCGACAGGTTAAAAGGGTGAGTACCGGTTTAACCTCCGGATTAGCCTACACACGGAGATTTTTTAATAAATAAACTCACATCTAGTTACACCTTAAATATCACTCAGCATTCTGACATTTCTTAATTATTATTATTTTATAAATTAATTAGACTAGACTCATTGGAATTAATCCAAACCAATATTTTCATTTTGAATTCAGCGTTCCCAAGTTTATTTACTAATGTTTACAACCCTAATTTACACAGTATTCTTCGTGTAATTATTTGAATTAGATCCTTATTCGAACCAACATTTATACTCCAACCTAGTCACTTGTATAGGGCCTAAAATATTTTAGTAAAGGATCTAGCAACACATTTGAACTAGTGTGTTGTTTCTCACACATTCTTAAGCCCAGTAAATCTAAAAGTTGTAAATTCTTTTAGATTTAAATTTCTAAAAGTTAGACTTAACTATATTTCTATTCCATTAAAATACGTTTTGTGATAAATATAAAGAGTTAAAAGCCTGAGTACTGAGGCTAAGACTGCTCGCTGCTTGCCTTACGCCAGTAAACACAGTGTGTTGTGAACTTACCTTCCCCAGGGTCGTGCGGATGGGAACACATGTGCTCTCTGGCTGAGACTACACATACAAAAATATCTGTACAGTATCGGCTGCATATTGCAGCTCCACTGCGGGAAAGTGACGTTCTTGGGATTATTATTGTTGTCTCTGTGCTGTGTTGGATTAAAAACTGGACACCTCGAGACCAACGTGGACGAGCTCTGGGTCGAGGGTGAGTGCCTTATCGCTTTGTTTATGAATTGGAACTCTGATTTTTATCAACATATTATTTTAAGAAGTTATGGGTGTAATAAGCATGATAGAATTCAAACATTACGTTAAAGCTAATAAACTGTTGGTCTTTGTTTACTATTGTCAATCATTCTTTGTTCCTAGTTAATTTTCATGTAACAGGGCCAACATACTTATATTTTTTGCTACTGAATTTATAAATGGAGTGCTATTTTTTTTCTCTCGCTAAAATAAAATTTAAGACAATATAACTCCATTTAGCTAAGTTAAAAGTTACTTTATGCTGTCATAACTAAAACTAAAATATAATTTCAGTTAGGTGTTACAGGCCCTCCATAACGTTTTTAAAATATATTTAAAAATCCTTCTTAGATAATTTATAAAAACATTTTGTAGCATTTAATCCAAATTACTATTTTATTATCCATTCATTGTTGTCTGGTTTTTTAAAATTTCAAACTGTTGCCGAATTCGCCCCGAAAACATGCTATAACACAGTAGCTCTCCCCCGGTAGGACGCCGGCCATATTGTGACCCAGAAACGTTGCCCGTGTGTGGTCCCGTACTATTATTGGAACGTACGCGGAAAGGGGAGGGAAGGGTTGCCAGGCCTAACTGAACAGAGAAAAGAAGAAGGGGGAAATATTTTTTTTTAACGTTTGAGTTTTAATGTAGTAATGAACGTTGCAAGGTTTATCAATGGCATTTCCCATAAAGCTTTGCGCAGGCTCTCCTTCGGTGGAGTCTCACTTTTAAAAAGCTTGGCGGACACTAAACTTGGGAATTAGTATGATAATTTCTGATAATCGATATCTCGGCTGCTGTGATAGGTTGACTCGGGGATTAATATTGCAGTCGCGTTTTTTTCCTGACAGAATTTCATCTCCCCCCTACTATTTCGAGATAAAAGATGTAAACTGCATGTAACGGTGTTGTTTAATATTAACTTAATTAACCCTACCTTTTAATATTAATGTTAATACTTTGTTTCAATAAAAAAATCGAAGTTCTTGACAATATTATAGAATTAGAAAACCAAGTCTTCGTAATGTTCTCTTTGTTGATATGGGGTTCTCTCAGTAGATTACTACTGTGGTTAGGGTTAGGTTTAGAACTATTTTCTTGAATAATTTGCCTGCTGTTGTTTACGCGATGTGTGATAGGTCCCCAATGTTGCTACCATACATCAGGCGAATCATTCAACAACTAGTTTATTAGAAATAGTCATGTGTTATTTTAATTTGGGCTGTGTGTACTTACGCTTGTGAAAATTACCAAGCAGATATAGACGGGTTCATCTGTTTCAGTCTGTCACTCATGGTTTTGTTTTAAATAATCAAACAAAAGCTAATGGTTCACAAAAAGATTAAAAATAAATGAAGACTTTAATTTTAACTCCTTTTCTTTGCCTTAAACTTCTACCTGTTGAATTACAGTTTAAATTTACGCTCAATGCAATGCCATCTAAAGATTGTATTTAATGTAAATGCTCTTTATAAATTCATCCATACATTAAATTCTGCTGCTGTATGTACTATACACTGACATATCTGATAGGTGTTATTGGTCATAGTAGGTCCACTACACTACTGACAGTTAACAATAAAACGACTAACATTCTTTTTTTTTTTAAATTTAAACCTGTTTGTTAGTCATTGTTTGACAACTCATTAGTGTCCCTTACAGGACTTACATTCACGTTAGTCAGTTTCCTGACATACAACTACTGACAGTCCCATACACGATAGAGACTGGTTCATTTTAGTTTTTACCAACCGGTCAAGGAAAGACCGCACCACCGCTTGATATATGTATACTAGTAACTGCTAATAACATTCTTATACCAGTGCAAATCATCTGTACGGTTAACCTTAACCACGTCAATGTTTCCTCGTGTAAATAACCTACGTCTCAGCTTATGTGAAGATCTAACCTTTGACACAGTTAGACCGGTTAAACGTACGACTACTACCTCCGGTGTGAAGACTTAACTCTCGTGTATCTGTCACCGTTAAATCTGGCCACCCATTTCTGCGTGAAGGCCAAAATCCATGTACACCTTTCTGGATAATCCGCTCTGTTCTCCTGGATTGATTCTCAATGGCGATACGCTGGTGTAATACATAGCGTAACGGGCTGGGTTTTTTTTCTTCTGTTAGATACTGCTTGTTCTTCTTGCATCACCTTCTATTTTTATATAAACGTTTTTTGTTGCGTGTTAGTTTGAAACAGTAAATTCACTTTTTCTAGATGTGACATTGTGGGTAATAAAATGTACACGATATATTGGATGTGAGGAATGTATTTTATTGTGATGTGTACAAAGTGTCATAAAACATGGCTTGGAAAGGATTGTATATCCCATATCTGAGGAAACTGAAGCTTCTTCAAGTGAATATATAATTCCTCATTAATGAGTTTGTTGATTGGGTAGGTGGGACAGGTGTTCTTTATTCTGTGTTTAATGTATTTTAATCAGAGATTTTTTTTTAACTATTGAATAGGTGTAGAACTTGTTCTATTTATAGCACTGACATTTCCGAAACTCCCTCTCATCCCCTGCCTCCCCCACTTTACCTGTAACGAATGGTTTTCGGCAGGCTCCGGCAGGTAAAAAAAAATTAACAGTAGAGAAAGCGGTCAGAGAAAGATTCTAGAAGTAACGCAGAAACCATCGGCAGGGGTCGGGATTTAAACGTGTGGATCAACAGCACAGGAGGGGTGGGTGGGGGAGAGGGGGGGGGGGTCATGGTAGTGCTACATAAAACCGGTGCCTGAGACATTCACTTAAAAAAAAACTCTGCTTCCTTTTTTAAGTACAGGGGAGAGAAAAAAAAAGTTAAACCTTCCATTATAGACATAATGCCACCCAGCGAGCACGGGGAGATCTGTACAGTAGGCACCGAGCACGGTGGCGAGGTTTAAAGGTAGGCATTCACGAGGGAAGGGGCGGCTTCTTCTCGATAGTTATCATTTATGACCAAGAAGACAATAACAAAACTGTGGTTTATTTCTTCCCTTATAAACGTAGAATCACAGACTGAAACTACAAACACTGTAGTCACAACGACGAAGCCAAACTAAAAACGTCTATACCAAAAAATGCAAAACATCTCCGTGACCTAGTGAACTACATAAGGTATTTGTCCATGACAAATTACCCGATTGCTCCATGCCAAGACTGCAGTATCTTGTCCTGAACACTGTCTGGTGTAGCGTGCACGCTGGAGGTCCTGTCAGTGGTTGACTGATCTTTCTATCCGTTTATAACCTATTTTTTAGCTCAGTGTTTCTCGTCTGTGCTTTTCAACTTAGCATCAACAGTTATTGTTGTTAGTGACTGTCATAATGAGACGTCTTCTGTTGTTTTAAGAGGTCTAAAACACCTATAGTTTTACACTGACCTAAAACACCTATAGTTGTACACTGACCTAAAACACCTATAGTTGTACACTTTTTAGTCTGTTACTATCGTTGACTGAGTGTAAACAATTAACAATTCTCTTCAGGTCTTGTCATATTTAACCCCGGACACAAATATCTGTTTACTCCCCCTCCCCCACCATGTATATCTTTACCCCCCCCCCCCCTTCCTATTTCTATCTCCCCATTTTATTTATCTACTTGCCATCCTAGTCAAGATCTCCGCGACAAGCGGAAGTTCTTCTAATGCCAGGATGTGTACAGATTTTATACCACACGCTTCGAGGCATCTATAGCAGATAGCTAGGCCGACTTACCGTAAAGAACCACTGTACAGCCAGCGAGATGCGCAGTGGACTTGAATGAATACAAATACTATTCCCTATACCACTCTACCCGCCTATGGATTTCCGTCGGAGAATCTGACTTAAAAATCATATACTAATGTATATCATATATTTCGCATGCCCCCCCCCCTTTCCTCCTTCCAGTTAATTGTGCACCGTGCGAGTTTCTTTTAATACCTATACAGTTTTACTTTAGTCCTGTAATTATTTATTCCTTATTTTCTCAATGACGCCCCGTACTACTTGTAGACGCCCATCGTGAGTGTCGCCCATTAGATATCGCCCCACCCAACCTCTTTAACGTATGAGCTCATTCAACAAGTGAACGACCTTGGTGCTTAGACTTTGATGGGAAACCTCCCCACGTTAAAGTAAACTTTCGGTTAAAATAACAGGTGTATGCGGGTAGGATGGACACTTCTGGACAATACACCATCTGTTGATTCTTACAAGAATGGTATGTGGTCATCAAGGAGACATTGGACGTACGAATATCTCCTTATCTTGTTGATAATTAACGACTAATATCACTTTTTAACCATTATTGCAAATATCTGATACAAATTTTGCCTCATCAGTTTGGGGAACCGTTAGTATTGGGTGAATGATGTAGGTTGGGGGTCGCGGAGTTAAAGACTATTTTACATCCATAGTCACACACATCGCCATAAACACCCTTCCCCCCCCCCCCCCCCCCCACACACACACACACAAACAGTCCTACAACTGGGCATTCATCATATAACCCCGTGTGAAACTATAATTTGTTTTACATGATTTTCAAAGTCTGAAACTGTCACATGTTTCACACGAAAGTGTGAAATCGCTTAGGTCACGAGATCTTGAGGTGTGAAACAATCACGTATTTTACTACGCACTTCAAGTCAGGTAATGCGGTTCTTTTTTTTTTTTTTTATCTTTGAGTCATCACGTTTAAAAAAAAACTCAACATCGCCCCATTGAGAGTTATGGTACAATGGGACTGTGTGCCAAGTGGAGACCACCACGGTGATACCCATTTATACAGTGAGACTATGATACCCAGTTATACAGTGAGACGTGCCTAGAAGTTACCACCAGTTACATAGTAAGACTGTGATACCCTGCTATACAGTGAGACTGAGATACCCAGTTATACAGTGAGACTGTGATACCCATTTGTACTCTGTTCTAGTACCTAGTACAGTGGGACTGTTTGTGCCTAGTGGGGACCACCACGATGATACCCAGCCATACCCTCTCTGTCCCCCACCTCCCCTCAACGCCAATCATTATTGCCGAGGTTTCTAAAGCCGCCAGAACCAAGAAGAAGAGTCTTTTCGTATGGAAATATCTTTGTAAAGATTGGGAGTGTGTGTAGGGGGGGGGGGGGCCTGTCCCTCACCTGGTGGGGAGGTGGAGGTAAGTAGGTGCGACTTTCAGTCCAATGTTTACAAGCGAGGGGAAGTTCTGATCTGGTTTATCCCGACATATACAGCTACATGTTTTAATAGAATCTCGGCTGCTGTTTGTTGGATGTTGCTGTGTAGACATTGCCATCGTTGGTTTATACTAAGTTTAATGTGTATCTTTTTTTTTTCACCAAACTAGCAGCATTCATTCACTGGCTGGTTAATCCACGCTTTTAGATCTGGGTTAGAATGAAACTTTGTTTGCAGAAATTGTTTGTTTTGTGACCTTGTATACAGAGTGTGGTTGGGGAATATGTATACAGAGTGTGGTTAAGGAACATGTATACTTAGTGTGGTTAGGGACATGTATACAGAGTGTTGTTAGGGACATGTATACAGAGTGGAGTGTGGTTAGGGACCATGTAAAGGAACATGTAAAGCCTACAGTTATTAAGTTGTTTTACATAGGCATTACTTATTGAACAATACAGTAATTCAAAACGTGGGGCTGTTAATTAGACGTTAATTAGCTAAAATTGCCCATGTCCAGCTAATGGAACACGAGATTTATTTTTCTGATGTCATCGGGAGCTAACCCACTGTAGCCGCTGTAGCCTGTTATAAATTGTATGTACATTTATTGTTTAGCATCAAACATAAATGAAATATTAAAATCAATTCAACTAGTTGTTTAAGGTAGAGATCTGTGTAAAGATCATGTGTAAAGATGTGTAAAGATCGCGTGTAAAGATCATGTGTAAAGATCGCGTGTAAAGATCATTCGTGTTGAAGGCCAGGACCAACTCGTACCTGTTTCCATTAACGAACGTCATGGAGATAATCAGGTCAACTTGTGGGCGTCGATTGCTCACTTGAAATAAGGTCAAGCTGATGCCACAGATTGCCTGGTTGCCCCCCGTAATGATCTCCCCCTCCCCCACCTCCCCACGGGCGGGATGCTGAGAGGCTTGCTGCTATGTCGTCTGATGCTAGTTTTTTTTTAAGTCTTTTAATTAAGTGGTAAGATTACACCGTCTTGACAAACCGCAGGCTGAATCATTTTTTTTCATTAAATAGCTGTCTTATTAGCCAAGGCAAACTTACTGTTATATATCTTTAGACGGTGTTCTTTTGTTGTTTTGTTTTGTTTTTTTAATATAGAATTAATATTTTCGTTGCTTTTTAAAATAGTTTTCGTGTAATAATAATTTACACAAATACGTAGTAGGAAATCTGTACCATATACATTTAACCAAGAGCAAAGACAAAGGTTGCATCATTTATATCTCGGAGAAACACCGAACATAGCGTAGTCTCCCCTTGTCAGCATTATTTCCCTTGGTCGGCCTCTTCCCTCCATCACCCAGGGCCCGCTATTGTTATGATCCCGTGTCTAGGAATGCTTGCTACGTGTGTGGTTTTGGCGCTAGGCCACGATTTTTTTTTCTCTCTACCTTCACCTCCACCCCTGCACCCCTCCCCCATTCCTGTTTTCTTTTTAGTGCTTTTTTTTTTTCCTTCCCTCCTTTCTTCTTTTACTAGGATTAATACTCAGAACTGCACTGGAGTAACTGGCCCTGCTGTAGGAAAAATTAAGCGCGTTAACGGGTTCTGTTTCTTAGATGTTTACAAAGTTTCATCGGGCGGTAGATGTGGGCTAAAAACTCATTCATTTTCAACCCCCGGAAAAAAAATACCGGCGCTGAGATTTGAATTTTTGCACGTTTGTTTTAAGAGAAAAAAAAGTTTTCTGGCGTGTAGTAATTTTACTAACTGTTCCTCACCCCTTCTCTTTAATTAGATAATAAAAGCGTAAAGCCAACGTTGGTGGATTATCAGAAACCTATTTGTGTGTGGCTTTTGTATGAGTAATTTCGTTGTGTGTGGGTAGTCATCCAAATATCAGCACATATATACATATGTAACTTATATACATACATACAAATACATATATATATAGAGAGAGAGAGAGTGTGTATGGTATCAATGTTATCTCTTATCCATCCTTAACGACGTTCAACCCTCACCTAAGCTACTCATCCTTCTACCCCTACACCTAACCCAATGTGTTTCTGTCTCAAGATTCACATAAAAGTACGTTAGGTCTACAGAGGATACAGTTACATGCATAGAAAACAGAAGGTCCTGCGTGTTTCTTGTAACACATTGAACTCAAGTAATCAACGATCCTTTACCCCCCCCCCCCCTCACCTCTCCAGTCCATGTCGCCGTCTGCATGACAAGCATGTCGTCTCCCCATCGGTCCCAGGTTCTGAGCTTCACCTCGTGACAAGAGGCCTGTACTCCTGTCACAGGCCTGTACTCCTGTCAACCCCGTCCTTTAGACAGCCACGGACCATTCACGGCTGCTTACAGAAACCCATCGACCATTCATGTGGCTTACGCTCCTCACCCCCCCCCCCCCCCCCACCCCAACCCCGTCACTTCGACCATTCATGTGGCTTACGTTCCTTATCCCCCCCCCGTCACTCGACCATTCACGTGGCATATGCTCCACACACCCCCCCCCCTCCACCACTACCCTCTCACTCGACCATTCACTAAAGCTCCCCTCCAAATGTATGTACACCACTGTACACATTCTCTAAATACGTTAATTGTAATTAGGGTTAGGGTAGGCTGGTGCTACCATTGGGTTAATTCGTTTTCTGTAATCTAAACTTTCAATGGATGATGAGTGTGTTGATCAACAGACGAGCCTAACGGTTATGTACCCGTGCCATGGTGTTTACAGGTGTGTTGTTGTTGTTGTTCGGTTTCCCCGAATTCTCATCACGTGATCTTATTCAGCAGAAGATTATCTCAGAGTGAGAAACAACAGCCAATGATTACATCCCTTTGTTACATCCATTCAATTTAAAATCAATAGACTTTTAAAATTGTATGTGGTTTGTTTCCTCGACTTAGCTTAACCCTAAACACTACGCTAAATCTTTCGACTGTAATACTTTTTTTTTAGTTAATGTATTACTTAATATGACTATTTTTTCTCACTTAACGATTAGTAATAATCTACACAATAGTCGTGTGAACTATCCTTACCGTCCGCAATTGATTAGCCAGTTGTATCTTAATAGCATTCTTATTATAAAAATTGTTTCTGTTACCTCTATCCCTCCGTAAACAACTTTTAAGTTACCTATCGCTTTCCTCCATTTACCCCCCCCCCCCCCCCACCCCACCCTTTGATGAATTCAAATGACAGTCCTCACGTGCCAACCGTGGAATCCACGATTCCGATTTTATGACCCCCGTGGAGCCGGTGTCACATCTCGGGGTGACGTCCCCCCTTCACGTCTAGACCCACGGCTACCCCTCGCCCCGCCCAGACCCACGGGGGTTATGGTTGTCATACACCCCTAAAATAAAACACAAACGGAAGCTATGGGTGTCACGCAACCCCTAAAATGTAATACAAACAGGGGGGGTACACCTGTGTAACTAACCCACCGTACTTAGAACTGAGTCGTATTGTTTTTTTTTTATTTAAAAAAAAAAAAAAAGCTTCGCCGATTTGTTTCCAGGTAGACTTCAGGGGGAAATACTTTCGTTTATTTTTAAATTAGGGCAGGTCCTAGTGGGGTGAGAAGGGAAGCAATCCAAACTAAAGGGAGGGGATTCTTTCAAACCAGATAATTGACCCAAATACCTTCCATGTTTCTTACATTCGCTGAGATTTTTTTCTTTTCACTTGGTAATACACACCGATTATCATGACCTATTGATTAGTGCAGACCACCTATCTTGACCTATTGACTTTTTATCGATAATTTACGAAAACTTTGATCTTAATACTACTAATAATACAAGATAACTTAATCATGTCTGTGATCTAAACTCACTTATTAAATAGAAATCTCTGCATATACTGAGGTTTGTTTAAATAACTTTTTAAAAATACTTAATTAAATGTTTCCACATCCTAAACAACACTAAACGTCTTTACCCACCCCCGCCCCTATGGCCACACAACACCATCCTTATACCCCCACACCCACACAACACCAACATGTTTACACCTCCCCCAGCAAAGACTTCCGTGTATAATTAGTATATTGAATGGAAGCCCTGCTTTCACTTTACTAATGAAACCTTCACATTATGCCGATGTAAACATAGTGCTGGATCTGGACTTCTTGCAGCCTCGGCTATTGTGTGATTTCTCGCCTGTATTGTTTGATGTCACGGTGAACTACAGGTAACGTGCATAGTTAGGACTTCGTGGTGCAAGGTACTCATTGCCGTGTGTGGCTGACTGTGAGGTACTCACTGCCGTGTTTTGTTGGCTGTGAGGTACTCACTGCCGTCTTTGGCTGATTGTGAGGTACCTAGTACTTTCTGTTGCTAGCTGTGAAGTACTCAGTACACTATGTGGCTAGGTGTGAGGTGCTCACTCTGTGGTTATAAGGGAGGTACTCATAACCCTGTGTGGCTAGCTGTGGTGTACTATTCACTACCCTGTGTGGCTAACTGTGGTGCACTCACTACCCTGTGTGGCTAGCTGTGGTGTACTCACTACCCTGTGTGGCTATCTATCTGTGGTGTACTCACTACCCACATGTGGCTAGCTGTGGTGTACTCACTACCCACATGTGGCTAGCTGTGGTGTACTCACTACCCACATGTGGCTAGACGTAATGTGCCTACAAACGTGCGTGTACTGTAAAAATCCGACCCCAGCTCGCCTGTCACCCTCCCATCTAAACTAGAACACCTGTTTATTTTTCCTCCTCTCTTCAAGCTATGGTTTATCCACAAACAAATGGTGCTGAGTTTATTTTTCTTATAACCAAACTGCGGCTATTTCCGTGATCGACGTCTATTGTTAGGTTCAAAGAACATGTTAATTAACTCTGCTGGGGGGGGGGGGTTATCTGATTAACTTGTTTTCTGATGTTAACAGTTATATCAAGTAAATATAACCCAAACCTAACTGACGCTAAATACAGCTAACTAGTTCATTCATTTTTTTAATATAGTAACTTTCATTCGATTTATTTCTGTGTTACAGTTACGTGCAGTGAAAATAATAGGTATCTATAGCGAGTAAAAATCTCGAGCATATGTAAATCGGCCCTGTGTGCTCTTTATTCTTCAAGTAAACGATGTATGGTCTAGAATAGAAGTAAAATATCAAAGTTTTTTTTTTTAATATTTTTTTTTTAAGTTTTTTTTTTCCTTGCCTGTGTTAGACTTGTGCACATGCATGACGTAGTTTTACGCTACTCAGATTTCATTCGTTCACAAGTTCCAAAATGGCAGACACGGACAGGCCACATAGCCTTCAGTGTCATTGGGTAAACGGCTAATGCGTTTTTGTACCATTTGGCGTTTTTAAAAAAAACTCCTGCAATCGAGTTGTTCTATAGAGTAGTTGGCACAAAGCCTATTCTAGGCGATGTTTTTTTTTCAACACTGTATTGTGATAGAATTTCTAGTTTCCACATCGGTTTAAAAAAAACAACTAAGCATCACCATTTCTTTTTTGTATTTAATAAAAATGTAAAATGTGTTGCAAAAAAGTGTAATAGCCAATTAAAAAAACAACCACGTACCATTTTAATTTATATTAGATCTATTGTTTAGATGTATACAAAGTTTCCGAATGTTTGTTTTTCGACTAGGAAAGTCAACAATGTGCCCCCCCTACATCTGTTGGTCCCGGAAGTGCGTCAGAACTTGCCATGTGTGGTTTATTATTAGCGCTGTATGGTTTTTTTTTTAGAACTCAATTTTGTCAACAATCGTGTTCGCCTTTCAGTTGGAGGACTTGTGTTTATCACAACGAGACATTTGTAATGGGCCATCTGCTAGATTGTCTTAATTAAATAATGGTTGTTGAATGTTGGAATGTGTAATGGTTCCAAAATTTCAATTTTTTTTTTTTTTTTATATATATAATTTTAACCCCAAATACTGTTTTTTTTATTAAACCATTGTGTCCGAATGTTTAAAATATCTATATTTTTTTAAATGAATTTTTTTTTTACATCGCAACGTATGCATGTGTGCTGAAACGTTATTCCCCTTTACATGTTGATTATATCCCTTTAAATTATCCAGTTAAATAACTGTTTAGTCAAACATAAGATTATCTTAATAGCCTTTCAACTGCAACACTTTAAGCCTCTCTATCGAACAATGACTTCCTTCAAAAAAGATTGAATACGCTTTATTTCTTTTCGTTTTTTTTTTTCTTAGAAATAAAACTAAAAAAAAAAAAACAATCCTTATCTTTGTGTTGACAGAGGGGGGTCGGCTGGAGAAAGAGTTGTCCTACGTTAAAGATACCATCGGAGTGGGCAGCGGCACCAGCTTTGAGCTCATCATCCAGACGCCGAAGAAAGGGATCAGTCTGCTCAATATCGATTCCGTCATGCTTCATTATCAGGCCGTGTTGGCGGCCACCAAAATCAAAGTCGACATTGATGGAATGTAAGTAGTGCTTGGTTAAAGTAGATACTAATTGAATGTAAGCAGTGTTTGGATAGTCGACATTGATGGAATCTAAGTAGTACTTGGTTAAAGTCGACATTAAAGTAATGTAAGCTTTCATGGTTGTCTGATTGCAGCCCCTTCAAGTTAAATTAATATCTTACATTTAATTATGTACTGTAAATAATAGTCCGTTGTGTTTACACCATTTACACACTATTTACAAGACGTATCACTGACTTGCTGTCTGTGTCTGTTTTCAGAACCTGGGGATTCCGTGAAATTTGTTATGCTGTAGATTTTCCCACGTCGGAGTCATTCCTGGAACATGTAAGGACCTTTTGTTCTATTTGTGTTCTTGTATACTTAATAATGTTGTATGTGTTTTTTGTTGTATATCAGTATCAAACATCTGAAACTTCTATGTTGTACTTTCTAGTGCTGTACCATCATTGAGGTGTAACAGACACCAGCCAGCGTTGGCTGACCACACCTCTACCTTCCCCTGTCCTTAAAAACAGAAAAACTCTACTACACCAGACCCTATTGGTCAGCAGAACTCCATAAGATACTTATCATTTTTACAAGGGACCCCGGGGAGAGGTGATGGGAGGGGGGAGACAACGACCCCCCAGTACAGCTGTTACATGTTGCCTTCTGAAGTATTTTTCCCTCTTTTACGACCCGGCGTTCTGCACTGACATCCATCCAGCTTTATCGCCTTATATGTCAAATGTCTTCTCCGTTCATTGATAGCAGCGCTACGCACGCACACCCCCCCCCCCCCCCCCACACACACACACCACCACACTCCTTCTTTATAATGACCGTTCCCCATAACAAGTTAGTTTGTAAAAGTTTGAATGGCTTTCTCCGTGTCCTGACTGCAACTTCTTGAAGCTTCAGGCTTCCACTGTTGTGTTTTTTTTTAATGCTTTCAGTTTTTTTTTTATGCCTTGAAAAGGTGGGGGTACTGAAAGTTCTAACCGTTTGATGGAGGCTTATTTTACCTGCAACAGACACCTGATCAAGGTAGAGCAGATCAGTGCTAAAAGAACCCCCGCACCATTCCCAGTCTTTATTTGATTTTTTTAATGCATGTATTTATAGTTAATTTAACACTGGGGAAAGGGGGGGGGGGGTGTTAAACGTTAAGATAGAGCCAGGATTGCAACGCTTCCTTCGATGTTTAATCGGTCATGGCCGTTTCATTATAACACGGCTTAGAGAATGATTTAATTTTACGGTCTTGTGTATCGGTGTATTCATTGGTGTAACCCCCGGCTCAAACGTGATATGTTATGTAGACCATCTTATTGACGGTGCTCGTTTTCTGACAATGGTGGTTTCACCCGAACCTTGTCGAGTGCTGATCAGGGTTAAAACAAGGTTATAAGTAAGGCAGTGGATTTAGCAAACGTTTTGTCGAGTTTTGTTTTGTCTTTTTGCATTCTTAAAACTGAAATAATAAAATTGTGTTAATTAAGAGGACTAAATGATTAAACTGTTTTTTTGTTTTGCTGCTCTAGATGCTGAATGACATATTACCTTGTGTAATCATTACACCCATCGACTGCTTCTGGGAAGGTTCCAGACTGTTAGGACCAGACGTCCCCGTCATGACTGGGTAAGTGTAAACTTTGTTTTGTTGGTGTCGTGTTTTGTTGGCGTCGTGTTTTGTTGGCGTCGTGTTTTGTTGATGTCGTGTTTTGTTGGCGTCGTGTTTTGTTGGCGTCGTGTTTTGTCGCTGTTGTCAATGTTGCTGTTGTCTTGGTTGTTTTGTTGGCGTCGTGTTTGTTTGGCGTTGTCATTGTTGCTGTTGTCTTGGTGTTTGGTTGGCGTCGTGTTTTGTTGGCGTCGTGTTTTGTTGGCGTCGTGTTTTGCTGGTGTTATTGTTGCTGTTCTCTTGGTGTTTTGTTGGCGTTTATTGCTGTTGTCATTGTTGCTGTTGTCTCGACGTTTGTTGCCTTCATGTTTTATTGCTGTTTTCATTCTGTTATCTATTTTGCACTGACTTTGTATTACATTGCTGTTGGTGTTTTGTTGTTCAATATAAAACGAATTTAACTTGTCTACACAATATTTTTTAAAATTCTATTTCATGGGGAAAAAAAATTAAATCGTGTTTTAAAGTCATGTAGAGAGAAAGACACTCAATAGAATCGTGTGCGGTTGGTCTAAACTCTAGGGGCAGAAAGCGTGACCGCCGTGTTTCGGGCGGCATCAAGCCCCCTTTACAAGCCAAATTGTATAATCGGCTGATTGCTAGGCCACCGTTACAAGGTCACGCAGTATTATGTACCGCTGAACCCGACAAACGGTTTTAAATTGTGTCTCTTGTCGAGTGCGGAAGTAGGGGAGCTTACAAAGTTGCAAGACCCATCCATCCATCCACCCATCCATCTATCTACCCATTCATCCGTTCACCTACCAAGGCTTTCAGATATCCACGTATCCACTTCTTTCTTTCTCCCCTGTTTATCTTCACGGTGTATATCATTTTTCTTTTCACAACGTGTTTCCCTACATGTAATATAATCCAACACCCCCACCTCGGCTTAACACCCCCCCCCCCCCACACACACCGACACCCCACACCTCCCCGTTTAAAAAAAAAGATGCCGTCCCCTTCTAACTTTAGCAAACCCCACTAAGACGAGCCCCCAAGTGGAGATAACTTATTCTTCTAAATGTCTTACTTTTTTTTTCAAACCGCTTTTCTACGTATAGAGGCGAGGAGGGGAGCGAGGGGTGGTAGCAGGTATTTATCTTCATCAGAGAACAACAAATACTTCTTCCTTCATGCCTGTATGACCCCGTTACGTTCATTCATGCAGGCCCAGTCGGTACAACTACTGGTTCGGCCTACCAGCTACAGGGCCTACCGTGTTTGACTGCTGTGCTGATTTTCTTCAATGCCAACTTTTATCTCAACGCCTCCCCACCCCACACATTCACCGTCTTTCATTTATATTTCTGAATACTACAACTATAAAAGATTTTTAACATTTCTTTTTTTTTTTTACTACCGAATTCCGAGCTTTCAAAATACAAAATCGGGTATTCTCAGTGTTTATTTATAACTTGACAAAAAAATTGTTCTTAAATATTTCATTCTCACGCATACTCAATGTGTGAGTTGGGTAAATATTAAAGCCACGCAACTCTACCTTTCAAAGGCGATTCATTCTTAGACGGGAAGTGACGGTTCTTAGAAGAGTACCTCCTTATAACTATTAATAATTTTTAAAATCCTCTTTTTGTGTGTGTGTGTGTTTTAAATGAAAATACCATTTGTTTTATTTTATCTAAAAGGGGTCTAAAAATTACAAAAAATTAATTATCTGAATATATTCCTGTTATTAAAATTTATATATTTTTTAAATTGAATCTGTATCTCAGTTTAGTAAACAAAGATGTGAACCAAAGCTAAAGCTGTAATAATCCCATACCGAATTTTTCCCAAAGAGTAACAGACCGATATGAGAAATGAACTGGGACGTCCAAGTTAAGGTTACACCGCCCCCTTTCCCTCTCCATATTCCCTTGTCATCCCCCACCCCCTACCTAGTATGCTGATTGTAACTAAATCCCATAGTTGATGTTCGCCAAGGGGACGTAAACCTGCGACAACACCAGCAGTATGCTCTTGCATACATTACTCCGCATTACCGAATTTTAATTGCCCCTCTTGTGTGGTCGCGGTACAATTTCGCCCCAAGCGCTTGGGTTTTTTTTTACTATTATTATTATTTGAATGCAAGTAAGAAATGACATGAGATTTCGTGTTTTATTGTTATGCCATAATTAATGTCGCGCTGGTGCATTGTCTCCCCTCTCTCTCCCCGCTCCCTGTACATTCTTTTGTTTTCTTCTTGGAGATTTCAATGTAGGGGCATGTCATGGCATTAAAGATAGATTTTAGCATTGTTCACTGAGTATGTATATATATATATATATATATATATATATATATATATATATATATATATATATATATATATATATATATATATATATATATATATATATATATAAAGAATGTATGTATAGGTAGCTGAGGATACCGTGACTGGCGACATGGACACTAATCCCCGAGAGAAAAACACGATACGCGTAGACGTGTAGCACATGTTAGAACGACCCCCTCTCCCCCCTCCCCCGGGCACACAACCGTTATCTGCCGGGCCCATCAGTCAGCCCGGGGATGACTTTGTCCAGTGCAGACCCTGGCGTGGACCACCCACTCGACAGCACTGGCCGCCGGAGACATGTTTGGTCAAGGCTGTTTGAACAACTGCGGTCTGCGGTCACTCACTTGGCGGAAGTGGTTTTTAAGGCAAACCAACTTTCAAATAAATGATATGCGATATGGTATATATATGGTATTTATGGTATATATATGGTATTTATGGTATATATATGGTATATATATGGTATATATGGTATGTGGTATTTGTGGTATATGATACATGTTAGAGATGATATAGATGTGATGATAAGATGGCCCTAGTGGGCTGTACAATTATAAGAGCGAGCGAGCCTGTATGCCGAGTGTATAAAGAATTGTGTGCCTGATGCCATAAAGGACCCACAGCTGCGGCCGGTGCCTGTGGCTTGAATGGGGAAACTTGTTGTCACCCGCGGTGGTCCAGTCCTTGTCCTAGCCCAGGGACAGGACCGTCATTGTTGAGAGGGGGGGGGGGCCTGAACCCACATGAGGGCATTCGGTGGGAGTGGCTGGGGCTATTCAACGGTCGAATAATAACTCGGGGGTGGGGTGGGGGCGGCCGAAAACATCGTGGGAGATCGCGAGGGGTGCAAACGGTGAACTCTAATGTGGTGTCCATTCAGCTCTGGTGCCAGGGCGTGACCGCGGTACTATTTTCCAGATGTTGGGTGGGGGAGGGAGGGGGGGGGGGGGGGGGGGCTCGACCTCCAAGTATTTGAAGTAGCTTTTGAACAAGATCTCTAACAATGCAATAAAAACGTAGTGCGCATTTTCATGAATTTATTTACAATTTACCCTAGTCACAAAAATGAAATTTTAAAAATCTTTTTTTTTTAATTATATAATCAGCAGACGCTGATTTTCTGTTGTAGTATGGGACATAAAATGAGGCACAATAATTCCTTTTGACGTGTAACATCAAGTTTAGACCTTATATTCATCATTCGTGTCTTGGTTAAGTTTTTTTAACACAACCACGAAACCCGAGAGTGCATCCAACGTCCCCCCAGCCTCCCCACATTGGTTTACTGTTCCCGTCCTCCCTTTGCCTTAGGCTTGAAACAGCACAAGCGGCTGACGACTTTATTGCTGTTTGCTTGTCTTATTTATTATCTTTTTTTTTTAATTCTCCCCCTGTTGCATGCAAAACTTCATTTAAATATCTAGTGTATACGTCATACTGATCACGTGACCGTTTATATTAAAATCGTCTGTGTAATTTGCGATGACTGTCCGACCCTTGCTCCACCAAGTCATCGGAATCTCGTTTTTACTTTACCGGAATATTAAAGTCAATTTATTTTAATTTTTTTATAGCCAACACCGTTTGACGCTTTAAAAAAATGTTACATTCCTATTTTCCGTGTAAAGTGTAGCAAGTGATTCGACTGACATAAAAATATCCGCTGGCTGTATTTGTTCAACCTGCTACACTGTATCAAGTCCCTCCAGCAGTGTCGTGGTTGTTTGAATATTTCCTGTCGTGTCCCCGCCGTGTATATTGATACAGAGGCGGTGCCAACATGACAGTGTGAGGACCTCTAACCCAACAAACAGGGGATTAGTGCTGGCTGTTTCGTGACTTTGAATTGGTCCTTCAGCCGAGTCCAGACTATTGGTCCTTGGATTGAAAACTTAGTGGTATTTCTTATCTTGCATTGGTCCCTTTGCTAAGTCTAGATATAAGTCCCTAGATCGTACCAACAGAAAATATTTCGTAACTTTGAATACGTCCCTTTATTAGGTCTAGATATAAGTCGATTGTAAAACAGATGGTATTTCGTAACTTCAAGTTTGTCCATCCACCTGATCTAGATATACGTCCCTAGATTGTAACAACCGATGGTGTTTCGTAAATTTAAATTGATTCCTTTACTAGGTCTAGATATAGTTCCTTAGACTGTAACACCAGATGGTATTTCGTAAATTTAAATTGGTCCCTCTACCCCAGGTCTAGATATAGGCCCCTAGATCGGTAGACTAAAAACTATCCCAACACCCCTCTACAGTCTCTACACCAGGTCTAGATACAGGTCCCTATATCGGTAGACTAAAAACTATCCCAACACCCCTCTACAGTCTCTACCCCAGGTCTAGATACAGGTCCCTAGATCGGTAGACTAAAAACTATCCCAACACCCCTCTACAGTCTCTACACCAGGTCTAGATACAGGTCCCTATATCGGTAGACTAAAAACTATCCCAACACCCCTCTACAGTCTCTACCCCAGGTCTAGATACAGGTCCCTAGATCGGTAGACTAAAAACTATCCCAACACCCCTCTACAGTCTCTACACCAGGTCTAGATACAGGTCCCTAGATCGGTAGACTAAAAACTATCCCAACACCCCTCTACAGTCTCTACCCCAGGTCTAGATACAGGTCCCTAGATCGGTAGACTAAAAACTATCCCAACACCCCTCTACAGTCTCTACCCCAGGTCTAGATACAGGTCCCTATATCGGTAGACTAAAAACTATCCCAACACCCCTCTACAGTCTCTACCCCAGGTCTAGATACAGGTCCCTAGATCGGTAGACTAAAAACTATCCCAACACCCCTCTACAGTCTCTACACCAGGTCTAGATACAGGTCCCTAGATCGGTAGACTAAAAACTATCCCAACACCCCTCTACAGTCTCTACACCAGGTCTAGATACAGGCCCCTAGATCGGTAGACTAAAAACTATCCCAACACCCCTCTACAGTCTCTACCCCAGGTCTAGATACAGGTCCCTAGATCGGTAGACTAAAAGCTATCCCAACACCCCTCTACAGTCTCTACCCCAGGTCTAGATACAGGTCCCTAGATCGGTAGACTAAAAGCTATCCCAACACCCCTCTACAGTCTCTACCCCAGGTCTAGATACAGGTCCCTAGATCGGTAGACTAAAAGCTATCCCAACACCCCTCTACAGTCTCTACATTAGGTCTAGATACAGGTCCCTAGATCGGTAGACTAAAAGCTATCCCAACACCCCTCTACAGCCCCTGCCTGTACTAATCTCAGCCTAGCTTTGTCCTTGCACGGGCGAAACACACCTGATCCATCGCAGGTGAACGCGACTCACGTGACTTTTGTTTATGTTTTCCATGTTTGAACAAGGTCAGTTTTCCAACCCGAATCGAACAATTTTCATTACATAGACAACAACGTAACCATCAGTCTATTCTTATGTGTAAATAAAAAATGTTCTTAATCAAAGATTCGAAACTCTTTATCGACGTCATATTCACTTTTTTGGGCGGTTAATGACGTCATCGTTACCTTTGACTCTACCCATCACGCTGCTAATGACGTCAGTGATGGAGGCTTTTATTTCTAATTCATTTCTAAGATCGCATTACTTTTAGCTGGGATAAATTTAGGGGAAGACCTCCCACGGCGTATAACACACATACTCTAAAACATACCCCCACCCCCGCACACACACACACGCTCCCCCACCTCACCTTCTACGTTTGAGGCGCGACCACCCACACGGCACTGAAATTCAACTGCTCGTCGTGTATTTGCACGGCATGAGCGCTCACTTCTGCTGTTTGGTCTACGGCATGTCCCCTCCCTCCCCTACTCCTCGCACACACACACACACACTTTCACGCGCGCTATTTTTAAACACACCTACAAATAAAATTACTCCACCTTCAAAGCGTAATAACTTTCACTTCTCTTGTTCGATGTTCACACATTTTTCTTCAAATTGACCGTAATCTAATGCCTGTAAAACACTTAAACACTGTCAGGAGCAGATTGTCATACCATTGGCGGTCCAATTGTGGCACTAATTTTAAGCCGGTCTAAAGTCATGTTAAGTACAGCCTCCATCCCCCCCTCCCCCCCCCCCCCCCCCCCCCCAACAACAACAACCACAACATATCCTGGCTATTTTTACAGTAAAATTAGACGCTTTAATCAAATCTTCTGATATGGACTGGCGTTTTCTCCCAATTCCCTCCATTTCAACATTCTTTACGACCAAAGTTTCGTGGTTCACGTGCAAAATGAGAGCTATGTTAAATAAATCTTTGTGTGTTTGATACAACTTCGACCACTCACTCGTGAGGGTGGTGTGTGATGGCGCTATCTTTTATTATTTAATTGGCGTCTGTATACACTGGTTATAGTTTAATCAACTACTACAGATAGCATGACTTAGGACGCTGTTGTATTATTAATGTTTACAAAGATAATCGCGCGATTTCTACACGGGAAGCGTAAAATGAAAATAAACCAATGGGAGAAGAGATCGTTTTAATTAGGTCTGTCTGGCCTGTGGTGGTCAGATGGGGGGGGGGGGGGGGGGATTTTGATGAAAGAGTTGCCTGCCGCCCATGGGAACCCCGTCTAGACGGAAAGGTCAGGATCTTTGGTGGTCCTTGGGAGGGGCGGGTCAATTCGATGGTGTGGTCAATCTATTAATTAGCCTTCGGTAACGAGCTCCGCCGCGCACCGCGTTGGTTGTTGGCTAATGAGGTTTGGTATTTAATTAACTCGTGTGTTCATCATACTTTCATGAAGGGAGAATTTTTTTTTGTTTTTTTTTCCTTTGAAGATGTTTTGATTTTTTAATTTTAACTAACACCAGACTCAGAAGGCCTAATCGAAAGAAAACGACTTCAATAAACACAATGTGCATTAATACACTTACACATTAAGATTTTTTTTCTTGCCTTTTGGCTTTAGATAGGTAATAACGATAATTGCAGGGGAGGGGTGGGGCATTCAAAAGTCTCCAGAAACGCGAGGTTCGGCTTCTTCATCTCTTCCGTTTTTACGAGCCAACCAAGTTGTAGCTTTCATGTTATGGCATTTCACCGTTATCGTCTAGACTTGGTCACGTGATAACCGTCAATAAAATACTGCCCTCTGGGGAGGTAGAGCTCTACAGGCCAGGCTGGTCTTTGTGGGTGAAGGTCAGACTGGAATGACCATAATTTTCTACAACCTTTGCATGTTTTATCTGTTGCTTGAAGATGTATACACGAGTTATCTTTATACGAACCCCCAGTATGTCTTTATACACGCCCACCATGTCTTTATACAAGTCCATAATATGTCTGTATACAAGCCCACCATATGTCTTTATACAAGCCCACCATATGTCTTTATACAAGCCCACCATATGTCTTTATACAAGTCCACAACATGTCTTTACACAAGCCCACCATATGTCTTTATACAAGCCCACCATATGTCTTTATACAAGCCCACAATATGTCTTTATACAAACCCACAATGTCTTTATACAAGCCCACAATATCTTTATACAAGCCCACAATGTCTTTATACAAGCCCACAATATCTTTATACAAGCCCACAATATCTTTATACAAGCCCACCATATGTCTTTATACAAGCCCACCATATGTCTTTATACAAGTCCACAACATGTCTTTACACAAGCCCACCATATGTCTTTATACAAGCCCACCATATGTCTTTATACAAGCCCACAATATGTCTTTATACAAACCCACAATGTCTTTATACAAGCCCACAATATCTTTATACAAGCCCACCATATGTCTTTATACAAGCCCACAATATGTCTTTATACAAACCCACAATGTCTTTATACAAGCCCACAATATGTCTTTATACAAACCCACAATGTCTTTATACAAGCCCACAATATGTCTTTATACAAGCCCACAATATCTTTATACAAGCCCCTACATCTTTTATTAAACCCACGCAGTTTAAATCAGCTGATAACATATAAAGGCGGCCCCATGTGTCTTTGGCATAAAAATGAAAAGATGATGATGAAATAAAGACTTACCATTACAATTTGTGTAAATACCGAGTTAACTTTTGCTATTAACATACGGGTTCTGACAAGAGTTTCAACAACTCGCTCTGTAAGTTAAAGCTTGAGGCTAAACTTGATTGAGAATTCAAAATATGTTGAGCACATTCGTCCGGGACTCAATAACCAGCTCAGCGGCTCTCAAAATAATACTTTGTATGTTTGACACGTATGTATTTCTCTTCCTACAGTGGAATAGCCGATATGCCCACGTACATCACGTGGGAGAACCTGGACCCACAAGGCATCTTGAAGAAACTGGAGCGCATGCAGAACCGCATCCCAGTCAACGCTATGAAGGATGTCTTCCAAAGAGTAAGTCCCCTTAGCTTTTCATAGACCCTATTTGGATGACTGAACATCATCTTACAATGGCTTCTAACATTGGTCCATCCACCAAGTCCAGACTATTGGTCCTTGGATTGAAAACTTGCCGATATTTATCAAGTGGTTTCTTCTACAGGCTGGCATCACCACGGCTTATCAAGAGAAACCCTGCCTAAATCCAAAAGACCCCGACTGTCCCAAAACTGCTGTCAACTACAACTCCACCGTAAGTCACGCAAGAATATTTCACTATTTTTGTTTGTTTCGTTTATTGTCTTCTCCTCTCTGGCCATCCTTAAATGTTAGCAGCTCATTGTCCGGAGTTATGTGTTGATTTACCTAGAGTGTCTTCTAACTATATTTTCTCTGCATTGGGTTTAATTAATGATGCAAAACGCTAGAGCCTGTTATCAAATTCTACATGTATCTTACCTGTCTCCTACCTGTCTGCAACAGGTTCCAGATCTAGGTACCGAGTTCACCAAGGGATGTACCGGTTTTGCCACTAAGTACATGCAGTGGGAGCATGACCTCATTTTTGGGGGTGTCAAGCGGAACAAGACTGGTCACATAGTCAGGTGAGTTGAAGAGTTACAGTTAATGTTAGCCACACAGGTGAGTTATAGAGTGTTACGGTTAAGGTTAGCCACAGTTGGGTAGTGTTACAGTTAGCCACAGTTGGGTAGTGTTATGGTTAGCCACACAGGTGAGTTGTAGAGTGTTGCAGTTAAGGTTAGCCACAGTTTGATAATGTTATTGGTAGCCACAGTCTAGTAGTGTATGACCTGGCCCACACGCAGCGTGTATGACAACTTTGACAAGACTCACACCGAGTGTATGACAACCCCCACACGGTTTATGACAGGGCCCACACGGAGTGTATGACGGAGACCACACACACTTGACCCACACAATGTATGACCTGGCCCACACGCTGGGTGCATGACAGGGCCCACACGGGGTGTATGACGGAGACCACACACGATTTCTCACACAGCCTTGCTAAAACCCCCTCCCTTTTTTCCACGCCAAACTTTTCAATCTACCGCTCTCCTTTTGTTTACCACAACACCTAAAGGTAGTGGCCAGGTCACTTATCTTGAAAACTCCCTACTGTAAAATTGCCACTTAGGATGAGGGCGTGTGTAAAATTAATGTAAAGGTCAAAGGTAAACATTTTTTTTCCTATTTTTTTTTCTGTGAGACCCGCGAGCTTTATCCAGTTTAGAGGAAGGCTTCAGCAATAACTTTGCGTTTTAAGGGAGTTTACCTAATACGTTTGCTTATTATTTTAACTGCAGGCATATATTATTGTTTGCAATGCAAATCCCTCAACTTAATTCAATTAAGATTACCAGTCCTAAATTCTTAATCTAAAAACTTGAAAGTTAAAACTGATGTAAATTTTTAGTTTCTATAAAATCTTTAATCATTTTTCTTACGTTCCTATCTTGTGAGCCTTGCAGCCAATTGTGTATAAGGTTTTCTGTCTTGCCCCAATACTGTCACGTCCTGACTTATTTCTTGTGTAGAGTTGAGGCCCTGCAGTCCATTGTCCAACTGATGGCCGAGAAGGACCTCTACAAGTACTACGAGGATCACATCAAGGTCTCTGGCATAGACTGGACCCAGACCAAGGCCAAGGCTGTGTTGGAAGCTTTCCAGAGGAAGTTCTCCCAGGTATGTCCAGGTTGATGGTGTGGTCCAAGATATAGTTGGGGTTGTGGTTGATGTTGTGGTCAAGGTTATATTTGATGTTGTGGTCAAGGTTATATTTGATGTTGTGATTTATGATGTGTTCTAGGTTATATTTGATAGTGGTTGATGTTGTCAAGGTTATATTTGATGTTGTGATTTATGATGTGGTCTAGGTTATATTTGATAGTGGTTGATGTTGTCAAGGTTATATTTGATGTTGTGATTTATGAAGTGGTCAAGGTGATAGTGGTTGATGTTGTGGTCAAAGTTATATTTGATGTTGATGTTTTTGTGGTTAATTTTATAGGATTCTCCCATTCAAAATGTTCACATTTGTGACTATTGTTCATTAATATGTACAATGCTCACAAAGAGTTTAAATACTTGTACTGTCTTTCTGTGTATTGACCTGTCCCTGACACAACCTGCACCTGTTTTGATGTACCACCTCCAGGTTGTCAACAACTACGGCAATGACTCCAACAAAGACAACCTGTACGGCTTCTCATACACCTCTCTGATGGACATGATGAAAGATTTCTCCAGCATCAGCGTGACAAGAGTTGTCCTAGGCTATGTCCTAATGGTCAGTTATCTTTCCTTCGTGTAGCTCTTCATTTTTCAAAGTTTAAAATGTTCCAATTGAGTGATTGACAATGTGTTTAATTGACAGTTTGTGTACGCCTGTGTCTCACTGCTGCGCTGGAACGATGCTGTCAACTCCCAGAGTGGCATTGGCATGGCTGGTGTCATTCTCGTGTCACTGTCAGTGGCAGCTGGCTTGGGGTTTTGTTCTGTCATTGGCATCAACTTTAACGCATCCACCACTCAGGTACGACAACGCTTCCTTTAACGTTAACTTAGTTCTTTATTTAATTCAAGTTATCACTTCATATTCATGTATTGTGGATCAATTCAAATTTTCAAAATGATTCAACTGGCCTACATGTCCCTTCTCTTCAGATCATTCCATTTCTGGCACTGGGTCTTGGCGTAGACGATATGTTCCTGATAGCCCACACCTTCTTTGAGAACGGGGACCATGTACCTTATCATGTAAGTCGGGTGTTTACGTCTGCTTGTTTACAGCCCAGGTTGTGTGGACCCCTGTTTATAGCCGGCCACCTGTTCATGGCCATTCTTCATCTTTTCTCCTTGGCCAACCTGTCAAATATGCTGCGAGAAGTTTAAACTGCAACTTTTATACACATAAATATACAGATACAAAACACGTACAGCAATATATATATATATATATACATGTATATAGTCATATTTCTAAAGATGTATGTTTTAAATTTAACGAAAAATGATAGCCAGGTGTTGATAAATGTGAAAAATGCCAGAATGTCTATCTGGCCAGGTGATAATGTAGTTATTGGATCATAAGAAATTATTCTACATCCGAGCCAGATTTGTAATTTACATAAGACGTGGCCCTGGAATGAAGGGTTTTGAAAATGGAAGAAAAAAAAAGTAGCACAGTTTGAACTGGGGTGGGTCTGGTTTGTGTTAAGTCAGGTCCTGCTTGAAACAATCAATGTGTTATTGTCACGGTGGAGGTGTGCGTGGCGCCTCCACCCCACGGGAGGTCAGTTTGTTGCGCTACGGGGACTAACACGGATAGGTTTAAATATATCGGCGTTAGTTCCGCATCTGTACAAGAACCCTAATGTAATGCGGATGTCCGTTGGTGCAAATAACAAGCAACAGACAATTTAATAACATATTTCTTTGTGAAATATGGCGGACCAGCGTTAGATAAATTATTTTTAAGTTCAGCAGTTTTGTAATCGGAATTTTTGTCCTTTGGTCGTATTTCAGCCATATGATGAAGTTTGGATCAAATGTTGGCTTAGGGTCACTTAGACATGGTTTAGCCTTGAACTATGTGTTTATTAAAAGGATATCTGTATTGAGTCCTACGGTATAAATTAAGTGGTTGGTTGAAATAATACCAAGAACTGTTGTTCAGAAATTTATCCAACAGCCCCATCACAAATTTGGATTTACCTAAAACTTTCAAATTTTATTTTTTTAAAATGTTTAAACAGTTGATTTAGAAAACCTCACGTTATGAACCGAAATACGGTTTTAAAAAACCAGCTTCCGGTCCCAGTGAGATGCTGTTATACAGCACATTGTTGAGGTGACACTAAAAAACAGCGGTCGTGGAGCCCCCGCCCAACGATGGGACCCCCACCCCAACGATGGGACCCCCACCCCAACGATGGGACCCCCACCCCAACGGCTGCACATCCGCCAGTTTAAAATTTCGAGCGCTGCGGCGATGTTTAAAAAAAACGAAAAAGAAAACCTCCCATAAACCAGCATTGTCGCCTTGAAAAGAGCCTCCGTGGCCGATCATTCTGTATTAGAAGTGACGTAATTATAGAGTTTGGGGCGCCCTTCTGGTTATCTTTCTTATAAAAGGGAGACTAGCGAAGGGGAAAGCTATATCTTTATTCTGTGGGTAGGTCTTTTTTTACAGGAGAGATTTTCAGTGATGTAAAAGAAAACGGGTTAATTAAGCTTTCCATTCTAGACTATATATTTTGTGTGTGTGCATATTTATATATATGTATATACATATGGACCCACACACAAAATGTATAAATACATGCTATTTTTTTACTTGGTGTAAACGTGTTAACGATAAATGACTCGCGTTTAGCAAATGAGCGTTGCGCGGCGTTTGTCAATTAAGTTTGTTGGTTATCTTGTACCGTTTTTTAACATAATATTTATAATTTGTTTTACACACTGCTCCGAGACTAGTAGGCAACCAATCCCAGGAAGCGATTAAGATACGCGATAGCCTTGAAGTCGAGTTAAAAGTGCGTCGTTGAAACTTGAAATGCCACGATTACCCCCTCGCCAGCATCCTCGGGTTAGGATGCCGATGAGATGTTGGTGTATATCGACGGTGGCGTTCGGAAATATTGTCGGAGTTTGATGTCTGCGCGAGGTAGACTGTAGACAGGCTAGGGAAACACGAGGTGATGTGATAGTCTTAATACCAAGCCTGGGGAGAAATGGGGTGAAGGGTAGAGAGGGGGGCGTTGGAGGAATGGGGGAGGGGGGTGTTGTGGGTGGGGGGGGGATGCGAAAATAAATGGTGTACCTCAAGACTGGAATAGTCTTTAAGAATGTAGGCATGTGTATTGGGCAATGATTACAGAGGGAGAGGTCTTTAATGTTGAAATGTCAGGAAGTTTAAGAGCCAGCCAGCTCCGGCTAGGTTTTCTGATTCATGTTTTTTTCTGCTGGGTACCGTTCTGTTAGCAGTAAATGGGAGGGGGGGGGGGGTAGGGGGTGGTTGGCGTGGAATGGGGAGTCTTAGCATTTCAAGTTAACGGTCGAGTTAAACGTTTGTGTGGTTTTACGAATGGGGCTAAACCTTGACGGGGTGCGTGTATTGGGTTAAACCGGTTGTAACGAATTAGGTTAAACCGTAAGATAGTTTGACTTGATGTAACAAAAGCTGTAAAAGGTCAAGAAGATTCAAATAGAATTGTTTTATTTTAATTACATCTGGAGAATGTACTCAGCTGACTCAGCAAAAAAAAAATCCTACATATCATGAGAGAAAAAAAAACCGGTATTAATTAATTAACTTAATTAATTCATCAGTGTGTTGGGTTTTTTTTAAGTATTACTTCTACATATGCGTGTTCTATAGACGCTTGACTGAGGCTCATTGGCTGCACAGAACGTCTTGTTGTGTGGGTCTTCAAAGGATCTTGGGTTCCTCAACAACCCTACCAATGTTTTACGTAATATAAACAAAGTACAGTTTGGATAGCGCGAAACTTGGGGATTCAAAGAAAAGTTTTAATGAATTCAGTCTTGGTGCTAGGTTTTTTTTGTGGGATGGACGGGGAGGGAGGGAGGCCACTGGAGGAACAGGGTGTGAGTTGGGTTTTTTAACTAGCTCTTGTATAATGAGCACCTACCTTTAAAGCTCTTTTGTTGAATGGTACGTCACCGCAAGACGAGCTGGTGCCTGTAAGTGCACCGGATCTGAACCGAGCTCGCGGCGAGAGATCGCCTGTCAGCGCAGAAAGCCAAAAACGAATGACCCCCAGCGCCGAGACAGTTCATTTGAGTTTCAGTCTCGGGTGTCGGGGAAGGCTTCTTTTGTTCCCTCGGGTCCGCCTCGACAGTGATTCATACAATCAACTTCCCTCTCCTTGCCCCCATCAGTTTCTTAGGTACCTCTTTCATGAAATGGGAGATAGAAGGGGTGGGGAGGGCGCCCAGTGAAGAGGCTATGAGCGGGAGGATATGTATTTGCATTAGAGTGTTTACTCTAGCGCCACCCTTTCACCTTATCGTTCTACCCGTCCCCCCTCATTTCCCCGTGTGTTCCCCCTCCCCAGTCTTAAATTTGTCCATATCTGAGAAAGTATTGAAACCGCAGCATCTAAACATTTTGATTGACCTTTTATCTTTATTGGTGTCAAATTTTATCTTTCGTATTGCTTAATTTCTCAGGCTTGTATATAGCTTAGATATAAAGATGTATCTCTCTTTTTCATTGTAATGTGTGCATCTAGGGGCACTAGCTCACCATATATATATATATATATATATATATATATATATATATATATATATATATATATATATATATATATATATGATATGTACTTTTGCTTAGAAAGTATTGCTGTATACTTTTTGTGTAAAAAAAAAAGTTTTGCTGTACAAATTGTGATTCTGTATAGAATCAGCCAACTGACAATGTCCCTATGCCCTATACTGCTATGATTTCGAGAAAAGAAGCCTTATTGCTCCCAATTTTAAATTACCACCTCTCTTAACACCAATCTTTTAACACTTTTTGTCTCTCTATTTCTGAGATCATCAACAGCCCACCCCTCCACCAGCACCCCACCCCCTTCCACCCATTTTCCCCCTTCCACTTACTTGCTATCTGTTCAACGTTCACCTTGCTATACGCACCTTTTCACTTTTCGTTCTTTCCATCTCTATTTTAGCCAAATTATTTTGCCCCTTCTTCGTTGTTGGCAAAATACTTTCGCCTTGGGTGGTCTCCCTTCAGCGCTGAACAAGGGGGTGGGGAGCGGCGGGCGTAGTGTGCAGTGGTGGAGTCTAGTTTATCAGCAGTATAAAACTCGGCCTCCATGATGTGCAGGCTAAATCTGTCGAGTACAATACTACACCTAGATTCATCCTCGCCCCCTCTCAAGTCCCGAGTCTCTAGTACATATTTTAAATGTTAAAACATAGACATCCTTTATTTTCACGCTAGATGTAGGCAAGATTGGAAACCGTGTTTTTCTCTGCTAATTGCTTTTCTGAACCAGCAGAAATAGAACAGTTTTTTTTTTTACGGGTGCTCGCAGTGTTATTTTACTTTGAACGTATTGTATTTTTTTACCTGCTTGTTTTTTTTTACCAGTATTAGTTACCCACAAAATATCTGGAACTAAAATGTATATTTTTTAAAAACTTTTCTTTGCTGTACGCTTTCACCTGACCAACTTGTCATTCAAGTATTACTGAGTGAATGTAGCCTACTTGTTGGAAATAATCTTGGATGAATACGTCGTTGTTTTTTTTTTTCAAATTCGGGTATTGTTGGTACAGTCGTCCGCTAATAGTTATAGTTTAGCTTAGTAGGGTTAATTTCTACAGAGGTAATCAGTGATGGCATAGGATAAATAAGGCCAAACCGTTGCTTGTAGTATTGACTTCTAACACTAAACAGTCATTTGATTGTATTAACATACGGCTTCTTCAATGAGACTGATAATTAGATACACAGATGTGATTTTACCGGTTATGTTGTGGTGGGGAATATGTTAACAGGTATAACAGAAACGGTCTTGTAATGCAAGTCTGGTCACATATCGCTCAATATGTTTCATACAAATGCGCGCTTTAATAATTCATTATTCAGGACCCTTAACTCTGTTACATAGATCAGAAAATTGTCTCCCTTGATTTGTTTTTTATGGGTAAGACACGAATAATTAATGAGATTCAAATTGAAAAGGAAGTTGTTAATAAAACTGTTGCCAAGAAAATATCACCGCGGTTGCTTAGCAGGGGCCCGCACACATGCTTTCAAACGGACAGAATTCTGCCGTGCGATATCGACGGACGCCGTATCTACGTTTCCCGTGGTACGCCGGAAGATTACCGGACGCAAAGTTCTAAATTATATTTTTTAATTCGTCTTATTTAGAGATAAACGCTGAATTTTTAAATTAAAAAAAAAAACCCACAGCTCATCATCTGGGCTAAGCTAATCATTTTAATACCTATGCTTTTACACGATACGATCTAACCGCTTGCAAATCATACGAGAGGTGTGGGGGAGCAATAAAACACAGAGAGAGAAAGCCGAGTGTTTCTTTTGAGATGAGACAAGTTTATTTCCACTCGTGTCTTTGGGGGGAGGTTTATAATGTATGGGCTACAGGGGCAATGTGCATTTGCTTGTAAATTCATTACCCAGTCTCAAAGATATTTTATCAGTTTAAAATACTCCTTAGAATACCCTATATATATATATATATATATATATATATATATATATATATATATATATATATATATATATATATATATATATATATATATATATATGCGTATGTATAGAGTAACAACTGCCTGCCCAACTGTAAACACAGAGCAGTTCCCATGTGGGCGTTTAGCTATGAGTTGCCCATGTGTGGTACGCATGTGTGGTTTATTTTAATATTTTTCCCTGGACTTCAAAGAATGCAATAAAACTCAGAGTGTGAATAAAATATAAAACCGCCATCTCCGTAGGCTTACACAAGTCTGGAGAAATGTTTCTTTACAGTCCCCCACCCCCACCCAGTAGGGTTGGTTCTATGGTCGATGAGGGTCGTATCATGGTCTGTGTACGTTTCAGTCTGGCTTCACTTCCTGTCGAAAGTTTTTTATGCACGAGTATGCAACCATTTGAGTCATCAGTACAGTTAACTTAAGCGTTAACAAACACGTCATTATGTTATTTTTGAACCACTGATCTAGAGCTGACTATAACAAATATTGAAATATAGAATGTTTTCACGATAACTTCTGTTCCGGAGCTGACCACAGCATGTGTTGACATTATGAATGTTATGATAGTAACAAATATTGTTCAAGACAAGCCAAGATTATAGTTTGAATATAAATACGACATAGAAGAACCGCTCACTAAACTATCTCTAACGTTAAGAAAATCTTGGATTAGATGTAAGTGTGCGCTATTTAACCAGCAGAATCTGGCCCGATCCACCATTTCCACCTATACCGCGCATTTTATTTAGCAGACGAACATACTCTGGAATAACAAAGCCCCTGCGTGTTTTTTTTTCCTTGCCATCGTCTATGGAACAACGCAGGTGGTCCGAAATGTGAAGAATGTTCTAGGAGGGATGGAAGGGGGTGGTGGGGTTGGTAGTGAGGTCGCGAGACCCTCGTTTAACATTATGATAAACACCAGTAACCTGCTTCTAAAGAGCCAACGTTGTATATATATATATATATATATATATATATATATATATATATATATATATATATATATATATATATATATATATATATATATATATATATATATATATATATATATATATATATATATATATATATATATATATATATATATATATATATATATATATATATATATATATATATATATATATATAAAATTAAAAATTGCAAAAAGTATTGACTACATAGATGTAGTTTGGTATACTTGTCCGCTCCTTGCATATTTCATGTATATAAATGCTGTGTTAAAAATAAAAAAAGCTAATGTTTTTGTATGTGGTGAAAAAAAAAATGTTGCAGCGCTCTCTGTGTAACTAAAGCAGTAATAAAGTCGTTGGCGCTCGGCAAGTTTGAACAGAAACCAGCTGATAAAGCATCGAACGAGAAATACGTCTGTTGCCTCGAGTCGACAGTGTTCGGTTGCTCGTGTGTAGTGGCTACAGCCCACTCTAAAACACAGGCTTAACCGGTACTTGCGAAGCCTCTGTGAATAGGTCCCCGTTAAAATTGTCACCTTTGAAAAGGGCTTGTGTTACCGAATAAAACGAAACACAATAAAAGTAGATTTTATTTTCCAGTATAGTGCCTGTACTACCATTTGACGCGACAATTAGTGGCGTTTTTTTTCACGTGTCATTAATTCGGCATAAACCTTTAAACGCACTGTTTCGTAGCGCCCAGAACACACCCCACCTACCCCCAAAATAACCAAACTGTTGGGGGTTTTTTTTAAGGAGGTGCCCTATCTATCCATAATACCCCTAGCGTGTTAATGTATTTAAATTCTTCCCTAAAATACTTTGTGTGTTAAAAAATTATGACCTGCTGTTACTCGACCCTACATTATCTATCCTGAGAACCACTGTAGAAAAAAACAACCTCCCCACCCCTCCAAAATAGCTTGTTTCATCCATTATATTAATCTTGTTCGGCAATAAAATGCACATCTTCCTTTAATAGTGTATGTGCCGTTGTGCTGCATAAATTATTTTTAATAAGCAAGAGCCGGCCTCGTTCTGGGGGCGAGGTTTGATTTTTTATGGCCTTATCAAAAGCCTGAGGATCAGAGGAGAGCCGTTTCATCAACGGCCGACTAATGGATTGGTAGTTAGGTTTTATATCGACTCTGCTTTTAGTTTTAATTACCGGGTATGCTTTTTAGATGTGGGTTTTTTAAAGAAACAAAATTACGAGGGTAGGATTAGTTTTAAAAGTTTGTCACTTGATTTGTTTGATTGAAGAGGAAATCGAAAAGTACCAAAGAGTGAAGGCTTTTAAATAGAGTGGACAAAAAAATTCAGAAAATGTATAGATCTATACTTTTCGAGCTTTTAGAAATTTAGAATTTTTTTTGTTCAAAAATTGTGAATTTTTTTTCTTTTTTTTGGGGCTATTAATTTGCCAAAAAATAGTTTCTCTGTTACAAAAAAAAAAATAGCTATTCTCTACCGACACCCCCTCTCCCCACCTACACGTCCCCAGCATAGACCAGAGCATATGCGACAGTTCCCGTGTTAAGAGAGTGCGAGCCGTGGAGGCGGAGGGCGCCACTGTAAACATCCCTGACCCCCGGGTCTGGAATCCCGCGGGATGAGCACTCGCCGTTACGTTAGTAAAAATAAATCCACTGTAACTTATTCAACCGGCGGAAACCAAACAGTCACGTGTCAACCGGAAGTTGTTTTTCCCTCCCTCCACTCGCTAAAGAGCGGACTGTCTTTGTCAGTGTGATTGCATTCTTCCTCTTTACATTTTGGAGAGCAATAGTTCACGCCATGAGTTCAACTATTGTTTATCTATTCTGTCCCTGCTCACCCCTTTTCCCCCTCAACCCTCCCCCACCCCTCCCCCATCTGGGCAAGTCTTGTAAGAATTATGTTTCAAACCAGTTGCCCATAATACCACCATACATTATAATATTCTTTTTTTTAACGACAAAAGCTTGTCAGGGCTACAAGGAGTTTGGAAGTTTAGAGTAATTTTTAATAATAAAACTCGAAACTACAATTACTTAACTGAAATACTGACACTTTGTTGGGAAAATTTGAACCACCGCTGTTGTTTTGTTTTGTCAGGGTCCGAACACATAAGGTGGTTATAGTTTTTATTTTTACAGCCATTTTTAAAAAAATCTGAGCACCGAGTTTGAGATTTCCTCTCCAACATGTTATCCCACACGACAGGATGTGTGGGGCAATTTCTTTCTCCTTGGGGTCGCTTCACACTTTAGCCCCGGTGTATACAAGTGTGTGTGGGGGGGGGGGGGGTGGCGTAAACACGAACCTGGTCTTGTGGGGCCCAGGTGCGATTGCTAGAGAGGGAGGGGTGGGGGTGTGTGAGTACCTTCGGTTCGGTTTGTAGCCATTATGCTTGTGTGGGGGTCATTATGCGTGAAGTCATTGTGTGTGTATGTGAGGTCATTACGCGTGTGTGTGAGGTCCTTGTGTGTGTGTGTGTGTGAGGTCCTTATGCGTGTGTGTGTGTGAGGTCCTTATGTGTGTGTGTGTGTGATAGTGTGAGGTCCTCATGCGTGCGTGTGTGTGTGTGTGTGAGGTCCTCATGCGTGCGTGTGTGTGAGGTCCTTAGAAATTAAATTTCTTTCTGGTGGTTATCGCCCTTATAAAACCACCCCCGCTCACCCCCACCCCTGCTCACCCCCACCCCCACTCACTCACCCCCCCTCCCCCTCGCCGCTATCTAAACAAGCCGAAGCTCGCTGTGTGTGAGTTGAGCTCAGGTTGTCTCTGTCTTTACCTGGTGCCGGTTCTTGCTTTCTGATAGTTTAAAGGCGGACCTCATGCAAACCTAATGAATTCACTAGATCTAGTAGCAATTGTATAACCCATGGAGTATAGATGCAAACCTAATGGAATCAAGAGTAGCATTAGTATAACCTATAGAATATGGTTGCAAACCTAATGAATTCACTAGATCTTGTAGCAATTGAATAACCTACGGAATATGAACATTTCAAATCGTTCTACTCCCACAAGAATTTTATCGATCCCACGACACCTAGTCAACTTTGTCCGAATTGTTCAACTTTTTAAATCGTAAGATAACATTGAGATAACTTTAGACTATACTGTGGTCACTTTCTTTTTGTTTAGCAAAATAATATTTTTGAAATTAACTCTTTTTTTATAGCAATTAATTGATCAAATGTATTCTCTCCCGCCCCGCCCCCCCCCCCCCCCCCACACACACACACACCCATGAAACGTCCCGACACCAATAGGTTCGCTGTAATGGTGAACCTGATTGGATTCTGCTGTAGAGACGTATAAACAATTAAAGGAATGGGTTGTGTTACTGCAGAAGTAGAAGCTAAAGCTTACACAGGGAGAAGGGGGGGGGGTGTAGACAGAAGATAAAACCATACGAAGTTTTTTTTTCTTCTTTTAATGTTAACCAGACCTACCGCCTTGTTAAAAGAGGTAGAAAAAATTTGGCAAAAAAAAAATGTAAATATGTTTTGAACTTTGCCGCACACGATGTGTTGGCGGGACGCATTAGTTAACTTTTCAATAGATTAAAAGTTTTTTTTTACCCCGCTGAAAAGCGGTAAATAAATATTGCTAGATATCGAGTGATGCTCGCGTGGGTGTGTTAAAACCATCCGATGATTAACGTGAGGTTATGTCATGGACGCATGGACTGGTCTTGTTATTGTAGGCATTATGTTGGCTTTTAGCCGCAGCAGCCATGGGATGGGGGGGGGGGGGGGGAGAGAAACAGTCCCTATTTGATTCGTCGGTTTTGTTAGCAATGCAGCTTTTAAGAAATGAATGTAAAAAAAAAAATCACAGTATTAAGAAAATGTAAGTGCATTAGCTTACGTTTTGCGTAGGTTAACCTCAGCGGTTTCGAGGTTCGGGTATTGTAAATTTACGTGAAGTTTGTTCTTGGCCGGCGGTTTATAAAGAGCAGGCCCAATTAATGACGATTACATTTCTTGAGCTGAACAAGTGAGCGGGCGTCAGTTTAAAAAAAAAAGTGTGGCTTTGGCTCCGTGAATGCACGGACTAAAACAATTTAAAACAAAACCACGCATTATTATATGAGCACATTATTTAAAATTCCTCACCCAACTATTTATACAAAGGAAAACAATGCGGGCATTATTTATTATTATTGTTTGAATGTATCCATCCCAGGAGCTGACAGGCGAGGTCCTAAAGAGGGCAGGGGTGACCGTGTTGCTGACATCCATTAGTAACATGATGGCTTTTTTTTACGGCGGCCATCATCCCTATACCAGCTCTAAGGGCGTTCACTCTGCAGGTTCGTGTTATTGTCTCATCGTTGTAACGGATTTCCAGGAACAAAAACTGCTCACAGCTGTTGCAGTGCACGCATAAAAATTAAATACCACTCATTTTTTTTCCTTATGTTACATTTCACCCCCCCCCCCCCCCCCACACACACACACAAAATAAAAAGTAATTACCAACCAGTCACATTAAAAAGAAAATCTGGGTAATGCTATTTGGATTCTTATTTTTTGCATTAAAATGTATTGTTTTATTTTTTCCCTTCAATTATTTAGGCAGCCATTTTAGTTTTATTTAACCTGGGGTCAGTATTGCTTGTGTATCCCGCCATCATCAGCCTGGACCTGGTTAGAAGAGAGGACAAGAGAATCGATGTCTTGTGCTGCTTTCAGAGGTAAATTTATATTGATAGCTTTCATGGGGAGGGGGCTTCAAAAAGGGAAATATGACAGTGTAATTTTTTTTAAAAAATTTTTGTTGTATTTGTTCAATAAACATTTTTTGGTCAAGTTTCAAGTTTGTATTTATAGATAATATTTATTCTTCTTTGATGTTTGTTAACTTCAGACAAATGGGAACTATTAATTTGACTAGAACTTAAAGAAGAAATAAAAATATTTTATTACAATGAAATGATGTTTGAATACTTTGTTGTTTGAGCAGCTCTGCTGGGTCGAATGATGTGATAGAACTACAACCCCACCTGCACGCCACTTGTGAGGAGCAGGAACCTAGAAGTCTGCGCAGAGAGCTGACAGATCTTCAGCGGGAGCCCAGTCCACCCCCACCCTACTCCGCTCAATCTGGGACCCTGCCGCCATGCTATGACACCGTGACAAGATCCACTAATGATGGAGCTGTGACGACATTAGCCCCCACTGATGGTGTCTTCACCAGAAGGCAGGACTCGTCTCTTGGCTCCAGTAAGTGGGGGCGCAACATCCGCACATATCCAAAACATGTGTTGGGAGTAACATCCACACACATCCAAAACATTTTTTAGGAATAACATCTGCACACATCCAACAAATTTGTTAGGATTAACATCCACACAATAACATCTGCACACATCCAACAAATTTGTTAGGATTAACATCCACACAAAACATTTGTTAGGATTAACATCCACACACATCCAAAACATTTGTTGGATATCATATTCAACAAATTTGTTAGAATTCACATCCCCAAAAAATCAAAACTTTCCCTAGCATTTTAGCATTTCTTTAGCCAAATGTATCAACTGTAAGCATGTCTTACATGAGCAAAGTGTATCAATTGTAACATTCTTCCATCCGCAGACTGCCCATCCACGACATCTTCCAGGCAGTGCCTGACGCCAGAGAACTCTACCACCTGCAAGGACAGGTGTGTGAAGGCACAGCGTGAATGCCTGACCTGGACATTGACGTGTCTGGCTTCCAAGGTCTACGCACCTTTTCTACAGCGGACATTTGTCAAGGTGAGTGCCTGCTAATATTACAGCTGTAGGTAGGGGTACCTACACTGTTGTGGAGGGTACATATCTGAGAGCTCTTAAATGGAGCATCAAACAGAATTTCAATTTGTTGTTGTCAATAGCTATTGTTCTTTTTTTTTTTTTAAACTCCTTACAATACCAGTCTAAGTGAAAATTCAAGATTGGTTTAATATTGCAGGCTCTTGGTTTATAGCTGTACCCAATGATTTATTTTTGTCAAACATGCTGGCAACCCCCCCCCCCCCACACACACACGCACACACACCACCCCTCATCTATCAGTACCCTCCTACAACCAGTGATCCAAATTGTTGCCCAGAGGGTGTTTTTTTCACCCTTTATTGGGCAATCCTTCTTCATTGTGACTAAGCACCCCTACAGTTTCTCTTACTAAAATGTTCACACATCACTTATTTTAAGAGGCCCAGCCTGTAAGCTGAGAATCTCTACTTAGTAACAGGGGTAGTCTTTGGTCCAGAGGTTCTCAATCCCTTGTTGTTTTTTATTCAGACATTAGCTGTTCCTTGTTCATTCTAATTTTGTGTTGTCTCCTAGGTTTGACCTATGGTGCCATTGGTTTTTTTAAACGGGATTGGGGGAGCTCACATCTGATATCTGTATCCCTTGTACAGTACAGTGTGTTTGCTGGTGTATTGTGCTTTCTCTTTCTCCGTCAGCCTGTGTGGTGTTCACTTCTCCTAGAGCTTTCTCAATCAGCATGTGTGGTGTTCACTTGCCCTAGAACTTTCTCCATCAGCATGTGTGGTGTTCACTTGCCCTAGAACTTTCTCCATCAGCATGTGTGGTGTTACTTGCCCTAGAACTTTCTCCATCAGCCTGTGCGTTGCTCACTTCCCCAAGAACTTTCTCCATCAGCATGTATGCTGTTCACTTCCCCAAGAACTTTCTCCATCAGCCTGTGTGCTGTTCACTTCCCCAAGAACTTTCTCCATCAGCCTGTGTGCTGTTCACTTCCCCAAGAACTTTCTCCATCAGCCTGTGTGCTGTTCACTTCTCCTAGAACTGTGCTACTACTTGTCTCCCCGTCTCTGACTTTCCTGCCACCGATTACAGCCCCTGAACTCAGTTTCTGTCTGCTTTAGATAGTTCTTAGTTGTCCTTGTGTTTAATAGTGCAAAGATATGAGGGTCAGGGTTCCCTTGTCTCTTCGTGTTAATCTTGTATGTGTTGTATTGGGCTGTTTGATTCTTTGGTTCCTTTGTCTCTAGATCCCTCTACCAGCAGAAAAGACAAGTTATAAGTGCTAGAATTTCCCTAGACATTTTGTTTTCATAGAAATTTTTTTTTTTAGCTTAGGCCTAGTCTAGGCATATAAAAAAAAACAAGGTTATTTTTCTTTCGTTTTTTTTTTTTTTTTTTTTTTTGAGCCGCCATTGCCGTAATAGCTCGCTTACTTCTGGGTGGTACACTCTAGCCTAAGCATAGCGGTGAAATAGAGACAGTGTCGTGAATAAAACGGGTGTAGAGGGGAAGAAATAAAGCCACTGTGGATTCTTTTGTACCAGCCACACACGGGGTCACCGAGTGTGCTCTATTTTAAGACCTTTTCAAATGGGGAGGGAAAGGGGTCGGTGGGAGACGCTGTAGACGTCACGATATCGAGTACAGAAGTCTTGTAAAAAATACGTTTGGTTTTAAAATCACTGCTGATTTTTTACATAGAGGTTTATATATATATATATATATATATATATATATATATATATATATATATATATATATATATATATATATATATATATAATGAAAACAGTTTTCAAAGAATTTTAAAGCAATATTGATCTAAATATACAGGAGATAAAATGAGAAAGATTGAACCAAGTTTGTGAGACACAATAAAACAAATAATGCACTTTTCATTGAAGACAAGATCAAAATGTGTTGTTGAACCTGTTTTTAAAAGCAATTTTTTCTTTGCTATAATAATTCAGGACTTAGAAAAAATAATTGTCTCGAAAATCAATGCACCTTGAGATTCATGAGGGGATTTAACTTGTCATCATAAACACCAACTAAAGAGCCATGATTTATTTTCTTCGTTGTCTATACTTTAGTTATATTTTTTTTTACATTATTAATTTTTAGCCTTCGCATTTCACACATTGTACAGTCCCACGTTAAGGCTGTTATCGTTTTAGGCTTGTAGGCCTATGGGCCTTTCTCAAGTATATAAAGCACCCCCCCCCCACACACACACCATATAAGAGTGCCACTTGCTGAATGATAGCACCCCAAACACAAAGGATTCCCTTGTTTAACGCTGTCTGTGGTTTTATAGCACAAACGATCTTCTTTTTATGTGAGGTAGGGGGTAAGGTTTATTTTACTAGTGGTAGTGTGAGAATGGGGAATGCCTGGTGTCAGAGGAGTTAACCTTATTTGATTCATAGTAATTTTTCTGAACACTAGACATTTTGACGATAGGGTGGGTTGTTTTTTTTTTTTTTTTATTCCCTGTTCTGCCTATGTTTTTTAAATTATTTGTTTTTTTTTAAATCAATTGTTTATATTATCTGCAGGTGACAGTGGTAGCATCGTTTTTAGTGTTTCTCATTCTTGGGGCGTGGGGCACGGCCCAGGTGAAGGATGGCCTTGACCTCACTGATCTAGTCCCCAGGGAGACGTCGGAATTTCAGTTTCTGGAGGCCCAGTCCAAATATTTTGGGTTTTACAGTATTAATGCAGTTACTAAGGTAAATATTCATTGTTTACTGATCCTTTCCTGTATCAAAAAAATATTAATCGTTAGAGCCTATACAGCATAAAATAATGGTAATAAAAATGGCTACACAAACACAAACTTCCTATTAAATTTAGTTCTATGTACATTTTAAAACTCTTTAATTTGAAGAGATAACTCATATATGTATGTATGTTTTTAAGATTTGAAGTATAAAACTGTTAAGTGTTACATGGAATGTAGATGTTAAAACATGAAGTGTAATTGTGGCCATTACGTTCCTACTTTGTTTCCACCAGAACAACTTTGATTACGCCAACAACCAACCTTTGTTACACAAATACCACGAGGCCTTTCAAAAAGTCAAAAAAATCATCAAGAGAGAGGACGGTTCTTTGCCCCCCTTTTGGCTTGATCTGTTCAAACAGTGGTTGGCAGGTGAGGTGTTGCCCCAGGGAGCAGAATGCAGTACCCATTCAATACTTTATACTTTGTCTATATGTATATATATACAAGTATAAAAATGGCTTAAAGATTATCAATTTTTTAAATATTATTTTTCCATAATCATAACATAGGCCTAATTATCATGATAATTCTAATAACTAAATAATGTATAAAACCATTATGTTTTTTGTATTTGAATATTATGTTTATTGTGTATACTATTGTTTACAAAATTTTTAAAAATAATTTTCCAGAACTACAAAGAGCTTTTGATCTGGATTTAAGTAAGAACCTCATCTCCACCAATGGCTGGAAGGAGGGTGCCACAGAGGAGGCCATCTTGGCCTATAAACTTTTAATGCAGACTGGTGATGGAGACAACCCCACCAACAGAGATCAGGTAGGACAAACTAATTAACACAACATGACGTAAACCACCCAAGTGTCTGCTAGACCTGCTGGTACTAGGATATCATTTTTTTTTTACAGAACCCCCTTTAATATATGGTCTAATTATATTTTAATACACTGAAGGCTTTTGTTAAGATTGTATTGTGAAGTAAAGATTGATAAACCTTGGACTAAGCATTAAAAGTATTGTTTCGAAAAATGTGCATGTTGTTTTTGGGAGAACATCTTGAATAAGAGGTTGATAAAAAAATGATGATGATTATTCAGGGAAAAGGCTAAAAACAAAAGGTTCTTTCATGCAGTAAAATTTGTATGGGGTGATTTGTAATCAGGGGCTGTAGAGTCTCCCATAGCAGTTCAAGGATTTCTCCCAGAACTCCAGGCTGCCGTCTCTATGTTGTGTGGGTGAGTCACCCCCTGTGTGGGCCTTGTGAGCAGGGGGACAGAATGTAGGCCTGTGTTCACGTCTCAGGTGATTTGATTCGTCTGCTTATGATCCACCATTTTTCTCTTGACTCTACAATGGAAACACGGTGTGGTGCCGACCACCACCCTCGTGAGTCACCATGTCAGAGAATTGGGTAACACCAAAATAAATGATGTGACCCCACCTTCTTGAAGGAAACATTCATTTTATCGTACAGAAATGTTTACACGCCTACTAAACTAGTTGGTCACAATATGCACTCAACGATAGACAAGAAAGCTGTGCTTAGAAAATAACAAAAATTAAACAATTTCCTCAATTCAATTTATTCTATATTAGAATCACACTTCTAACAACAACCTGTTTACCATTATTCATCTGACTTTGTGTCTAACTTGTTCTGCTATGACTTTGTTACAGGTGACGAAGATTCGACTGATTGATGACAATGGTGTCATCAACCCTCCAGCATTTTATAATTATTTAACAGCCTGGGTCACCAATGACGCCATGGCCTACGCCTCCTCAATGGCAAATTTCCACCCGATGCCAAAGGACTGGTTTCATGATCCAAATGATCATAATTTTGACAGTACGTTGGATGTTTACTTTCCGATAGAAAACTGACTATTGTATTGGATAAAATTTATCATTTTTAAATTTTGTTTTAACGAACTGAACCTAATGAAATCTAATGACTGAAGTTGGTTTTATTTTTTTTTCCAGTCCCAAAATCACAGCATTTGGTCTACACACAAATACCATTTTACCTCACGAACCTGTCATCAACAGAAGAAGTTATAGAAGTTATAACAGTGAGTTCTTGTTTCACTAGGTTTTCTTGTCTTGTGGTGGGGGGGGGGGATTTTCATTTTTTATTTTCAAAAGTATTTGGTGGGGTTTTTTATCGGACTTACAAATCTGCTTAGATTTATTAAAATTTGTTAAAATATGATTTTGAATAATTTTTCAGTATGTCATCCAATGCTTATATTTGCAGGAAATTCGAGGAATCTGTGATGAGTTCTCTGGGAAGGGCCTCCCAAATTTTCCACTAGGCGTCCCTTTCACGTTTTACGAGCAGTACATCAATCTGCGCTTCTACCTCATGTTATCCATAATTTGTGTGTTGGTTGTTACTTTTCTAGTACTCACTGTGGTGCTAATGAACCCGTGGATTGCTTTCATTGTAGTAAGTCAATTTTTTGTTAGAAGAAACTACGGTTGTTCTGTTTAACAACATGGTTTAACACTAATAACAATAACATGCTGTAGAGGTGTTGCTAAAGTTGAAAACTACTTTATAAGTTCAATTTATCATCTATTCTGTATTTTTTAAAATACCTGTGTTGATAGCATAGTTATTGGAAGCTTTGGTTTTCCTGTGTATCACTTTTTTATTTACATTTGTATAGAATAGCTATAACTTGTGGTACCTAAATATATAACCTAAGTGTAAATACTTCAGTAGTATAAAGTACTAAAACTATTATTGATTTTGGTTTAAAATTATATTTTTAGGGGATCTTTTAACATTAATGATACAAGATTTTGTTAATGTAATGAATAACATCAAGCTTGTTTTGAACAATTGCAGGTATTTGTGTTAAGTATGATGATCGTGGAGTTGTTTGGTTTTATGGGTTTGATCGGCATCAAGCTCAGTGCCGTGCCTGCTGTGATTCTTATTGTGTCTGTTGGGATAGGCGTGGAGTTTACACTTCATCTCTCTGTGGTAAGCAAGCACTCACCTATACAACTTTGTATACAACTACTCAGAGTTACATGCTAGTAGTCCCAGTTAGGGCTTGATACTTGGTTAGTCTACATAACTATAGCACGGGCTGGTTTAAGATACTGTTGCCTTGTTCACAAATTAAAAAGTAACACCACATCACAATACACAATTCCATATGTACTAACATGTCTCCCACACTTTCGTATAAAGTAATGTATGTCTCCCACACTTTCATATGAAGTAACATGTCTCCCTCATCCCAAATATGAAATAATGTATGTCTCCCACCCCCCACATATGAAGTAACGTATGTCTCCCACATATGAACTAATGTATATCTGTCCATTATTCAGGGTTTTATCACAGCCATTGGGTCCAGAGACAAGAGGATGTCAATGGCTCTGGAGCACACCTTTGCTCCTGTTGTGCACGGAGCAATTTCTACTTTTCTGGGCATTCTCATGTTGGTGGGCACTGAGTTTGACTTTATTGTCAAGTAAGTTTCCACATTTTTACCCTTCTTTTTACTCTCTTATCCTGCATCCATCCTCATGTGCTTATTAAAATCCTTAACTCTTCAATCAGCTGTTTTATTAAACATGTTCCATTTCAAGTAGAACTACCTGAATTACTCCTCAATTTATAAATCTATGACTTTCATTTGTATTGTCTCATGCCTTTTTTCAAGTTAGAAAAAAACATTGAATATTTTTTTTGTTTTTCTCTGCCTACATTTTTCCTGTCTTTTTTTCCTGCTCTACTTTTGTGTATTGTTTGTTCTTTCCTCCAATGCATTCTGCAGTTGTCATGTTTAAAAGCTTAGCAATGATAACTGGCAGCTGTGTGCTGAAATTCTTGTTAAAGTTAACTTAGGTGTACATCTACTGATGGGGGGGGGGTGTCTTCTAGCACCCCTAATCACAAACTAACCCAACGTAATTGGTTGCCAACGGAGCTTATTAAAAATGTCATGTTTTGTTTCATTTTGCTTAGTATTAAATTTTTTTCCTACCTTTTAAACTTTTTTTTTCCTAAATTGTTAATCATACGCTGTTATGCATCTCATAAACTTTGTTTGAAGCCCGCTGATTAATTTTTAAAAATACATTTTTTTTAAATAGATCTAATATTGTACGTATTGCGCCTCCCCCCCCCCCCCCCCCCCCCCTGAAGGTTAGTTGTATATAGATCTAGTATAAAACTACTAGATCTAGTCTAGATCTAGCTAAGTCTCCGCGTCATGTTTATGTAGGTTTCGGCTTGTACCGCCCTAAACCGGGTTAGTCAAGGGAGACAAGCGTGGATATCCCCCGGCGTAAACCACGTACGGGAAGTCTCGAGAAATTGAGGCTGTAAACATGTCAAAAACTGCTCCATCCGTCCAAATAAGTTCATCCATTTTCCAATCTGCATTGCCAGGTTGTGTTACGGTCCTTTTTGAAGTTATATTTTATCGTTGTCGGCGCTAAGCCCATAGTTTGTCTTTATGGTACATTTAATTCATTCGTCGTTTAATCTTATATTCAGTATTTGTCATACGTTGAATCAGTCGCCCCATTAGATCCTAGGGTTTGACGTCACTGTAAATAAAACGACGTCACATTTTTTACGTTTGATTTTACGTCATATTGACTTGACGTCACATCTCTTGTGCTTTGATCTTGCTTTGTTTTTGTTGTTTTTTTTTTTTCTTGAGTCTGGTGGCTTACAAAGCGATAACCAAAGGCGACAGAAGCCCACCATGAAAGGTTGTGGGACTGGACTTGTGTTTGTCTAGTCTCCTCCCATGGTGTCTGGGTCCTGTGGGCCAACAATAACACGCTCGAGTTAGTTATCTCTATCAAAGACATGGCTATCAGGTATCGAAACACTCAACCGGGGCCACCTTTCTCGCGCCTGCGATATTCTCGCGATGCTTTCAACTTAATTAAAGACCAATATAGCTCTCCTAATTATCTCTACAAAAAGTGGGGGAGAAATTTGCCAGTGGGGCAGATGTCTGCCCTCAGCGAGGGCATACGTCTGCTGCCCTCGGCTATCTACGTGGGAGTTTTCTAGCCCGGCCTTCAGCTCGGGGAAAGAGGCAAAAGTGTCAGGTAGTCTGTTTACGTGATGTGGGGCTCCATTTCCTTTAGTCCCTTTTGAACAGCACGTGTCATTATCTATCTGTTCTTTTGTGTGAGCGCTGCTAGAGAGGTAAGGAGACTGGGAAGTATTGAGGAAATAATCTTCGTTTGATCCTTAGAGTCTGAGCTTTTTCTTGCTTCCCAATTTACTGCTCAATAAATGTTTGTGAACAGGGGTGGGGTTTTTTTTTTTTTTTCGGGAATCATTAGCATAAGTTTTTATACAAACTCCTAGATGTACAAATTTTAAATTACTGTGCTGTGTGTGGCCTGGTGAGAAGATAGATAATGGCGCCAAACCAAAAAAAAAACTGAGATAAGAAGTAATTGGAGAACGCTTTCTAGAAAGAATTATTTTACACGTCAAAATTAAGTGTAGCTTTCAACAAAATCTGGCCTTATACACGGCTTCTCAGCGACTCAATTGCCGGTTGTTTCTTCCCTTGCTTTTGTATCCCGTTACATACATGACAAAAGCTCCCATTTGAATCATTTTAAGTATTTTTAAATACGAATAGCAGTAATCTTTTACCTTTTCGTAATTCACCCCGCCATCCCTTTTGCGTGTTAAATGTTGCAAGTATATTAATTTCACGATGGAAATACAATGGTAGGCTAGGGTGGAGGTTGTCGGGGGATGGTAAAGATCGACTGTGTGGATGGGAGGGTGACTCGTGTAACAGATCGACTGTGTGGATGGGAGGGTGTAGAGGGTGACTCGTGTAACAGATCGACTGTGTGGATGGGAGGGTGACTCGTGTAACAGATCGACTGTATGGATGGGAGGGTGTAGAGGGTGACTCGTGTAACAGATCGACTGTGTGGATGGGAGGGTGACTCGTGTAACATATCGACTGTGTGGATGGGAGGGTGTAGAGGGTGACTCGTGTAACATATCGACTGTGTGGATGGGAGGGTGACTCGTGTAACATATCGACTGTGTGGATGGGAGGGTGACTCGTGTAACAGATCGACTGTGTGGATGGGAGGGTGACTCGTGTAACAGATCGACTGTGTGGATGGGAGGGTGTAGAGGGTGACTCGTGTAACATATCGACTGTGAGGATGGGAGGGTGACTCGTGTAACAGATCGACTGTGTGGATGGGAGGGTGACTCGTGTAACAGATCGACTGTGTGGATGGGAGGGTGACTCGTGTAACAGATCGACTGTGTGGATGGGAGGGTGACTCGTGTAACAGATCGACTGTGTGGATGGGAGGGTGTAGAGGGTGACTCGTGTAACATATCGACTGTGAGGATGGGAGGGTGACTCGTGTAACAGATCGACTGTGTGGATGGGAGGGTGTAGAGGGTGACTCGTGTAACAGATCGACTGTGTGGATGGGAGGGTGACTCGTGTAACAGATCGACTGTGTGGATGGGAGGGCGACTCGTGTAACATATCGACTGTGTGGATGGGAGGGTGACTCGTGTAACATATCGACTGTGTGGATGGGAGGGTGTAGAGGGTGACTCGTGTAACAGATCGACTGTGTGGATGGGAGGGTGTAGAGGGCGACTCGTGTAACAGATCGACTGTGTGGATGGGAGGGTGACTCGTGTAACATATCGACTGTGTGGATGGGAGGGTGTAGAGGGTGACTCGTGTAACAGATCGACTGTGTGGATGGGAGGGTGACTCGTGTAACATATCGACTGTGTGGATGGGAGGGTGACTCGTGTAACAGATCGACTGTGTGGATGGGAGGGTGACTCGTGTAACAGATCGACTGTGTGGATGGGAGGGTGTAGAGGGTGACTCGTGTAACAGATCGACTGTGTGGATGGGAGGGTGACTCGTGTAACAGATCGACTGTGTGGATGGGAGGGTGTAGAGGGTGACTCGTGTAACAGATCGACTGTGTGGATGGGAGGGTGTAGAGGGTGACTCGTGTAACAGATCGACTGTATGGATGGGAGGGTGTAGAGGGTGACTCGTGTAACAGATCGACTGTATGGATGGGAGTGTGTAGAGGGTGACTCGTGTAACAGATCGACTGTATGGATGGGAGGGTGTAGAGGGTGACTCGTGTAACAGATCGACTGTGTGGATGGGAGGGTGACTCGTGTAACAGATCGACTGTATGGATGGGAGGGTGTAGAGGGTGACTCGTGTAACAGATCGACTGTGTGGATGGGAGGGTGACTCGTGTAACAGATCGACTGTATGGATGGGAGGGTGTAGAGGGTGACTCGTGTAACAGATCGACTGTGTGGATGGGAGGGTGACTCGTGTAACAGATCGACTGTGTGGATGGGAGGGTGTAGAGGGCGACTCGTGTAACAGATCGACTGTGTGGATGGGAGGGTGACTCGTGTAACATATCGACTGTATGGATGGGAGGGTGTAGAGGGTGACTCGTGTAACAGATCGACTGTGTGGATGGGAGGGTGACTCGTGTAACAGATCGACTGTGTGGATGGGAGGGTGACTCGTGTAACAGATCGACTGTGTGGATGGGAGGGTGACTCGTGTAACATATCGACTGTGTGGATGGGAGGGTGTAGAGGGTGACTCGTGTAACAGATCGACTGTGTGGATGGGAGGGTGACTCGTGTAACAGATCGACTGTGTGGATGGGAGGGTGTAGAGGGTGACTCGTGTAACAGATCGACTGTGTGGATGGGAGGGTGTAGAGGGTGACTCGTGTAACATATCGACTGTGTGGATGGGAGGGTGTAGAGGGTGACTCGTGTAACAGATCGACTGTGTGGATGGGAGGGTGTAGAGGGTGACTCGTGTAACAGATCGACTGTGTGGATGGGAGGGTGTAGAGGGTGACTCGTGTAACAGATCGACTGTGTGGATGGGAGGGTGACTCGTGTAACAGATCGACTGTGTGGATGGGAGGGTGTAGAGGGTGACTTGTGTAACAGATCGACTGTGTGGATGGGAGGGTGTAGAGGGTGACTTGTGTAACAGATCGACTGTGTGGATGGGAGGGTGTAGAGGGTGACTCGTGTAACAGATCGACTGTGTGGATGGGAGGGTGTAGAGGGTGACTCGTGTAACAGATCGACTGTGTGGATGGGAGGGTGTAGAGGGTGACTCGTGTAACAGATCGACTGTGTGGATGGGAGGGTGTAGAGGGTGACTCGTGTAACAGATCGACTGTATGGATGGGAGGGTGTAGAGGGTGACTCGTGTAACAGATCGACTGTGTGGATGGGAGGGTGACTCGTGTAACAGATCGACTGTATGGATGGGAGGGTGTAGAGGGTGACTCGTGTAACAGATCGACTGTGTGGATGGGAGGGTGACTCGTGTAACAGATCGACTGTATGGATGGGAGGGTGTAGAGGGTGACTCGTGTAACAGATCGACTGTGTGGATGGGAGGGTGTAGAGGGTGACTCGTGTAACATATCGACTGTGTGGATGGGAGGGTGTAGAGGGTGACTCGTGTAACATATCGACTGTGTGGATGGGAGGGTGTAGAGGGTGACTCGTGTAACATATCGACTGTGTGGATGGGAGGGTGTAGAGGGTGACTTGTGTAACATATCGACTGTGTGGATGGGAGGGTGACTCGTGTAACAGATCGACTGTGTGGATGGGAGGGTGTAGAGGGTGACTCGTGTAACAGATCGACTGTATGGATGGGAGGGTGTAGAGGGTGACTCGTGTAACATATCGACTGTGTGGATGGGAGGGTGTAGAGGGTGACTCGTGTAACATATCGACTGTGTGGATGGGAGGGTGTAGAGGGTGACTCGTGTAACATATCGACTGTGTGGATGGGAGGGTGACTCGTGTAACATATCGACTGTGTGGATGGGAGGGTGACTCGTGTAACATATCGACTGTGTGGATGGGAGGGTGACTCGTGTAACATATCGACTGTGGGGATGGGAGGGTGACTCGTGTAACATATCGACTGTGTGGATAAAAAAAAAACTGCCGTGAATTGCCGTGCGTGGCGCGGACGAAAAATCAAGTGCTTGGACCAGAAAAGAATGTGGCGGGGTGCGAGGGGTTGTGTTGGAAGTGGGGAGTGTGTGGGAGGAGGGGTGGGGGAGCAAGAAAGCAGATGGAAAACGACTCGTCGTGTGTGGGCCCTTGGCATGATTTGAGCAAGGTGTCGGTTAGTTTGAATTTGTAGCACATTTTTTCATGTGTACGCTCGTTTTACCTCGGCGAGGTAATCCTTGTGTTATTGATGGGAGATACCATTAATAGCCCAACTTATTGGAGCGTCGATGCGGCACACGGGGGTGTGAAAACGGGGGAGGGTGGGGGGGGGGGGGGGGGGGGGTAAAGAGCTTGTCGTATCGGCAACTATATCCTTGCGGTGTCGTATTTTTTTTTTAATGGGTGGCGGCTTAGCATAGAAAACAGAAGGACATTTTTATTCAAAACTCTTTCAAACCACTGTTTAATTACTATACTTTAGAACTGCATTTTTTTTTTTTAGTTTTTTTTCTGGTACGTAATGAAATAACGATGTCAAGATGTGTTAACATTTTTAATCAACCCAATTAAAAGCAGACATTTGATTAAATTGGCGGAGAACTTGGCATATGGAATCTTGACGCGCATGCTGGCACCAATAGAGGGACGTCTGTTTTAAAACTGGGCATGTGAAGAGGCCTGGGTAGGTCGAAGTGTGTCAACAGAACACTAAGTAGTCGCCTGTGTATACAGGTGATGAAAGGATTAAAAAACGAAACGTTGGGTGGATGAAGCGCGCGACGGGGGTAGGGTTGGTGGTAGATACTTATTTTAAGTGTATTGACTCTACGTCGTGGTAAAATCAAATATCCCCCCATACCCTCTGACTGTTTGTTTAACACGCGTCTTGGAGCTGTAATCGGGAATATGTAATTGTATTATGCAAAATGTCATGGTTTGGCCCTAGACCTATTTAGGTTAAAATTTATGGAGACCCTCTTCTAGATGCTGATTATGTATATACCTCAGTGAATACTATATACTTCTTCTTGATTTGGTATACCTCTGTAAATGTTGCATACCTCTTGTAGTTAGTGTATACCTCCGTGAACGCTGTATACCTCTTCTAGTTAGTGTATACCTCCGTGAACGCTGTATACCTCTTGTAGTTAGTGTATACCTCCGTGAACGCTGTATACCTCTTGTAGTTAGTGTATACCTCCGTGAACGCTGTATACCTCTTCTAGTTAGTGTATACCTCTGTAAATGTTGTTTGACCTATACGTGTACTGGTAGCTGGAACCCAGTTTTATTTTCCCGCCCCCCCCCCCCCCTCTTCCTTCCTTTATCCCCCTCCCCCATATCCCTTCCATATCCCTTCCATCTCCTGTCTCCTTGTTCCACCGTTCCACGCGCGCCTGTCTGGGCGAGTCTGTAGATGGCATCAAACGCCTCGATTATTGACAGACGCACCTTTGTGTTCCTGGGCACCAGCCCAAAACCTCCCACCCCCACTAAAACCTCCCACCCCCACCAAAACCTCCCACCCCCACCAAAACCTCAACTCGCCCGTAAACTGAAAGATGCAGGATTGGGGTTCGTTTTACAGGGGCGGCATTCCTGAGTACGGATTAAGCGATAATGGGAGGGGGGGGGTCTTTTGTGAGTAAATAATGCCTAGTCCTGTTTTTTTTTTACTCTCGTGTGTGCTTGGAAATAAATTAAAATTTGGTCCCCTTTTTTTCTCCAATATTTCACTACAAACTGCTGTTAACTAATGTAGTCATAGGCCAATTTCTTCATTGAAAAGTTTAAACCTATAGAACTAAAGTGTTGAAATTCGTTACCCCCTTCCCAAAAAAAAGTGTTTGTTTAGTTTTCTCAAGCGATTTCCGTGTTCATGTCACCTCGGCGATTCCAAACACTTTACCCTCGCCGGTGAAATGTAGTATTTAAATCACAAGTGTGCTCATTTGCATATTCACGAAAGAAACGGATTAAAATTTACATACGGTGAAGAAATGATGTTTTATTTAAGCCCAGCGTTCAGCTTAAACCCGCCTAATCTATCTCCCCCATCCAGAAGTCGGATCAGCCTGTCGCCGCCCCTGTTTACAATGGTCGGGCCACCCAGGTCGCTGAAGCATAGTTGTAGGATAGCAGACTTAAGACATTAACGACGTTTTCAATCGTGTCGTAAACCATCTCTTCTTTCCCCCTCCCCCTGTTTTTTTTTCCTTCCCATTCATTCCCACCTCCACCATCTTTTCTTCTCTCTCTCTTGAACGTAGACCTGGATTTTCTTTTGTCTAGACTAAAAGATATTCATGACGTTGGGGGTTGGGATAAAAAAAAAGGTATCCCAAATGAGAAGACACCGTGATAGATGAGACGGCCATCAATTTCAATGTACACCAAATGATGCTCCGTCGTCAGTAAACAAACAAGACTCCCTACATTTAACAACTCATATTTCTCTCTTTCCATTATATATATATATATATATATATATATATATATATATATATATATATATATATATATATATATATATATATATATATATATATATATATATATATATATATATATATATATATATATATATATATATATATATATATATATATATATATATATATATATATATATATATATATATATAAAAGTTCCAAAATATCTAGAACAAAATCAGTTTCATCACTTCACATACACACCCCCTCCATTTTTTCTCTAACCCAACCTTTAGCAATTTTATTCATCCCCCCCCCTCTCCTCTCCCTACCCCCCTTTTTTGTTTTCTTTTATTGCTGACGCGCCCCAGGTGTCGTTCTGCCAACGGTTGGTTTACCTGGGCTACGGCTATTCATTTAGATTACGTCCCTACCCGCGGTCTAATCTCTGCTCTTTTAGGCCCCTTTGCCTCATGCTCGCTCCCACTGATGAAGACTTGCGGATGTTCCACCAAGCTGGGCCATAAACTACGGCATTCATGGCTGTTGGGTTACATTTTTAACACTGCGTTCAATGCGTTCACTTTTACGGCACACTGCTTGGCGTTAAATTTTAAACACGACATTCTTAGCTTAAAATTTTACAACTTCGCATTCTTAGGTTAAATTTTGAACTCGACATTCTGGGCGTTAAATTTTGACACTGTATACTTGGCGTTAAAGTCTTGAACTCAAAAGCCGGATTTGGTTAAATCGGGGTGAACACCGTGCTCTGTTTACCTCAGGGGGGTAGAGGCCGATTCTTGAGTTGTCTTACAAGAGCCCCCCCCCCCTACTCGTGTTTACACGGGTCTAGTAGGGTTATGCATTCACGATTGTATGTCTTTTCGTTTGAACATAGATCTAGTCAACTATGGTGGTGTGTAAACATCCATTTTATGTGGTGGCTTTTTTTTTCTCAACAAACTTTTTCAAATGATAATCAAAACGTTTAAACTCAACTACTCATGGTACACAGACTTTTGCTTGGTTTTTGATACCTAACTATCAACTAAAAGTATTTGAAAGTATGTGTGTATTAATCACACATAACCTGATTAGTTTAGCCGAACGATTTGGTGTTAACTCATGTATAAACTCGATGGTTATTGTTACAGTATGCTAAGAGTAACTACTCGGAATTTAATGATTAGTCTTTATTCTATTTATGAGATTAGCACGTTCTTTTAACATTTTCTCATTATAAAATCGCATACACCCGGCCAAGTGATGTTTGTATATATTTTCATCTCACTTGGCCTTTCCTCTTTAGATGTAGATTTAGTTTTTCATCAACATTTTTATAAGCTGTGACTCTGAGACCTATTTGGATTCACTAGCTTGTTGAATATACTTCGGTGTACCTGCTTGTCTAGGTGTTGTAGCTCATCTGCCCCGTCGTTCCCGCCATCCTGCTAGCACCTCAGACCCCGCGGTTTCTGATCCCAGTGGAATCTGCTGTTGAAGAAGAATCATAACCACCCAACAACGCCTACCTAGCTCAGCTTGCGTCCGACATAGCACGCTTAAAGGCCCGTAATCGCGTAATTTGTCTCTATTAGAATCAAGGGCAGGGCTTCTCATGTGAGAAAACAAACACAAATATCATGTTTATAAAAAAATGTTTATTGTGTACTTACCACATTAAGGCCGCGATATTCGCGTTATTTAACTCGTGCTTACCAAGTCAAAGTTCATCAGGATTTTTTATTGCATTTTGTAGGAGCATGGGAAAAGGGGGATTAAGGATCTAAAAGCTTTAAATTAGAAGGTTTATTGAGTTGCCAGGTCAATAAAATACACATTTGTGTTCTATTTTTTAACTAATTGTGGAAATGTATAGGCTAATTATATCACTTGAATCATTGTGGTTAGGTTCAGTGTAAAGGTTGGGGGGGGGGGGGGGGTTAAAAGTATCGTCATGGGCATGTGTGTCAGGTCGACAAGTAAGCTTACCTGTGTTTATTTTTAACAAAAGTGAAAAGGTGTTGTTCAACATTTCATAACTTTTTACGTAGAATTTTTTTTTAATTTTTTTTTTTGTCCTCAAAATCCATTAGCAAACGTCAAAATAAGATTTCCCTTGACAGGAGAGTTCCTCGTAATACAATCGTCCCGCATCAATTCTGCACACCTTGTTTGTACAGGCAGAAAAACACGGACATTTTAAATGCGTGCGAGTTTTTATTTCATTAAAAAGAAAACTAATTAAAGTATCAAGGCTTATTTTAGCTCAAATGGGTGGGGGGGGGGGGACTAGGCACCGGCCGTAACTGGTAGCGTACTTTACGGTAATTTTAGTAGCTTGCACACCCAGGGAAGTTTGTGTCTGTGTAGTCAAGTCAGTCGCCCGCGTGTGGTCTCCCCTTCATGAACGCGCGCAGGGGCGGTAGGGGTGCATCAGACGGTATAAAAGGTGGCACAAGTCGGGATGTGAACTGTTTTTTTTTATTCTCTTTATCCTTCCATCAGTGGTTCTCAACTTTGGCTGCCTCGGTGTAATTGCGTTAAACACAACAGCACATAAAATACATTTCTCCTCAATGAATTAAAAATATGGTATTAAAATAATTACTATTTTTCTTAACTGGTAAGCCTGTTGTCAATAAATCGATAATGTGGTGATGGTTTTTAGAAGAAAACGAAACAACAATTCTATCTTCGCTTAAAAAAATTGTTTAGGTTATTACAGCTTTAACAAAGCTTTCCGATGAATTGTTATGTAGTCTAACCCTAGAGACATAGGCCTACCATTTGTATAGCGTACAACTGACATTAGTTTTTCGTAGAACTATAATTTTCAATTTAATTTTTTTTTTTCAAACACCTCATTAAATATAAATAAAGAGTTGTTAAAAAGTGTCCTAACGCGGACAGTTGTTTGAGCCGTCCATTGACCATTGGTCAGCAACTTTTGTTTCTGCCTTACGATCAGACCCAGCCCAGTTGCACCTCGGTCATGAACGGAAAGGGGAGGGGTGCCAGTCCTTCCTCATTACACCATACCCCGTCTCTTCCCTTTCCCCCCATTTTATTCCTGGCCGTCCTTCTCTAAATAAATACTGGAGCGACTACTGTTTACCCCGAGAGTTCAAGATGGCTGTACGTTTTGAACACGTGGGGCGTATGTGTGGCCCTCGCTTGGACTGGTATGGAAAGTAAAAAAAGAAAAAATTGCGGGTGGGAAAGGGAGTGAAGGGTTGATAAAGAATAGGAGGAGAAGGAGGATGGGGGAACACACCCTTTTTTTTTCTTCCATGTGAAAATGTGATGTCTTTATCCATTTTACCTTCACTCTTCTCATAGTTTTCTTACTTAAACCTTCACGCACACAAAAATTTAATGTTTAAAACCAGTGAATTAAAATGTATCCCAACCTTCTATGTAGGCTAAATATGTATTGGCCTAGATCTATATTGGTTTGTGTAAAAAAAAAACCCCACCTTTTTCTATTTCAATGAAGACATAATTAATAAGCATAATGAAAATTTGTAACAATGAATTCTTTTTTTACAGATATTTTTTCAACGTTTTGGGCGCCTTAGTTGTGATTGGTCTTTTTAATGGGCTGATGTTGTTGCCAGTGTTACTTAGTATTTTTGGTCCAAAAGGCGAGGTATGTTTATTTTTTTAAAATATTACCAAAAAGTATAATCATGCCTTTTAAAATGTTAAATCTACCTCTATCTTGGAATACTTTTATAGTTATTAATGAATTCATGTAGTCATTATCAATTCAAACTATTTGTCTACAGGTAATTCCAAAAGACAATGCAGACTGCCTAGCAACACCCACCCCTGAGCCTTCACCAAAACTCAACCAGAGAGGCTCTTCCTCTGGTCGTTCACACCGGGGCTCAAGGAGGGTGTATCCACGAGTAAACTCGGATATATCTTTATCCACCATATCAGAAGAGCCCACCCAATACTCTTCTCATGAGATAATTGTCCAGCCAGAGGTGGTTGTTGAGACAACGACACTACCTGGCACGTGTCACGACAGTTCCCACCACATGCAGCAGCACCCACAGACCCACAGGTCATCCAGCAATAATGGACACGGTGGAGTAGTTGCTTCTACCTCATCTGTACATAATAACAGACACGTAAGTTGTTTTATTTTGAAATTGTAATGTTTTCTTTCATTTTTTTATTGTTATGTTTACTATAGCTTATGTATAAAAACTTTTAATAAACAAATATTTTTTAATTCAACAGAATTCAAGTCCGCCAGATTCTCCGCCTCCCCCTCCCCCAGCTCATATTACTAGAGTTAAGGCTACTGCCACTGTAAAAGTTGAAGTCCATACCCCAATTCCAGGTAAGCCATTTTATTGTCCAGTTGAAAAATGTTGATAGTTATTTTTCTTATAAAATTTGTTATGAAGGCAAGTATTCCCTCCCCTTAAAATATATTTTACTGCTGTATCTAGGTTCTGTGAACCAAGAACACACATACAAAAGCAAGAGACGGAAGAACAGAGATGTCGTTGATAGTTCCAGTAGTTGCAGCTCCGACTCAGATGCTGGATGGCGAAGATGCAATCAAGAAAAAGACAACAATCTGGGTTGTGAGCGGCATCATTGCTATAACCAAAATATCTGTAGCAATCAGCTGCCCCCTCCCACCCCAACACCACAGCAGCAGCAGCAGAGGCGCAGCGGCAGAAGTGGTGCTTGGAACGGCAATGTTACTGTGATCAACTCTAGTGGTAGAAGTCGAAGGAGCAGGCATAGAAGAGAGGAGGAAGAAGATATGGAAAGCTCAGACTTGGACAATAGTAATGTTTGATTGCATTCTGGGAACTCACACACATTTAGGTAATTACAACTGGCAAACATTCCATACAAATTCTAGGATTAAATATTAAAATTTTGCTAGTATTTTAAAACTTAAAAGTACTTTTTACATTTTCTAGCTTTAAAATTTTTAAGAAATTGTAAAAAATATTTATTTATTTTCCCAGGTGGTTGTAAGGAGTCCCCAAATGTTCACAAGGGGAGATAGTCACAGTCAAGTGAAGACAAGTTTCAGATGTTTAAATAAACAATAAATTATTTTGGACCTAGTCTTTTGCTTGGTGTGAATATTCTTTGGCATAAGGCCACCAAAGAAGAAATTTGAGACGTGAAGCATGTAGAAAAAGCTGTAGTTGCAGGATTATTTGCTCCAGCAGGTTATAACTGTTCAATTCACCTTAAGATGCAATACTCTACAAGAAATGAGTTGGCAGTCTATTTATTAATATTCATCTTTTTACCGGTGGGACTTGCCTCTATTGCTATGTGCTTCAAGGACCTTAGTTCAAAGTGATAACAAAGTTGTAATGGGCAGATATGGGTAACAATTGTGTGTTGTTATTGTCATTTTCTATTTATGTATTATTTTTAATCAGTAATGTTTTTAGATGTACTAAGCATAATATTACATATGCTGATAACAGCTATATGATTTATTTGTAATTTTGGTTTAATTCTGTTAATTAGTTATATTTTAAATAAAACAATTTATAAATGAGAAAGAAGTTATGAGCAAGTTCAACACTATTTTTAAAAATCTAGTTGTTTTTCTTAAGTTTTATTTTAAAAGAAGATTCCCAGGTGCCTTTTTAAAAAAATATATTTATAACTGATTTTCACTTTTAAGGGCAATAATATGGTGCATTTTATCAATTTTCTCTGCTGAGTTTTTAAACTTCTTTCTCTTTAAAATAGGTTTGTCTAAATTGTTGATTTTGTATTTTTATAACAACCATTTTAATTTATTAAGCCCATTTTGATATAATTTTCTGAAGAAATCAATGGGCTTTATTGAAAAGTCACATATATTTGCACCCTATATTATTTTGTTAGTAAAAAGGACGGTTATAATGTCTGAAATGTATATCTTGTAATTATATTTTGTGTTGTCCATACAAAACAACACCATCAGTGCTTGTTTTGTACATTTTTAGGGAGCTTTAACAAATAAAACTTGTTTGTGTACATTTTTAAAAATATTGTATTTAAAATGGAGTTGTACATTTTATTTGAAAAACGCTAGCCGTGTTTTTCTTCTCAAACAAAAGCAATTTGTTCGTGCATTTGAGGTTTTGTCACTTTGGTATTTTAACAATACTTTTTTGTAAGCCACTAACGATTTGCAATTTACTAATTAATTAAAAAGCCAAGTTCTCTTGTGCCTTAACTTATTGAAATTTTAATCAACATATGGCTAAAGGTAAAATCTCAAATGCATGAAACAGTGCCACATTTCTACCTCTATCCTAATGGAGATTGTGTGATTAGAGACGTTCCTTTCCCTATGAAGCTCCATACAGTGCAATGTGATAATATGACTTACCCCAAAGAAATAGAATATATTATAGTTCAGTAATGATTGTTTTATCTTAACTTGGTAATATTTTAAGCTAAGTTGGTGAGAATGAATTTTTTTTTCAAGATATATTTTTAAAGTATTGAATGTGAGGAGTATATTTTTCCTTTAGTTTTCAAAATCAGCTTTTAGGTAAATATCTAAAATGTGTCTGAATTATGAAAATAATTTTGGAACATAATATTATAAGCATGTGTAAATGGGTTTGCAGCTCTGTACATAAGTGTATTTGAAGTATCAGATTATAAAGCAGTTTCATATGACCAGAGATTTCTGCAAGACTGCTATTATTTAAGCATGGATGCCTTTGTGTTGTCAGTAAGAGGATGCCTGTATGTATAGAATTTTCAATTGTATAAAAAAAAGATGCTTCTTTTTAAGAACAAAAAAACAACAAGAAATGTAGAGAACAAACTTTCTGATAAACTGAAATAGAGTTATTGTTGTTTTAAAAAAATTGAAAAGTATTTCTCAAACAGAACATTGTCTTCCTAAAACATATTTTAATTTTCAAACTTGTATAATTTCATAATAATTCCGATTAACAAAAAGCTATGCAACATAAGGTATAATAGATTTGAATAAGAACAGTACTGAATCTAAATTACTGGGTAGATCTAAATTAAATTATTTTAATTAATTTTAATTTTGCTAATATCAAATGATGAATCATCTTTCTCACAGAATAAATGGCATCAATATTAAACTGACTATTTTAATTTTAGTTCTTAATTTTATCACCATGTATTCGTTTTATATTTTATATGGTCTCCAAACCCATTTCCCATTTCTTAACTTCATTGTACGGGTATTATTCACATCAGGTTTTTATAAGCATTTTATTTATTTTTTTTCATTTGTTTAAACACTATACTACATTAAACTTTATAATTTGAGTTTAGGAGACGTATCACAGAATATATAGATTTTTTTATAGAACTTTTTTTTTTCAGATTTTTTAATAAATTGTTTTTAAAATAATATTTCACAAAATTCTAAATAAACTTGACGAAACGTTTAAAGCAGCTAAAAAATTATAGGTTTTCTGATTAATTAAATTATCTTAGTTTCTGATAAATGAAAACAATTGTTAATTCATTTTTTATCTAAATTTCTAATAATTTTTTTTAAATGTTCTTACTTTAAAAATTTAAAATAGCCATGATTAAATTTATGATATCCTGTGTCACATAGACTTGAGTATCACTTCAAAAATTTTAGCATTTATAATTTATCTTCAATAAACATAATTATCGTGTTGTGCAATATATTTGTTAAGTGGCATGTATTCAATAGCTCTCATGACATCTCACACACTCATAATTTTTATAAGTTTTTTAAAAACTTTAAATACCTCATACTGTAAAAAAACTATAAATGGTTTTTAATTTAAATCAGAAGTAAAATTTTATATATACTCTTTAAACAAGGGCAACATAAACTTTAGAGGATTATTTAATTTATTAGAAAATATTGTATCTAAAATTGAATTTACACAGGAGCAAAGAAAAACTATATATTTTCTTAATTATGACTTAATTAGAAATAATATACTTGGATTTGTACATTTAAAATTCTATTTAATGAATAGCACAAATAGTATGACATAGCTGGTGTATATAATTTTCAAAAAAAAGTTATATTGTTTTTCTTTTGAATGAATTTATGTTTTAAAGTTTTGTTTACCCTATTGAATTATGAAAATATTTAAACAGTTGTGCCTTATCTACTGGTCTAAACTGCTGAATTTTTTAATGGTAATGTTAAGGACTGAACTGCACTTTTCAAATTTGTAACTAATCCATAAAAAGCTGAAGTTAGTTTAAAAAATACATTATTGTTCAATAGCAGTAATATCGTTTTTAGGAAAAAAAATTCATATATTTTCTTTACTTATAATTCATATATTTACCTTAAAATGTTGTTAGAACTGTATATTTTTTTAGCCCAACAAAAAATAACAACTAACAATTACTAATTTAATATCGAAATAACGAACATTTGATTGTTTAATTTTTTAAAAATTAAAACTTGTTGTAATTGATTGATGGTATGGGGGTGGATTTTTATATTAATTATTAAAAATGAAATTTTATACCTTATTCAAACATGTTACAATTCATATCAAATACTGCTTATTAGATAATCTGTAGAAAAATTGGTAGCTCACTTTGTTGCCAGCATGTGTTGTTTGTAAGACTGATTTAAAAGTAGAACGATGTAAATATTTATTTCTTGAAAACTCAGTATGTGTTCAGAATTTGTCATAATGCATTTGATACTTTTTTTAAGAAGTCATGTCCTGCTACATTATGTTAACATAAAGTACAAATTAAAAATGTTAAAATGAAAGTGATTAATTTCTGAAGTGTTTTTTTTTTTGAAGTTGTCAATTCATGTGATATATTTTAGTTGCATGTATATCTCAAGCTGCCCATGAGAGCAAGTTGAACTCTAATTCAAGTTAACTAGCTATCATTCTTGTGAGACTTCCACATTACCAAAGCTGATTTTTCAAAATTAAAAACATTTGGCGTCATCTAAAAAATAAAGATGCATTATAATACATCACAGCTCCTAATTTTGAGCCTATATTCTATCTGGTGATACTATAGCCTGAAACATCATATCAAATTCACTTCTACTTTACTAATCTTTATAAAGTACTTTTCCAAACATCATGGGACAAATGAAGTGGAGTTTATCAATTCCTTAAACCTCCACATAGGATAGGATATTGGTCAGCACTATGCACAGCCACTTTGCTCACTTAAAACTGGGTGAACGTTTTACAGACTCCATCCTAGTGATTGTTGTTAAATGATTGCATCGAATCCATTCATTTCCTTTAAAAACTAGTCTTGGCATAAAAAATAATTTTTTTTTTTACTCCAAAGATTTATGAAAACAGGTAAATCAATTACATTTAAATCAAAAAAGTTTAATAATGTGTAATTAAAAGCTAAACAGTTAAATTAAAAGCAAACAGCAACAAAATGACCCCATCTTAATAATAATATATATATATTATATATATATATATATATATATATATATATATATATATATATATATATATATATATATATATATATATATATATATATATATATATATATATATATATATATATATATATATATATATATATATATATATATATATATATATATTAAAAACTGACCAAAGAATTAACATATTATTATTAAAGCCATCTAAAACAAAATCTTTCCCCAAAAGTTCCACACAAGACAACTACTACACCCCAATCCCAATCAAAACATTAAGCCAATATCATTAGGGCCCCTCTTTCCACACCAACTCCCTGTAGTTCTCTCGTCCACTGAGCGTAACTAAACATTGTAACATATTGGGATTTGTGAGGTCAGGGGAACTCACTCTTCTTGTATTAGTATTATATTTATATTGTTATCTTGAGTGATGTCCCTTACATATATATAAATAGTTGTCTCTCGTCACTTCCGTCCTCTCCCTGTTATCATCATGTAGTTAGACCCAATAAACGTTTTATATACAACCACATGCTTCTATCGTCAATCTATTATATCTGACGACGAGGATAAATAATCTACTAGAAAGAGCACCTACTTACGCAAAAAAGAGGTTTGCTAGAGCTTATTAGCTAAGTATTTCTAGAATAATGGCGCTGTATGGCCAAATAAAAGAATTTGATTCGAATGATGAAATCATTCAAGATTACCTAGATAGGTTAAGCTTTTACCTTGAAGCAAACAACGTGACGATAGAAGCCAAAAAGAGAGCTGTTTTGTTAACAGTCATAGGGCCTCAACAATTTAGGCTACTAAAAGACTTATGCGCACCAGCTAGTCTAACTACCAAGAGCTTTAACGAGCTGAGCAAATTGCTAACAGACCACCATGCGCCTACCCCATCAAAGTTTTTACGTAGAGCTAGATTTGACAGTAGGACTCGTCAACCAAACGAGTCGATATCAGAATATGTTGCTGCTTTACGTCATTTAAGTAGATTTTGTGAATTCGGCGATACGCTGTCTGACAGACTATGTGAAAAGTTTGTGACAGGTGTAAACAGCCCTGATGTTCAAAGAAAGTTGCTGCTCGAGTCAGATCTAACATTAGAAAAAGCAATACAACTCGCAACTTCAATCCAGCAGTCATCCAAGGCGGCAAAATCTTTAGCACCTTCAGAGATCCATGCAGTAAACAGCAGGTTAGTCAATAAACATCAACCCCATCAGAGCATTCCAACTTATGCTAAACAGCCTGCTCGTTCAAATCCTAGATCTAAATCTAGTAATAATTATCAAAAATGTCATCGATGCAAAGGTCCCCATGCATCTCATCGGTGCAAGTTCAAGTTAGCAACTTGTTATAAGTGCGGTAAGCAAGGTCACATTGCCAAGGCCTGCTTCGCAAAGTCTTCGTCTGTTGCTAAATCTAGCCAGTCAAGACAGTACCGCAACCAAAGGCAGCACTATGTTAACTCTCACCAAGACTACCCAACCAATGAACCACTCTACCTGTAAAAATGCTCAAACTGATTCGCAGCCGGATTTCAACCTGTTCTCTGTGAAATCAATAAGTCATGCTCCCATCAATGTACCAGTTAATATCAACGGTAAGAGCATCAGCTTCCAACTTGACACTGGAGCATCGCTAACAGTCATAACAAAGAAAGATTTTGACGCTGTCACAGGAGGATCAGTGCCTCTACAGCCATGTCACAAGTGTCTAACAACATACACTGGTGACTATGTTCCGGTAATAGGAGAGTGTATGGTTCATGTAAGTTATAATGGTCAAAGTGTTAAACTTCCTCTTCTTGTGGTTGAAGGAAATGGACCACCATTACTAGGTAGGAACTGGTTAAGTGATCTTAAGTTAAATTGGGAGAGTATTTGTTCATTGAAGAATGTAAAAGAATCTAGTCTTACTTCAATAGATAAAGTAATATCTGAAAATAAAAGTGTTTTTGGCAATTCAGGTTTACTAAATGATAGAACAGTGAAGTTAAGCATTAAAGACACAAATCCAAGATACTGCAAAGCTAGAGTTCCACCTTATGCAATGAGGAATAAAATTGAAAATGAGCTAAGTAGATTGGAATCTAATGGCATCATAAAGAAGGTAGACTATTCCGATTGGGCGTCGCCCATTGTGCCAGTGTTAAAGAAGGATGGTTCTATAAGAATTTGTGGAGATTATAAAACTACACTGAATAAGCAAATAGAGCTAAATAGGTACCCTATACCTAACATTGAGGAAATTTCTTTGAATTTGGCAGGAGGAGACAAATTCACTGAATTAGACTTTAGTCATGCTTACACTCAACTAGAACTGCATCCAGATTCAAAAGTCTATACGACAATAAACACACATAAAGGACTCTACCAATATGAAAGACTATGTTTTGGCATATCATCTAGCCCTGGAATTTTCCAAGCTGTCATGGACAGTATTTTTAAGGACATTCCAAATGTTTGTGTGTACTTTGACAATGTGTACATAACTGGTAAGAATGACACTGAACATCTTAAAACACTTGATAAAGTATTGAAAATTGTTGGTGAAAAAGGTTTAAAGATAAACAAAGATAAATGTCAATTCATGTTGACAGAAATTAGTTTTCTTGGTTATACATTGAGCAAACAAGGCATCAGACCTCAACCTGAGAAAACAAAAGCCATTAAAGAAGCACCCAAACCTGAAAATACCCAACAACTAAGAGCTTTTTTGGGCTTGATAAATTACTATGCAAAGTTCATAGGAAATCTGTCTGGTAAACTATCACCACTGTACAAGCTGCTACAGAAAAATGCAACTTGGCACTGGGGTAAACAACAAGAAGCTGCTTTTAATACAGCAAAAGAGGCTTTGTCTTCTGACACCCTACTAACTCACTATGACCCAGGGAAAAGACTTATATTAACATGTGATGCTTCACCAGATGGTGTAGGAGCAGTCTTGTCCCACATGGATGAGAAGGGTGACAGACCCATTGCTTTTGCCAGTAGATCTTTGAACCAGGCTGAGAAAAATTATTCTCAGTTAGATAGGGAAGGCTTAGGCATCATTTTTGGTGTTAAGAAATTTCATAAGTTTCTGTTTGGTAGGAAGTTCACCATCTTTACAGATCATAAACCATTGCTAGGTTTATTTGGAGAAAACAAAACCCTACCTGAGCATGCCTCACCAAGAATTCAAAGATGGGCTATCACACTAACTGCATACAATTATGAATTGAAATACAAACCTGGATCTGAGAATAGTGCAGATAGTCTTAGTAGATTACCTTTAAAAAACCAAAGCCTGAGCTATGTACCAGAAGATGTATTTGTTCTCTTCACTATCATGGATAACTCCAATATAAATGTGAATGATATTAAAAGAGAAACACAAAAAGATGAGTGCTTAATAAAAATATATGAGTACTGTAAGAATGGTTGGCCTGAAGAGTCTGTGAATGATGACTTAAGGCCATATTAAATAAGAAATAAAAACCTTTGTGAAGATAATATAAAAGATGGAGAAGATGCAGTCCATTATCAGTCAGAGTTACCTAAACAAAGTATTTGTAACTTAATAAATGATTATGGTGATATGGCAATTTCAAATACATTAGTAAGAAGGAATGTGATCATCAAACAACTTTGCTAACATCATTAGCACTTAAAGAAACTAAAAGGGTAACATCAAAAGAAAGAAAAAGATTTTTGCCATTTAATACACCCACTTCAAATACTGGATCACAGTTGCAAAGTGATATGGTCCAGGATATTACTTTTAAACAGTATTTTTGGTTACCAAAAAGCACTATCAGATTACCTGAGGAAATTGATCAATCAAAGAAATCTATGTCAGAGGCGTAGCTAGGGGGGGGGGCGGGGGGGGCGGCCGCCCCGGGCGCCGACCCTTTGGGGGCGCCAAAAGGGGTGGGAAAAAATTTTTAAAGCTGATTTTATGCTGCAGTTTTGAATTATAAACTGTCTAAGTTAAGAAATGTAATGGCTACACGCCTTTACAAACTGATTTAACTGTTTTCTACCTTGATTTCTTAATGTAAAACATATACTCTTAAGAAACAGTGACCGGCAAAACCGCTTTGAAGCTTTACCTAGATGGGGGGGGGGGGCGCTTTTTCGAGACTTAAAACGGAAGAATTTACACTAGATTGTTGAGTCGATAAACGTTACCACTATTAAAAGAAACCAATTGTATTGAAACGTATTGTACGATTGTTGAACTGTAAAATACGTTAGTGACTTTTATCAAGATGGTGCAGGGGGGGGGGCGCTTTTAGGCTAAATAAAATAGCAAAATTACACAGGATTCTGAGAAAACAACCTTTAGCTCTCAGAAAGAAACGAATTGTACTGTGCATTGTATAATTGTGTAACATTTTTTAAAAAAAGTTTGTTACGTTAAAAACCGCTCTACAAACTTTGTCCAAGATGGTTGTGATGAGTGTGTGGGTGGGGGTGGGGGCGCTTTTTTCGCTAAAAAAATCGCAAGTATTTGTACTGGATTGGTGAGCAGATAACTCTCTTAACACTTAGTAAAGAAACCAAGTGTATTAACGCGTAATGTACAATTTCAATAGCCAGTTTTGTTTAAAAAAAAAGACGCGACTAGTTCTTTGTAAGATTCTTACGATTCTCTCAACTTCAACGTGAGAGATCAGATACTTTTGATTGATTGCATTACATCTTACCTGGATCACTGAACTATATTAAAGAGAACTAAATATCACGGATTCTTGAATCCCTAAGCCACTAACCACCACTTTTTTCCATGCTCTTATTTCATTCTCCACTGTCTGTAATCTAGCTCCAAGCCATACAGTAAAAGAGACCACATTTAGTTATAGATCCTGATTGAATTTTTTTGACAATGCATTTGAGTTCTACATTTTCTTAGAGTATTAAAACGCGTTTTATTGCTGCTGATTATAATCAGAACGTCATGGGCTATCATTAAATTGATTGTTACTGCTTCTTCAATCAATACAATTAGTTCTGCATTTGTTGTTGACGTTGTGCGAGCAGTGTTTCTTCCAGACTTTTTTCTTCGGGGGGGGGGGGGGGGGGGCACTTGAAATTTTCGGGGGGGGGGGGGCGGTAGACTTTCTTCGGGAGGGGGGGGGGGCGGACACTGTTAAACGTATATATTTTCTATATATAAATTTCATTTCGTTCGGGGGGGCGGTAAAAAAATTTTCGGGGGGCTTCGCCCCCCCCCCCCGAAGAGATGCCTGGAAGAAACTCTGGTGGTGTGTGATCCGCTTGGCCTTAGTGGCATAGCTTATAGGGCGTATAGGGCGCCGACACAATGATTTAACTAGGTGGGGACGTTTTCACCAACGTAAATAGGAAGGGTTTACACCAGATTTTGAATAGATAAATCGCGTAACACTTAGAAAAGTGTTAAACGCACACATGCAGACACACGCATATAGGCCCATATATATTGAGGGGGTTCGAAAGTTCACACCGGGCAATGAAATGGGTCGTTATGTCTTTGTTTTTTTTCAGTGTTTGGCCTCCCCAGATCAGATCATTGTGTTAATTTTAATTGGACTTAGGCCCTAGTTGTCTTAGACTTAGACAATCAATTCTAGATCTAGATCAAATAACACTTAGGCTAAATGAGTAAACTAGTACATTAAAATTATATAAGCCAAAATTTAAATTCTAGCAATTGTTTATTGACTAATTCTAGGTCTAGAATCTAGACTCTACAGGCTATAAATATAAAATAATTAATTATTTTTAAGATTTAGGCCTATTTTTCGAAAGTGTAGATCTTGTTTTTGTAAGGTTAAAGATCCGCTACTCAGCCCATAGGCTTTTGAATTGTAAACAACTCTTCTAGATCTACTACACGTGGGTCGAAAACAAGTAGCTTAGTGAATTGTAAGTTGCTAGCTAGACTCTAGATCTCTCTAGATTTAAAATCTATAGATTTAGATCTAGGCCCTAGTCTAGCAGCCTTGATCTAGATTCTAATCTAAGTTTATTCTAAAGAATCTATTCTATAGACTAGACTTGAATTATGAGTCACTTTTCCACTCATGTTTGAAATTTAATTTTTTAGGCCATCTCTTTTTTACTACTTTTAAGTAAAATTTAATTAGACTACTCTCTACTGGTCTAAGACTAGCTTCTATTCTAGATTCTAATCTAACTAGTAAACTAGTAGATTCAATATCTAGATCTAGTGCTTACTTTTATTCTTAAACTTAATGTACTAGATCTAGGAGATAGGGGAGAATGAAGAGTCTTATACTGTAGCGGCTATAATGGAATTTTCTTTTAAAAAGGGTGTTAGGTTACTGGTAGTCAACTAAATACACACATGGCTGGCTAATGTAATGTCAATGCTAATCCTGTCCCTAACCCCACCCCTGGTCCTACCATACTGTCCATATGCCTAACCCTAATTTATAACCATAAAATTAGTCGAGATTACAATACTACTAACAACCCAAAACCCTTTTTTTAAAGAAGATTCCATTATCGGACACCGGTATCTAGATCTATAATCATCCGGAAAACCTATAGATCTACCACTTGGAAGACCCTGCAGGGGTCATGTAATATAAATATGGATCAAAAAGAGCAAAACTCCATAATAATTATATAAGAAAATACTTTAAAAGTCTACATTGAAATAAATTATCTATTATTAGCCTATCTTTTGTGTTTATAATATAGCCAGCTTTCCCAATGAACAAGATGATAAAGCTTTAAATTTGCAGTATGTACTATGTAGGCCTACCTTCAGAAATAAAAAAAATTGTTCACATTATTTATTCAAACCAAAAAGTGATTATGCTTGAGGCTTGAATAGATTCTCAGTTCTTCCTTCGTTTATAAAACAAAACTATAGGCCTAAAACTAAATAATATGCCTAAGTAAAATTATAAAGAATGACATGAGGTTGTTGTTTACAAAACACAGCCATGAAATTTGAAGCTAGTAATATAACTAGCAATTTCCGCAATTGTATTATACTTTTTTTAAAAATAAAGCAATAGGTACTAAATGCACTATTTTCTTTCATTGTTTATCCTTTATTACGTTTATTAACCCCTTTACCGTGGGAAAAAAAAATTTTTTTTGGAAACTGTATTTTTTTTTTCATTATTTGATTTGTTATGTTGTCCTGACAAAATAAAACATCATTTTGAGTGAAAATGAGTTGACATTTAGAATTTATGAGGTAAATATAAAGAAGGTAATTCAAAAGCACAGTACCAACATCACATGATGACCTATTTTTATCATACGCTGTTGAATTGGCTGTTAGATTAGCCTCCCTCTACATTGTTATTGATTTCCAATGCTATTTTCGTATCAAAACGAGTTAACTCGCGACGCACGGCACACAGACGACTTTTTTATCTGAAGACGAGTTAACTCGTGATGTACGGTTAAGCCCAAGATTTTATATGACGAGTTAACTCGTGACACACGGTAAAGGGGTTAAGATTTATTATTTTGTAATTTTTTAAATTTAATTTAGGGTTTAGTCATTAATGTAATTTATTCATTCATTTTTTAGGCCAATGATAGCTTAAGTAATGAATAATATTGAATAGTAAAGTAGAAATTCTAGATGCTGATATATTATAGAATGCCTATGCCCTCCCTATAGTTAGATCTTGACTAGAAGTTTTAGTGGCTAGAACAGTGAATGATGATCAATCAAGCTTTATCATGGGGGTCATCCACTTAAAAAAATTATATTTCAAAATACGTAGTTTGCCTACACACGTTTTTCTATTTGTCACCACTCATACACCACACACTAACTTAATCTCCATATGATGTAAAATGGAGATTTTTCCTACAATTTTATGATAGTACTCATATTTTGAAGAAAACCAAATTTTGCAGATAATTTAATTGCCATATCTAGGCCTATATAGTTTGTGCTTCAGTTGTAAGTAATGAATGAAAACAAATATGTAATTGAGATTTTTAACTTGATGTAACAATACCACTTATTAAAATCAATATAAAGAGTATTGTTATTACGATATGCGATAAAAGTATTAAAAGACATGTCAGAATGAGGTTTACGTTAGGGGCTATGGTAAGACTGAGGATAGGGTTAGTGGTGAAACTAGCTAACAATATTTTATTTAGTTAGCAATCAGTAATCTAACACTCCTTTTTGTAAGAAGAATTCATTATGGTGGTATTATAAGACACTAGTAAGACACATCAGTTCAGGAAGTAATACTTTCTAAAAATGTCTTTTCATGCAAAAAATAAACAAGTCTGTTACTTTGCATCTTCTTCTTCATTCTTAATTATAGTGTTGGAACAGATTCCCTCCAATTTTGGGATAGAGATGGGATGGTGCTTATAAATCCAAATTTTTTTGTAGATGTCATAAATAGATGACCTTAAAAGAACATTAATATATAACTAATGTCTGTATTTTAATAAATTATATGTAGATCAAAATGTATTGTAATAGTCCTAAACATGTTCTTTTACCTTTAATATTATCAAATTGTTTTTCCATAAGCATATTGTTATACTTAACTATTTGGAAACTTTACAAAATTATCTCTTCTAACATGTTAATAGTTTTATGTGCCTGTTTTGTCTATTATATAAGTTCCTGGGTCTTAAAATTTTCTACTAATCTCACAACTCCAACCAAAATGTATTTTTCTTTTCATAAAACCAGCTTATGTATGGCACCAAACAAAGATGGCAGTGCTTATCTTGAGCTAGATGATGGAACAATTTATTACGGAATACCATTTGGAGCTGCCAAAAATGTACCAGGAGAAGTTGGTATGTGATTTACATAATTTAGAATTTACCATAGTTTTCAGATATTAATGTAAATTTTCTCAATATCATAGCATATTAATGACTAAGCTGAATTAACGCCTAGAAAAATATTTGATTTTAATTATTTTAAGTAATTGATCATTTTTATACATATTCAATCAATAAACTCGAGACAGTTATAATTTAACTCCTTCTTCTACCCCAAAAATGTTCCAGTGTTTCAGACAGGAATGGTGGGATACCCTGAGTCCCTTACAGATCCCTCTTACCACAGGCAAATTTTAATCCTGACATATCCCCTGATTGGTAATTATGGAGTCGCAGGTGATGAGACAGATGTATATGGACTCCCTCAATGGTTTGAGTCTGATAGAATCCATGCTGCAGCGCTAGTTATTGGGGATTTGTCTGAGCATTACAGCCATTGGGGAGCCAAAAAATCACTTGATCAGTGGATGAAAGAACAGAATGTCCCTGGAATTTATGGTAATACTTCACTTATTTTTTAAATTCAACTTTTTAACAAACTTATTTAACTTGATTCTTCATTTTAGGTAAAATCTTTTGAACAAGATTTCACGTACTTCTCCCAAACCCATTATTTGTTAAAAATGTAAAGTTCTAAATGTGTTAAGCTGTGACACATAGTATTCAGACAGTGTGTTCACTTGATGCGCACATTTGTTTAGTCATGCGATTTTCTATTTAAAAAATTACTATACCCTAAGGCAGATGAAATAGAATTTACTTCTGTGACCTAGACATATAATGGGATGATGGCTGAATTGGTTAGTCTGCGAACATAATAAACAAGTAAAAAAAAAATTACATTTTCTTAACACATTAAAAATTTCTTTTAGGAATTGACACAAGGGCTCTCACCAAAAAAATTAGAGAGAAGGGCACTATGCTTGGAAAGGCAAGTATTACATATTGTTGTAATTATTATAGAGAAATATGCACATTTTTTATTTTTAAAGAATAATATAATTTGGACACATGACACTGTATAGTTAGTTTCTTATACATTTTTGTTCAAAACAAAATAGAAATAAAAATATTTTGAATTTATCTCACTTAAAGGTATTCATTTTTTATAGAACATTTAGTTTCAAAATAAGTCTGTTTATTTTATTAAACTTACCTCTTGTATGTTCTTTGCTGCTAAACAAAATTTTTTTTTTTTTTAGTTGATTGTTAAAGAGACTGATGATGCCATTGACTTTATTGATCCAGACAAATTCAACTTGGTGTCAGAAGTTTCTACAAAGGTACACTTTCAAACATAGCAGTTAAAAATTTTCATAACTCATTGATGAGAAAAAAAATTCTAATCTGTGGTGTATATCCTTTATTACTGTTAAATATGCTTTATGTTAAGATTTTTGTATTGTTTTGTCTGTTTTTAAGAAATCCTCTTTAAATTATAGACCATCAAAACTTACAATAAAGAAGGAGAAGTTAAAATTGTGGCAATAGACTGTGGCTTGAAATACAACCAGATACGCTGCTTATGTAAGGGTGGGGCATCTGTGACTGTTGTACCATGGAATGCACAGTTCAATATTGAAGGTTGGTGCTGTTTATGATACATTCTAAATTAGATAAAATATTTATTATGATTATGATTTACATTTCTTATTTTTTGTCATTAACAAAAATGAATCTTATGTAATTAATAACTTACTATTCATATACGGCCATTATATTAACACTTGAAAAAGGTTTCTGGCTTTCCTCATCTGGGAATAGTTTTTTCTACAATTATTAAAAAAAAACACTAAATAGTGCATTTTTTTCTTTGATCTTAATTGTAATGTTGGACAAGATTTCCTCCAACACAATCGTTTCATATCAACCTGATATGTGTTTCTTTTTGGATTTGTTTCCATAGCAGCTGTCCAACTAGTGGAATTAAACTGTTTAAAAACTACTAAATACTTTACAAATACATTTTGTGTCCACTCAGATTATGATGGTGTGTTTGTCAGCAATGGCCCAGGTGATCCAGTGATGTGTGATGCTACGATCAAAACTATAAGTGCAATAGTAAATGACCCCATAAACAAACCATTTTTTGGTATATGTCTTGGCCATCAGCTTCTTTCTTTGGCCATTGGGGCCAAAACCAAGAAAATGAAGTAAGTTATAAATATTCACGAAATACTGTACAGTTTCTGATAATATGTGAATTTAATGCAGCATCAGTTCACTTAATACTGCTTTATACACTGCTTGGGTCAATTTTGTGTCTTCAATCAGTGTCTGCTGTCAGTTGATAATAAGAACTGCTTAGTGTTTTGGCTAAGCAGGTATTGTTTTTTTCTATACCATAGCTTAAATACCCCAAAAATTTGATCTGTTATTATTTTATTTTTGTAATGGCTTTAATTTGAAATTAGTCAATTGCATTTTAACCCTCACCCATATGTTTATTTGTAGTTTTGAATTCTTTAACATCTAACACTGTTTAGAAAATATATTTGTATTGTAAAATAATAATTTTTCTGTAGATCAACAAACTATTTAATTTCTCAATACAGATATGGTAACAGAGGACATAACCAACCCTGCATATATGAAAACAGCATACGATGCTACATAACCAGCCAAAACCATGGCTTCACTGTAGATGAGAAGACTCTACCCGAAGGATGGAGCCCACTTTTCACCAATGCTAATGATAAAACCAATGAAGGTATCATTCATGATAGCAGGCCCTTCTTTAGTGTCCAGTTCCATCCAGAAAACAAGGCAGGTCCACAGGACCTTGAAGGGTTATTCACTGTGTTTTTAGACCAAGTTCGATCACACAAACAGGGAAATACAAGGTTTGTGACTTTAAAGTTACTATTTAAATTTAAAAAGTATAACACTATTTCAGCCCAGATCACCTCAATGTCAGATGGAGTAGAGTTCTTCTGTTTTTTATTTTGGCATATAAAGGATTATGTGGTCAGCTCTTTGCCAAGTTGTTTTTTTCCCCTATATGGGTCAGGTTCCCTTCATGCTTAAGCCATTAACAAAACTTGAGTTGTTTAAATTAGCTATCACTTGGCCGACCTCTTGAACATTTCATCCCCTATATTTAGCATTTTAGATTATTATAGATTGATCTTATCTATACCTGCTTACTTTTACATGTGGTGTATTTTGAATCTCCTCTATATTTTTAAAGCAATTAAAATAACCCAGTAAGTTGGATGAGCTGTTTTATCCTCAACTAGCCTAAGCATCAAAGAGAGGATGCACATCCACTTGAGAAGTGAAGGTATTTCCATGGTACAGCTGGATGTGAAACAGCCAAAGAAGGTTCTTATTCTAGGTTCAGGTGGACTCTCCATTGGTCAGGCTGGGGAGTTTGACTATTCAGGATCACAGGTCAGTCATAACCTAGTCAACAAGGACATCAAATCAATCTGGATTGTTTTATAAATGAAGTCAACAAACTCATCTTTAACTATTGATATTTCAAGAGTTGTGTAAGACTCTTTATTTTGGCATATCACTGTTTATCTTGTTAACAATTTTTTTTTAATTTATTTTTTGTAGGCAATAAAAGCTTTGAAAGAGGAAAAGATTGCAACTGTTTTGATAAATCCAAATATAGCAACTGTTCAGACTTCAAGAGGTCTTGCAGACAAAGTTTACTTCTTACCCATAACCCCTGAGTATGTTACACAGGTGAGTGCTGTCATTGCATTTGAAAGTGGACAAATACTTAAACATGTCTTGTGAAAACATTTTTATTTTCTGTAAAACATCATACAAGTCTGATACTTCACTTTGTTGCCCGCAGGTCATCAAATCTGAGCGACCAGATGGTGTGTTGTTAACCTTTGGTGGACAGATTGCCTTAAACTGTGGTGTCACACTAACAAAGACTGGCATCTTTGATAAATACAATGTCAAGGTCCTTGGAACACAGGTGGCATCCATAGTTTGGACAGAGGACAGAAAAATATTTGCAGACAAAATGGCTGAAATCAATGAGTTCGTTGCACCTAGTGAGGCTGCCTACTCACCTGAACAGGTACAATTTAGACAAGTATTATAATTAAACTGGTATGCATTATAATTAGACAAGTGTTATATTATCAATTGAAAACAAAATCACTGTGTATTATTTTCTACATCTGATGTTAAGATTTATTGGATTAAGAAAATATTCTGTTGACATGACAGGCTGTACAAGCTGCAGAGAGGCTGGGGTATCCTGTCATGATTCGAGCTGCTTTTGCACTCGGAGGTTTAGGCTCAGGATTTGCTGACAACAGGGAAGAGTTGAGTGTCCTTGTCCAGGCAGCATTTGCCCACACCTCCCAGGTGCTGGTGGACAAGTCTTTGAAAGGCTGGAAGGAAGTGGAATATGAAGTTGTTAGAGATGCTTATGACAACTGCATCACGGTGAGTGCCTAGTCCTTCTTATACCTTGTTTACACTAAGGCAATGTATGTAGAAGTTGACTTTATGTGCATTGGATATGGTGCAAGTATATGAAATATGTTCCCAGATGCTGTCCAAAAACACCACTAAATAAAATATTAAAAATTTATTTATTTTTGCCCAAGCTAGATGTTTATTTAATTCTACAACTAAATTATATTAATTTTCTAACATTTTGATATTTCATTTTTGTATTTTTAAATCACTTAATTTCTACAAAAATTAAAAGGCTTTGTACAGTGTTGTATAAATTATCTTTTAGGTTTGCAACATGGAAAATGTGGATCCACTGGGCATTCATACTGGCGAGAGTATTGTTGTTGCTCCTAGTCAGACCTTAACTGATGCTGAGTACAATATGCTCAGGACAACTGCTATAAAAGTGATTAGACACCTTGGCATTGTTGGAGAGTGCAACATTCAATATGCCTTAAATCCTTTATCCCAGCAGGTAAATTTAAATAATTCTTTTCAAGTAGTTTTTATAGTATTGTTGGTGAACCCTATGTGAAAAGGTGTTGTATAGCACATATGTGCTAAATAACACTCATGCTAATGTGTATATTTTCTTGAGAGTCCTACCAGTAACCTGATTTTTTTCAGTATTTCATCATTGAAGTGAATGCCAGGCTGTCCAGATCTTCAGCACTAGCCAGCAAGGCCACTGGCTACCCTCTGGCCTATGTAGCAGCTAAGCTGTCTCTTGGCATGCCCCTGCCGATGTTGAAGAACTCAGTGACAGGATCAACTACAGCATGCTTTGAGCCTAGTTTGGATTACTGTGTTGTAAAGATTCCTAGGTGGGACTTGAGGAAATTTTCTAGAGTCTCTACTAAGGTAACGTTAAAAATATATTTGCATTGCTTGTTTTTTTTAAATTGTGACTTAGCACAAGAGAATGTATAAACCAGTAATGAAGATGTGTATTAAATACCTATTATGAAGTAGGATGTTTTACCAAAGGAGGAACTCTTTAATTTTAGCCAGATATGGTTTTTTTGTATTTGGGTCCAATAAATTAAAATGCATACAATTTGTAAAACTCAGATTGGCAGTTCTATGAAAAGTGTTGGTGAGGTCATGGCCATTGGCAGGAACTTTGAGGAAGCTTTTCAGAAAGCATTGAGGATGGTTGATGAGAGTGTCAGGGGTTTTGATCCAACCACTTACAAAGTCTGTGAAGATGTGAGTACATTTTTCATTAGTTTCCAGCACAGCTGTTGCTTATTAATAATGAATATATCATTTTAACATCTTTACCATAGGGTTCATGATGTATAATTTAAGTAAAATTAAAGCATTTTATTAGTTTTCTTGTATGAATGCTAAAACACCACTATATTAAGTAGTTGGCACAATAAATAAAATATATTTTTATCTACAGGAACTGAAACACCCGACAGATAAAAGAATATTTGTTCTGGCTGCAGCTCTCAAAGAAAACATGTCCATTGAACGTCTGTATGAACTGACCAAAATTGATCCCTGGTTTCTTTACAAATTTAAAAACATCATTAAAAAATACAATGATCTTGAGGCATACAAAGGAAAGGTAACTATTGTTAATCCATACATACATTTTCCCCTCTAAATATTTAAATTTTCAGTTCATTAAAAACAAGATTTTTTTCTTCAGGCCAACAATCTTCCTCACGATCTCTTACTCTCTGCCAAGAAGTTGGGATTTAGTGACCAGCAGATTGCACAAGTTGTTTCAAGGTGGGGGTTAAAAAATGTGGCATTTCGTGTCTAGTTTATCTACTAATTTGACTGATAACGTTATTACAAAGTTAAAATAAAAATTTGTTTAAAAATTACTTTTCTTATTTCTTTGACTTATAAAAATGAAAAATAGGTAAAACTACCCTTGAATGCAAGGAAAAGTATATTTTGAGATTTAAATATTTTTTTTTATCTAACAGCACAGAGCTAGTAATTCGAAAGTGCAGATACGACCAGAACATCATTCCATGGGTTCGACAGATTGATACAGTGGCAGCTGAATGGCCGGCCACCACCAACTACTTGTACCTGACTTACAGTGGAATAGAACACGACATTGACTTTCCTGGCAAACACATCATGGTGCTGGGATCAGGAGTTTATCGTATTGGCAGCAGCGTTGAATTTGACTGGTGTGCTGTGAATTGTATCAGAACTTTAAGAGAGGTAAGCCTATAAAATAGGAGTGTTAAAACTGAACAAGGCTGGTCATGTGAGTATGTATATTATAATTGCCATGTAATATTTTCATTCATTTGTGAATGTTTGTTTTCCACATTCAAAGCTCGGCCACAAAACTATCATGGTGAACTACAACCCTGAGACTGTGAGCACAGATTACGACATGTGTGACAGGCTCTATTTTGATGAGATCTCATTTGAGGTACTAGCTCTAACATCTTAACTGGTTATATAGTATGATTGTTAATACATTTTTAAAAATGAATTAATTTTCAGCATGCATAATTTCATTGATTGTATTATCTTCTCAGACTGTCATGGATATTTACACCTTGGAAAATCCTCATGGAATAATCCTAAGTATGGGTGGTCAGTTGCCTAACAATATTGCGATGGACTTGCATAGGCAGCAGGTAATGCCTAAAATTTGTTATTCTTAGATTCTTAACACAATCCTGTTTTGTTCTTTGTTTTGGTTTGTAAAAACAATGTCCATTTACAAAATGACCCATCTGGTTTCAGGCAGTAATTTTAGGAACCTCACCAGACAGTATTGACAATGCAGAGAACAGATTCAAATTCTCTAGAATGTTGGATAACCTGGACATAAACCAGCCTCAGTGGAAGGAGCTGTCTACTTACGAAGTTAGTTTGTGCATAACTCATGCTGGATAGCTATGTCTAATACATAAACCCTTTTATTTTATGGCGGTCAAAATGTTTTGATCAATAATAGCATATACTTATTAAATATTTCTTGTCTATAAAGGCTGCAATGGATTTCTGTGATGAGGTTGGCTATCCATGTTTGATCCGACCATCCTATGTGCTGAGTGGTGCAGCAATGAATGTTGCCATGCACAAACATGACCTGGAGACATTCCTTACCCAGGCTACTGCTGTCTCAAAGGATTATCCTGTGGTCATATCCAAGTTTATATTGGAAGCTAAGGTAAAAGTTCCCATATTTGAATAATCCTATTCATCTGTCATTAAGGTAGTAGAAATAATACCAATTTTAGACAAGTTTTTATTACCATTAATTTGTTTTTGATTTTTTGGATCTTGTCAATAACCGTACCAACATTCTTACTGATTATTACTGATATCAATAAAACAATAGTTTGTTTTAATTATTTAAAGTAGCTTAATATTTAACAAAGTAATTTTGCATTATTGTTATATTTTTTAATAACCTGAGTCGTTTGTCGTTGAAAGGAAATTGATGTAGATGCTGTGGCTATTGATGGAGAGGTGGTCTGCATTGCTGTATCTGAGCATGTAGAAAATGCAGGAGTACATTCAGGGGATGCCACACTGGTTACCCCACCTCAAGATCTCAATCAGGAGACCTTGGCCAAAATTAAAGCAATCTGCTGTGCCATAGGAAGGGCTCTGGTTGTGACTGGACCTTTCAATATTCAGCTTATTGCCAAAGTGAGTTTGTTAGGCTTTCATTTTTCAAACTTTGATTTAAGACTAATTGTTTAAACAATTATAAAAGGCCCTAATATGTTTTTACACATTTCTTGTTAAAATATTTTTTTTCTTAATACTTTTTTTCTTCTTACTTTCTAGGACAACCACTTAAAAGTAATAGAGTGTAATGTCCGGGTCTCAAGGTCATTCCCTTTTGTCTCAAAAGCTTTGGATTATGATTTTGTTGGCACAGCTACCAGGGTGATCATGGGTGAGAGTGTTGAACCAGTTAACGTGACAGCGGGTTGCGGAAAAGTGGCAGTCAAAGTAAGTATTTGAGCCAGTTAGCAGATAGTTGTGCACATTTTTGTTTCGTTTTTTTTGTAATGGTATTAAAAGTATGGTTTTTATTTTTTTAAATCTTAGGTGCCTGTGTTCTCATTCTCCCGCTTGCAAGGTGCAGATGTTCTCTTGGGTGTGGAAATGGCTAGTACAGGAGAAGTTGCATGCTTTGGAGAAAATCGTTATGATGCATACCTCAAGGCAATATTAAGCACAGGATTTCAGATACCAAAAAAGAATATTTTAATTTCAATTGGAAGTTTCAAGGTATAGACATTTTCAAAAAAAAAAAATTTCCTTTAAAATATAATGATTCCTTTATTTTTTTTCATTTTTTAAAAATTTATTTAAATATTAAATTTATAGACTGAAACCAATGGATATCCCTTGAATTGCTAATTTAAAAAAAAAATTGTGCCTTTTCAAAGATTTTTGTGTTGGATGGGAATCCCTTCCAACACTCAAATTAAGAACGAAGAAGAAGGATTTTTAAAGCCTCTTCATAATACATTTAACATTGTAACTTGCTAAAAGTGCTGAATGTCATATATTTAGTAATTTTGTTCATCGTATAATTTAAAATCTCACATCTTGCAAAATAATGTATGTTCTTTGCTATTTAAACACATTTTCTCTTCAAGCACAAAAATGAACTTATACCTACAATGAGAACTTTGGAGAAACTTGGTTACCAGCTGTTTGCCAGTATGGGGACTGCAGACTTCTACAATGAACACAACTTTAATGTAAGTTTCCAGAGAGAGGTTTGTTTTTCAATCTTTATCCTTCTCTTGTAGGTTATTTAGAATTTTAAGTTTTGGACCCGATAACTTACAATATCTGAAATAACGTTAGTGCATTAGAAATAAAGCAGTTTAGTATTTTACCTAAAAATTAAATATTTACAAGATGTATATTGCTTTAAAGATTAAGGCTGTGGACTGGCCATATGAGGATACCGGTGAGGATAATAACAGGTATGGTGAGCAGAGGACCATAGCTGATTACCTCTCTGACCACATGTTTGACCTGGTCATTAACCTGCCACTGCGCTATTCTGGCTGCCACCGTGCATCTTCATTCATAACCCAGGGCTACAAGACACGCAGGATGGCTGTGGACTATTCTGTGCCTCTAATCACAGATGTCAAATGTACAAAACTGTTTGTGGAGGTTTGTGAACAGTTGTCTAAATGTTTTAATACAATTAAACCCTAGTCAATTAATATTTGAAGGAAACATAAATATATAAAAAAAAATTTGCAGGTAATTTTTAAAAATCTGTCTGCAATTGATTGTAAGAATTATTTCCATTTTGAATAACACAGTGTTCAAATGTCAATATTTTCATTCAGGCTTTACACCAGTTGAAAGCTCAAGCCCCTGTTATGAAAACAAATATTGACTGTCTTTCATCTCAAAAAATTATCAGATTGCCAGGTATGATCCAAGTCAAATTATTTTAAATTGCACATTTAGTTTTTTAAGAGTTTGTTTCAACAGAAGAAAGTAATTCCAATGAGTACAACAACAATGCATCTCATGTATTATTCTCTACTAGGGCTCATTGATGTACATGTCCATGTGAGAGAACCTGGTGCCACCCACAAAGAGGACTGGGCATCCTGTACTGCTGCAGCACTGGCTGGAGGCATAACTACAATATTAGCCATGCCCAACACAAACCCTCCAGTCGTGGATCAGGATGCTCTCAAGCTCACCTCCAAGGTCAGATATCCTGTGCTTTTTGTTGCAGTAAACTGGAATTATTTATATTACTAAATATAGTTTGGTTTTCTTATTCTTCATTTTTGAATTGTAATATTAAAGAGGTATTACCTACAACACAATTAAGTATTATGTGTCAACTTGTTATAGCATGTTGACTCAGACTTCAGCCTGCTTTTCTTTCTGGATTTACTTCCATAGCCTTTGTCCATCCAGGAACAATCTGCAAGGGAAATGTTGTTTGATTTTGGAGTTTTCTCTCCTAGATGAGTTGCTATCCCCAGCTAGGCTTTATCTGCCTGGGGTCCAAACTGAGGACTTTCAGAGTTAGCAATCACAAGCTGTATGCCCAACCATTGGTTTTAATTTTTTTACCAAATTTATTGTATTTTTATTGCAGCTGGCACGTCAAGGGGCTAGGTGTGATTATGGCATATTTGCAGGAGCAAGCAGCACCAATGCCCTGACACTGCCACACTTGAGTGGAAAAGTTGTGGCTCTAAAGATGTACCTAAACGAGACGTTCACCACTCTCAAACTGGATGATGTAACTGTGTGGATGAAGGTAACCATGGAAACTTTTCTATTCTTCAAACTTGATCAACTAGCTTACCTTTTTAAAGGCTATTTTTTTACATGGTCAGAAATGTTTTTTTTTTTAAAGATAAAGGTACAAGTCACATTTATCACATTTTTTCTCTTTGTTGAACATGATGAATCAATCTTGATAGCATAACATTTTTCCATTGTCCAGCACTTTGAAAATTGGCCAAAATGTGTTCCAATCTGTGCCCATGCTGAAGAAATGACAACAGCTGCCATAATTTTGATGGCTGAATTATTTCAGAGGACCCTACATATTTGTCATGTAGCCCGCAAGTCTGAGGTATTTTACTTTAACATTATTGGTTTTGAAATGGGTAATATTAACAACATACACCATCTTTATTATTTATGTCATTTTTTTATATTTATAGATGTACATTAGATATAATTTTCATGTTCAGATCCTTGTGATAAAAGCAGCTAAAGAGCGAGGCCTTCAGATCACATGTGAAGTAGCACCCCACCATCTGTTTTTGACTGCCGACGACCTCACCACCATTGGTGCAAGCTTTGGTAAAGTCATGCCACGTCTTGTCAGTAAAGAAGACCAACAGGCACTGTGGGACAATCTTGAAATCATTGATTGCTTTGCCACAGATCATGGTAGGTTGTGCTGGTTAGATGTTTTTTTTTTTTTGGTAACTTTACAATACATTTTAACTTTTGTTTAAACTTGTTAGTTCGTACAAGAAATAAATTGTTATGGAGAGTGCTGTCAAATTTTTAATTGATATTTAATGTGTAATGTCCAGCTTTGTTTGTTTATCTTTCTAAGCCCCTCACACACTTGAAGAGAAAAGCAGTGCTACTGCACCCCCAGGCTACCCAGGGCTGGAGACCATACTCCCATTACTCTTGACGGCTGTGAATGATGGAAGGTTAACTATTGAGGTTCTTTTTTTTTCTATTTTAGTCAAACTATTTTATTGTAAAAGTGTAGTTTTGTAGCTTCAAAATCAGTGCAATAACTGAAGTATAATGTAACAATCTATAAATTATGTTTCTATACTTCATAATTTTAAGTTTTTAATGAATAATTAACCAATAACATTTAATGAAAGGCTAGATACAATTGTTAAATGCTGTTTTTTACAGGATATTGTGCTGAGGATGCACACCAATCCAAGGCGCATATTCAATTTGCCTGAGCAACCTGACACTTACATTGAAGTGGACCTTGACCACAAGTGGGTCATCCCAACTTCAATGCCCTATACTAAATCAAAGTGGACACCATTTGCTGGGCGACCAGTGAAAGGAATCGTCAGACGTGTTGTGCTCAGAGGAGAGTTGGCTGTAATTGATGGGGAGGTAAGGTTATCTTTTAACTAAATACAGATACATAACTTCTTTGTCATCAGGCTTTTTTGGCAAGTTTTTAAAAACTGTATTAGTTATAATCGTAAGCTTGGAACTAACAAAGATCATATCTCGCCTAGGTGATAACAAATCCTGGACATGGAACTGATGTCAAATCCCTTCCACCACCCATAACTTTACCCAAATCCCCCGAGTCAACTCTTGCTCAGCTTAGTGTCCAGATACCCAGCAGTGCGCCAGTGTCACAAGGTCCGTCAGAACCTCCCAGCCCAAGGAAGGTGATGCCCCAATACCACGCTGACAAGACACATACCCATCCTCCTCGCACACCCAAGATATCTGAATGCTCTCACTTAGGTAAGTGTTTATATTTAGTTTAGGATATTTTTTTACTCTGTTTTGTTCAAGTTTAATATTAGAAATTATTTAACTTTCATTTTCAGTGTGATGACTTGCATGGTGTACTTTTTATTCAGAAGCTTTTATTTTTTACTACTTTTAGCATATTGTTTGCTTTACAAAATTTATTTTTTAAATCTGAAGTAGCGAATCTGCTAGACTTTGCTAACTTTCTAAAACCTATTTGACATGAAAATTGCTTGTCATTTTATTTTTGCCTGATCATGAAAAAGAACAAATATTTCCCAGACAAAACTTATTTTATAAACTCAGTAACTTAACAGTGGTTTACATCTGAACCTAGTTTTAACTTAGCATTTGTGTTTTTCTCCCTCATTACAATTTGGTTTTTTTTTTCAATGTAAGACTGGAAACCATCTCGATAAAAACTAAATGTATAATTAATAATCAATTTCCTCCTGTTACCTCTCTCCATCCTTGACCTTTCTTTTAAACAGTTGGAGACTCACCTGAACATGCATTAACTTATCGTGAAAAAGCAGGTAACAAAATGTAGATGCATGCTGTCTATCAATGTGCTTTCTAATACCTTCTATTATTCCATTTAATTTTCTAACATCGGTTATGGAAATAGAATGTTTTTTCTGGCAACGTTTTAATCTTAATTTCATAATGAATAGGGGGATATTGATATTTTTTAAAGCAAAAATAAAAATTCAATCGCTCACATTAACCAAGTATTTCCTATGCTAATTTGTAACAAATAATGCGCATCAGAGTGAAAATCAAATATTATAACTAAAAATTGGTATTGGGTGAAGCACATATTATGGCCCTTGTGTTTGGAACAAAATGACTTGCTCTGAGTGCTATTGAGTAATTTTCTGGCCTTGTTTTTGAAGGTGAGGCACCTACAGGTGTAGAGAAAAGTTCAGGTAATTTTGTTCAGCTACTTATCTGTTTCAAGTGGGGTCAACATGTGACATGTACACAATGTTTAAACTAATGGTAACACTTGCACTGCTAATGGCTACAAATTCTACAGAATATTCAAATCACAATTTTAATACCCTTCAGGCAATTTCCTATCTACATGGGCTGCTAAAATATTTCAGCTTTAAAATTTCCATTAAACCTTTTTATTTTATAGTTATTTCAAAAATTGTGTTAAATAGTACAAAATGTTCTTGTAAAATTGAATATCGGTTGCTTTGCATGCAATTCATTAATCCTGTTATTACATTGAAGAAATTATTTTCTGTTGTTACATGCTCATGTACATCTTTGCAGTTTTAAAAAAACTTGTTATTGCATGAGGCTTTTAAGGTTCTGTTTTGATCCAGCTTTATACTTCAGCTGAAAGTAATCATTCTGAAGCTGATTATATCAAACAGGTTGTTTAAGAATACTGGAAAAAGATTAATATGAAGGATGATAACAGATTAATTCATTATCACATTTTTAAATTTTTTAAAAATAAATCTTTATAATAGCTTATATCATACTATTTATACACTGTTAAAAAGTACCACTCAAGTTACAGTTTGTGGAAAAATGTAGTACTTTATGTTTGTGAAAATGTTGGTGTAATGTGATAAAACTGAAAAATGTGTTTGTAAAGAGAAGTAAGCTGATTGTAAATTTGAACAATGTATTGTATACATTTTTATGATAAAATTTATTGCTTTATGTGGATTATTGTATTGTTAAACTATTGTTCTATATTTTTTTAGAAATCAGCCAAGGTACTAAAAAACCGCAAGTAGCAAAATCTTTTTGCTATAGTACTGTTTTTTTTACTAAGGTGTATTTTCTCTAGTATTATTCTAATTTAACATAAAAACATCAGTCTCTTTTTCAGTACTTACTCAGCTTTTAAGTGACTTCCACTTTTTAAACAACTAAAGTACAAAGCATGTTGAACTTAATATTTTAAGCATATTTTTGTTGGGTGTATCTTTAAAGCAAAACAGAAAATTCAGATATTAAGGCTGCTTTTAGGTTGTTATTTTTTTAAATGAAAAGCACAAAAAAAAATTTTTTTACTTTAGCATTAATACATTTTTAGATAGGTTTTAAAAATTTCCTATTCATTTGCAGTTTGCAAGATGAGAATGACAACTACAGGAATTATTTTTAAGCTCAACATGTACAATATGAGTAGTTCTAAAAAATGTTTTCATGGTACAATTAAATGCCCTGATACTGTGTCACATGCTGATAAAGTGGGTTTGAGGCGAGATGGGTTTTTTCAAACTCTCAAATAAATGTCCATTCATTCCAGATGTCCCTAAGGATCATCACGCCATGCACTCTGATACAACAAGACAGCTGGCCACCCAGGTAGCTGCCTCCATGCCTGGGATGTATCCAGCCTCTCTCCAGCCTGTTGGTCATCCCCATTTTACCAAGGGACTAACAGGGCAACATTGTGAAAGTGTAATGATGTTCAACAAAGACCAGGTTTGTTGGTGTTTATTGTTTCTGCAGTTTATTTTAATTAATCATCTCTATTTAATCAAGTATTCTTCTCTTTTCAAACTTGCTCTACTAGATAATTATTTTATTTTGTCATTCTTAGCTTTCTGAAATATTCAATCTGGCCCACAATTACAAAGTGGCAGTAAATAAAGATAGACCTTTAGACCATGTCCTTAAGGTGAGTTATTTGATGGTTTAATTTGTTAACAGAATTAGAATTATAAATCAGTTAAATACTTTATTTTATTTATCCTTCTTTGAATAATTAAACTCTTTTGGTATTTTCTTTCTTTAGGGCAAAGTACTGGCATCCATTTTCTTTGAAGTCTCCACTAGGACAAGTTGTTCTTTTACTGTAGCCATGCAGAGACTTGGGGGGACAGTTCTTCATTTTAATGAGATCACATCCTCTACCAAAAAGGGGGAGACCCTAGAAGGTGGGAAATGTTTTAATCGTTTTTTAAAAACCTGTGTCAATTATATATTTTATATTTTTTCCTTTTCAAAGTAAATACATAATTTACAAGATAATTAAATCAAATGAACCATTTATGAAAATGTGGTTTAATACATTTTTGTAGATACTGTATCCATGATGGCTGGGTATGCTGATATTCTAGTGTTGAGACATCCTAAGATAGGAGCCATTCAGGTATATATTTTATTTGGTGTACAATTTATATTCTTGTCCAGTATCTTTAAAAAAAAAAAAATAGCTATCTCTAAATCAGCCCAGCTCAGTGGTTGTGAATGTTCTTATTAGTAGTCATTTAAAATACTGAGCTAAAATTACCCTTGACAGTTAATGTTCTCGCTTTATCTTTACAAAAATCACTTTTTGTATCATGATTTAAATTGAATATTGTTTTAAAAAAAACTGTCCCAATTTAAATAAGACATTGTAACAAAACTGTCCCAATACTTGTTTTTTCCTCTAATTATGTAATTATCTCATGTTTAAAATGTTAACTTGTCCACAAGAGAGTTGAATTTGAAAAGCAGACTATTTACATTTTAATTAACAGACTGCTGCTAAAGTCAGCCGAAAGCCTGTAGTGAATGCTGGTGATGGCATAGGTGAGCACCCAACTCAAGCTCTGCTGGATGTTTTTACTATCAGAGAAGAAATTGGAACAGTCAATGGGCTAACAGTATGTATTTTAAAAACACTGTCATATTTATATCTCAATACCATGTTCTCCTAGTCCTATTTTTATAGTTACTTAAATAGTTTCATGTTTAATGTTTTAAAGCAATCATTTGGATATTTTTCATATTTAGATTACACTTGCTGGTGACTTGAAGAATGGTCGTACTGTTCACTCATTGGCTAGGTTGTTGACACTATACAAAGTCAACCTAAGATATGTTGGAGTTCCTGGCCTTGAAATGCCTAAAGATATTCTAGAACTGGTGACTAAACGAGGAATTAGCCAGGTAAGTAATTTCTAACAAACAGCACACATAAATTTTAATGGTACAATTTTTGTTTATATTATATTTAACAACCTCATTTTCTAAAATGAACAGAAGTTTTACACAAACCTTGAGGAAGCTTTGCCTGACACTGACGTGCTTTATATGACAAGGATTCAACAAGAAAGATTTGATAGCATTGAAGCTTACAAGGAGGTATTTTACTTGTCTAGATTAGGAAAATTTAAAATTTAGTGCTGAAAAGGCGGAATTTTTAAAAAATATGTTGGTTTTTTTTTTTCCTTACAGGCCTGCAATAAATTAGTTTTGACGCCAGAATTGATGACATTAGCCAAGAAGAAGATGGTGGTCATGCACCCTCTGCCTCGAGTTTTTGAAATCAGGTGATTTTCTTTTATTCAGTTAATGGCTGTTTTTTATCAACTAACTACAAAACAGCAAATATTCTTGAGTAACTAACTAGCTTAGCAATTTTATAAACAGGACTGTAATCTTTAAGCAAAATTTACATAAATGTTAACTTCTAGACTATTTATCACATTTTAGACAAAATTTGTATGTTTTGTAAATGAACTGTAAATCACAAGATCAAATACTTTCTTTATAAAGGGTTGTTTGTTGTAAATTTAAAACTGTTTAATGTTAAGTTTTCCTTGTGTTTGAAAATCTGTTGCTTTACTTTATTACAGTCCTAGCATTGACCCATATGTTTCAAAATCTGTTGCTTTACTTTATTCCAGTCCTAGCATTGACACTGACCCACGTGCTGCGTACTTCCGTCAGGCTGAAAATGGAATGTATGTTCGTATGGCACTCATTGCATTAATCCTCGGAAGATGTTAAAGAAAAACAATGATTGTTCTACAGCAATATAAACATTTTTTGTTGTTATTGTAAATTTTTTGAACTCGATAATACACAAATAAAATCTATTAAAGATATTTTTTAAATAAAAACTTGGACAATTATATTTGTGCACCTCATTATAGTTTAAGATTTACGATTATTGTTTTTTGTCCACATATCTTTTTTCAGTCAATTTACCGTTATTATTTTTTACTCGAATAAACTTAAAATTTGTTTACATTTGTTATACCTTTTGAACAAACTGTCTCGGTTTACCTTAACCGTAACAAACTGCATTTTTAATGAGTGTGTTTTTATGTAATGATCATTTTCTTACCCAAAACAAATACTGCTCTATCTTAGGTTTATATTCATGTACTGTGCATAAGAACAATTTGGGTTGTGTATTTTTTAATTCATAAAATACCTCTTAGTACAAACACCATCATATAATAAATGATTTATAAGGATAAATAAGATTGATTAGTGTATATTATTGAAAGATTATACATTACAATAATTAAATGTGTGCAAATACTTTCATAACAGAATAAAATACTCAGCATAATGCAACTTACACAAATACATCAGCTCTTTGTATTTTCTCCTTTCTCCAAATTTTCTAAATGGTACAGCTTTTTGGAGCAATTTTTAGATTTCTTTTCTAATCTTTTTATTGTCATTTTTCATTTACTCATACTTGTTTTTACCTTTTTTTTCAATTTCAATCAATTTTCTTAATTATCTTACCTTCCTTAACAAATATTTCTTTTACTGATTTATTTTCTCAAAAGAAAGCAAATGAGATACTATTTCAATCAGGATGTCACATGCAATTTTACATCTCACCATTCTCAATTCAAGATTTTTTTACATTTCTTCATCTTTAATTTGATGATCTCAATTATCATTAAAGGCTGTGTGACATCCTGATCTATAATGTATTTTATTTTTTAATACAAATGTTTTCTATTCGGAAGTGATAATATTGTATGATTTCAATTTATTGTAAATGTTATTCACTATAAATTGTGTTCATCAAAAAAATGTTCCTATTTGACCGATTTACATATCATTTATGTAGTCTTTTTTTGTTTGGATTAAAATGGTTATTCAAATATTAACTCAGGGATGGAGAGAATGGAATGAGGTTTTTGCTGTTGGTGCAGAGCTGTAATACCAACAGATTAATTTCTTCAAAATGTTGCATTGGTCAGAATAATTGAATAGGCCTACACATTTTTTTCTCATTGTTTTGACATCATCCATACTCCACAATCATGTATTAGATGCATTTTCCTTATGAGATTAAATACAAGTCTTTGGAGAAATAAAATTTCAAAAATAAATATGCAGTGTTCTTTTCTTTATTTTAATTCTATTAGACATTAGGTTCATAGTTTTAAATTTAAAAATAACTATATTCATTTATGTAAGGGGAGATAACATTTAATACTGGCAATCACTGAAACAGTGGATGGTGAAATGTTTATTTGCCTAGAAGTGGACTAAAGAGGAGCTTATGATAGTCTATTAGAGATTACTCACTGGGATTCAACGCAAATATTTTTAGTCGTATTAATTCAATGTGGTGTAATTTTATTTATGATAGGCTTAATCGTAATTTTACAATAAGCTTTTTTAAAACTTTTACCAGCACGAAAATAAAATACAACAAATTTCTTTTCTTTAATAAAAGCATTGGTCGCCAGAAAGTTGAACCATAACTGAGATTGATGGCTCAGGACTAGGAGCTATGTAGACAATGCACAACAAATGAACGTTTAGTATTAGTTGAATGCTAGTAAAGTGAATAAAAAAACATTTTAAAAATCTTTATAACCTTTTTACTGCACTTTTTTTTTAAGAAAAAAAAAAACAAAATATTTTCTTTAATCAAACAAAGCTTTGGTCGCTCATGCGGTATCTAGACATTTTTATTTGTGGTATAAAACATTTTTAAAGAGAACAAAAAAAGAATTGTCAGAAGTGGGATTTGAACCCACGCCCACATTCGTGGACCAGAAGCCTCATCACCCGCTAATGCGGGAAGGTATTAACCTTGAGTCTGGCGCCTTAGACCACTCGGCCATCCTGACGTTACGAGAAAGGAAAATTTAAAATATATATTCTTTTAAAACAATAATATTAAGTGGAGTTTGTTTTAAAGGCTAGACATAATATAATGCATAATGTATTGAAATAGAATTATTGGTGTATTGCTATATCAGGGCCTAGAAACGACCTTGATTCTAGATCTATTTCAATATTGTACTATTTGTTTTAATGTAGGGGAGGTAACTACTAAATCTTGGTTAAAATTCTATCTACCTTTAGTAAACTTCAAGACAAGAAAAAAACTGAATCTAGAGATCTAGCCTAGCCTAGGCCTAGTTATTTTACTGTGTCTCATATGAATGACTCCATATGATATCATATAGGCCTATTAATTTAATATTCTTTAGATAAAAAATAAGAACTCATTACTTGATTTACATTCTAAAATTTATTTACTTATTAGTTCATGAGAATCTTAACAACTCTTGCTTGCCGCGTTGTCAAAAAAATAAATATTATGTTGAAATTTATTGGTATGACTCCAACTGCTACTAGATCTAGATCTACTTTGTTACTTAATATAATTACTATAATTACTTTGTGACTTTGTATGTAGCATTTTAGACCAAAGGGAGATAATTTTCATACAAAAACCTGCCCAGAGCTCTTGACTGATTTTTTTTTAAATTTTTTTTTACCACTGTCTCTTATTAATTTTAAATTAATATATTATATAATATTTATCCATGGCTATTCCCAGCCGGTTGGGAATAGCCGTATTGGGGCTATTCCCAGCCGACTGTGAATAGCCCCAATACGGCTATTCACAGTCGGCTGTCATTTCATACTAAATACGACTGAATAATATCTTAAAATAATATAAGCATTTATTGTGACTGGGGAATGAGGTATAGATTAACTTTTATTTAGGCTCATATCAGACATATCTGCTACAGGCTACGTAGGTCAAGGATGATTAGATGATCAATTTTACACTTTAAATCTATATACTAGAATAATAGATCTAGTAATTTTTAAATGAATAATACTAATTAAGCATCAGTTTATTTGGTTGTTCACATTGCTATTCAACTATCAATTACCATTAAAAATACACATTATCACATAGATCTAGAATAAATATCAGGTGCTCGCTTGGTGCGTAATTTTTTTTCTACTAGATTTTATTCTATTTTTAAAAGTTTAAGTAAACAAAAATCATGTCTATATTCCGAGTTGACATCCCACGTAGTGTTATATTAGAATATTCGAGAAAGTTTAGGGGAGATCACTCCCGGTTTATTTCTCTTAGCAAAAATCTACGGGACAGGTCTTTTTTTTTTGCTGAAATGCCAACAATTACGTCACAAACGAAAAAAAAATTAACAAAAATAACCCTCCCATGAGTAACTCAAGTAGAATCTAGACATAATTGTAAAAAAATATTTTGATAATAACAATATGAGTCATACATTAAGGGTCAGACCAATTGGCATCTGATGGATTTGAAGCCCCACCTTCTGGCATGACAGCCTCTCCCTATGACCACTGGACCACGCATCTTCATGCCCAATTAGATATTTTTAACATTAAATCTATCAAAAAACAGTCACGACTGTGAATAGCCCCAATACGGCTATTCACAGCCTATAATTTCCAATACACAAAAAACAAACTGTGAAAAAGCAACTCATGGCAACTGCATTTTAAAAATCTACTGAGGTTCAGCTAGATCTATATAGATCTAACTATAACCTAGTTTTCTAGATCTAGTTTATAAATTAGTGCAATTACTTTTCATTTTCTATCATTATTGCCTTTAAAAAATGTAATTTGAAAACAATATATATATTTTATATATGCTCTAAATCAACTTTATTATATTATGTAAACACTTGCCTGCAAACAAAACTATGCAAAATGAGTTAAACCACTTGTGGTTCTTATTTTGTAAAGAAATTGACATTGTTATTCAATTTTACAAATACATTTTTATGAATTTTTTAAGATTTGGACCTTTATCAGTCATGTTGTTTTTTTCCTATATAATTTAGCCATAATAAAAATGTACATTCTTAAAAATAAAGCATAACATCAAACAGAAACAAGCCTGCACAATTATTAATGCAAATTCACATAAAGGAACCACCCCTGATTCATAATTTATCATTAGAATTTTTAAAAATTTTGCAAACATATTTTATAAAATTTTCATTTTTGTTTCGCACTTGTTTCATTTTTTACAGAGATTATTTAAGACCATACATTTTAAACAGAATTTTTTTTATTTCTGCTCTCCTATTGAAGCTAGAAATATAAATTTGGTACCAATGGAATTCTTAATCCTTCCTCTAACTAACTCATATGATTTTAAGATAAAATACTCAAAAATTCATTTTGTACGCTACAACCCACACCAACTCCAATCATCAATCAATGTCAATTATGAATTACTCAATATCATTTTAATTTATTAAATAATATTAGGCTTAAATAAAAATATAATTTAAAAACATAAACTCATCATACAAGGATCTACTATAACTGTACAATACCATACAATATAGCATACACCATAGGCTTATTGAAGGCTTATTGAATAAGTTATTCATTATCAATCCCTCAAATTCAAGTGACTCAATCACTCAATGCAACCAATAGTGTCCAATAATAATATTAAATAATTAGGCCTACTTAACTAAGTTTAGGCCTAGAATGCCTAGATCTATGTCTAATTAATTATTAACTTAATAGTAATTATAATTAGGCCTAGGTAAAATTATAATAGCCTTTTCTTTTAATAGGCATAGAACACCAAGTACCCATCGGAGCTGAGTGGACGTATGTTATGTCTTATGGGGATTCTAGGAAAAAAATCACTTATGCGTATTTGCATGGAATTTGTTAATACTTTAAACTAGTTTAAACTTTAGATTAATGTATTAAGTATTCAGAAAATGCATACAAACATACAATTAATCAAATGCAATGTAAAAATTTAGCTATATGTGTGTAGGTTACATTATGGTAATATTTATAACACAATTAAAATAATTAATCTGAAGTATGTAGCTTAAATTCCTTTTGACACATAATATTTAATAGAATTAAGTAGAATTAATTGAATCAAGAATGTTCCAACCTTTTCAGTTTACATCATGATTTTTACAAATACTAACTTTAAGCATGAAGTGGGAAATTGACATCTATATATATTAAATTGTGCGTGTGTCTTTTAGGAAACTTTTTGTATGAAACTTTAGGAAGTTGTTGAATTTTTGCAATGGCGCCGCACCCTTCCAGGTGCGATTTTCTCAATATACCTTATAATAACTAAAAGCCAGATGTGGTTTAACACCGTTCATCTGAGTGCCATGAAACTTTGAGAAGTTGGTGAGAATACTACCAAGAAGGTTTCTGCAGAAAAGTTTTTAAATTTCTTATGGGCAGTGCCTGGGAGAGTTTAATTTTTGTCAATACTCTGTTTGGCGCCCAGAACATTTCTTAGAACATTTGAGTGACATTTTTCCACTCACTCTCAGTGGTGTCCTATTAGACTCTTCTGAAAACTATAAATTAAGCTATCTGCTACAACAGTCACTATGGTTATGCCTATTGGCACAATTACTTTAAAATTAGGCCATTAAATGTTGATTCAAACTAGTAATCTAGTTAGTTCATATTAACAACTTCTTTTAGGCAAACTTAATTTCAATTTGGATATAAATTAAAAGATTGTTTGCTATGATTTGATAATGTATAATTTTCTTTCATCCAACATGTATTTCATTCACTGACACTGGGATCTTCAGATATAGGAGCTAATTTATCAGGTAAATTTACTTACAGGAGGGAATAATGTATATGTTCTACTTCTTAATTTTCTTTTTTTTTAATTACTTTGGTCATACAATTTTTATGCCAAATTGATCAATATGATGATATGATAATGCTTAAATAATTAATTATCATATAGCTTGTGTATGACTATTTTAATTACAGATTCTGTTTTTAGAGGAAACTATCACGGAAAACAAGCTCATGAAGGTAATCTTAAATATTATCATTTAGTTTTAGTTAAAGTTTATTTTAATGAAGCATTTCTTCAAAGCCATCACGTGCTATAAATTACTATTAAAACTGATGGTCCATAAACTTTTTTATTATTTAAAAATATAGCCTAATTTTGGGTTAGTATTTAACCTAATAACTATTATTAACTTTTTAATTTTCAGATGATTTAATAAATATTATTAACAGGTCAAAAAAGCATGGAGTAGAAAAGGTAATTTTAAAAAATTTATCTGTTTACTCATAATGAAAATAGAAAACAAAAATGAGCTTATGCTTCTAAGTATTTATTACTTCTATTGACTAATAAAGAATCACAGTGAGCACACATTTAAACCAAATACTTATTAACAAAGGAAGTTTTTTCAATTAAATAGAGACTTATTAAAACTAAAATAAGACAATGATGTTAAATCTTTGCATTTGCATAGATAATTGTTACAGGTGGCTCTTTGAAAGATTCTCAGAAAGCTTTGGACATTACAAAATTTGATGGTAAGACTAAAATTCAAAAAGTTATTTTAAGCAAGCCAGTAGTTATCTCAAAATAATGTTTTACAAACTATCAAATTTATCATTTCTCTTAGACAGCCTGTATTGCACTGTTGGTTGCCATCCAACCCGATCTCTAGAATTTGAGAATGATGGTCAAGATCCAGATGTTTATCTCCAGGACCTGATTAGTCTTGCTAATGACAACAGAGATAAAGTTGTGGCAGTTGGTGAAATGGGGCTAGGTGAGTTTATACATGTTCTAAATTGCATTATATTAATGGGGGTTTCCAAACTTGTTATGCGTCATATGGCCCCTTGACTTCAGCCTACTTTTAAAAAATTTGCTTTCATAGCCTTTGTTCACCCAAGAACAAACTGCAAGGCAGCAGTTTTTTGGTATTGGAGTTTTCTCTCCTAAATGGGTTGCTCACCCCAAATATGAGACTCATATACAATACTTTTGGAGTTAGCAGCCATAAGCTCTTCCACCCCACCACAATATCCCCTTAGCAATGAAGTTTTTTGCATCAGTTATGTTGGGAAAAATATTTAATACCTTTTTGAGCATTAATGAAATGTTTAGTAATGTATTCTGTTTATTTTCAGACTTTGATAGGCTGCATTTTGCACCTAAAGATGCTCAGATTAAGTAAAATAGATTTTTAATAATTTATTTAACTGTTATTTTTAAATTAAATTAATTAATAAAGTTATTATTATAATTTTCAAATTCATTTAATTATAATTAAACAATATTCTAATTTTTTTACAGGTATTTTGAAAAGCAAATGGAATTAATCTCAGCTACAAAGTTACCTGTGTTTTTTCATTGTCGAGCTGCCCATTCAGAATTTCTTTCGGTTGTTTCAAAACATAGGGACAACATACCAGGGGGAGTGGTAAGTTATGATAAAATCATCATAGGCGTTACCTGATACACATGCTACTGTATATGTGTTAGGTAGGTTGATAACTTTACAAATAAAAAAGAAATATCCCATAATTTTAAAATCTGGAAAGTGTGTTGGGTTTTATTTCACCTTCATTATTTTTCCAGTACTGCAAAATTCAACTGCAAGTTTCTTTTATTTCAGGTACATTCTTTTACTGGAACTAAAGAAGAAGCTGCTTCAATTTTAGATTTAGGATTCTATATTGGTATTAATGGCTGGTATGTTCTTATTTTTTCAAAATTGTAAAAGTATCAACATGACAATATTAAAAGTAAGACTTGAAGGCTCTCATTCCACATTAAATTTTTTACAGTTAGAAGATCTAATCTTCCACCTCAGAATTCATCGAATCAAATTTAATCAATTAAGTATATGTGTTTAATATCAGATTTATCACAAACACACAAATCATTTACTATACCCTATACTTTTCAGCTCATTGAAATCTCAAGAAAACTTAGATGTCATGTGTTCAATACCTAGTGAAAATCTTATGATTGAGACAGGTAATTGTTTTATAGTTTATAACTATATCTGTAACAATTTTTTATTTATTTTAACCCTTTATGATTGTTGTGGACATGATTGTAAAGCTATAACTAGTTATTATTTTTTACCTACTTTTTGGTTTCAATATAATTATCATCCATCCTATGTTTCCCTTTTTTCCACCCATTTCCCGCTTTTTTCTTCAAGCACCCTGGTCATTTCAAATTAATTTCAAATAATTCTACGTGTTGACATCTTGTAATTCTACTATCTTCAACTTTTGTTTTTAGATTGCCCTTACTGTGAAATAAGGTCCACACATGCTGGATTTAAATATATAACAACTCATTTTGATTCCAAGAAAAAAGAAAAATATGATCCTAATTGCTGTGTAAAATCTAGAAATGAGCCATGTACAATTGTGTAAGTAACATTATCATTTTAGTACTTAGTCTCCTTCCTATCATGTTGGTTGTATTCTTTTAAATAATCCCCATGCCAAACTTGTTATTGCTACATTCTGTATTATTAAGGTATAGGTTTAATAGGAAATTAGGGGGCGGAGTGGCCTAGCAGTAGAGAGCTGGACTGCTAACCCTTAAGTCTCGAGTTTGAATCCGGGTTCGAGTCAGTAGACCGTCCATGAGTCCACCCAACTCTGATGGGTACCTAACTCACGTTAGGGAAAGTAAAGGCGGCTGGGCATAGTGCTGACCACACTATCTCTTCATATGCCGAGGTCACAGAAACAAGTGAACTCTACTTCACTTACCCCATAGGCCATCAGGTTTGAAAGCGGAACTTTACTTTACTTAATAATAGGAAATTGAGCTTGTTCTTCAACTTTTAATAACTAATTACCTGTCTGGTTGTGAATAACAGACTTGCCTTTGAAAAAATAGGTGACCATACTCCTAGAAAGCTTACTGCACAAGAATCCCAAAAAAGGAACCTAGTTCCAACAGCTGTTTTCCATATGTCAAGCTTATTTCCCATTATTTAAAAATATTTTAAAACTTATTTATTGGCAGGCAAGTCCTTGAAGTAATGAGTGGTGCCCGAAAAGAAGACAAGCATCAGTTGGCTGACATTTTGTACAACAATACTATAAACCTTTTTTTTAAAGGTCGTAATTAAGTGCTATTGTTTAGTGCAGGTTATAAAAAATATGTTAAATAAAAACACAAAAAAACAACTCGTTTTTAAATTTCTTTGGGATAAAATAATAAAACTTCTTTCAATTTGTCTAGCAGGAGTATCAAAACTGAGTAGTCAGAGTAGTGAAGCTTGGTGCTTTTCTAAAGCTTGTTACCATTAGATGTCATTTAAAAGTAGCAGTTTTCTTAATTAACTAAGAAATTGAATGGGAAACAACAGTTAAAATTGCTTCAGCTAAAAGAAAAATAACCAACCATTCCAGTGTGGCTGAACAGTTAGTAATTTACTATGTACATTAAAACGCACTTAGAAAAAAAAGAATGTTCAGTAATTTATTTTTCAATAAAACAACAGGTAACATATCTTACAGTATTCTCATGAAAACACCACATATTGCCAACAATCAATATTTTATTAAACTCAAATAACTTAAAAACTTTGCTTTCCACAACAACAAAAACCTATTCTGACGTACTTCCAGACAGATTAAATTTTTTAAAATCTTACAGTTCCAGCAACTAAATACAACCATATGAAAATACACAAAACCAATTGTTTTACTGTTTCATATTTATATAGTCACAAATAAAACCAATGGAAAAATATAAGAGGTGTTAGTGTTATGAACAATTTTTTAATAGTAGTTAAGAAACATTTTTAAGAATGAACCAATGTGTAAAAAAAGACCACAGCTAAACCATACTTTAAAATTAAGGCTTTAGGAATGTGATGAAAGATGGCCCAACAATGCATGCAGTCTACACCATTATGAGCAGCAACTCTTTGTGTAACCAGTTCATTAATGTCAACTTGCATTCTGATTGTTAAAACACAATATGCAGTACGTCTGGGGTTTCCATGGTCAGATACACTTATGTTGATCCTCTGCAGAAAGCTATCATCCCGTCGCATATTGCGGCTAAGTGAGATGACTCCAGAGCTTTCATTTATCTTAAACATCATGTTATTGCCATCATATATTTGCCCTTCTCCAACTATGGAAGTTATTTTAACCATTAATGTCCCGTAACGCCCGCTGCCGCCCGACACCGTTAATGTCCCGTAACGCCCGCTGCCGCCCGCTTACAATACGCATAGAAAAATTAAATTTGTTTCATTAAAATTTGGTCTACAAATCCTAATTTTTAACCAAACAGGAAGTCGGATACTTTCAGCATCCTTTTCCGGTCTTCTAATTTCAATGGCGCTTTTGAAAGATAAAAAATAAAAGTTTCTTTCTATCTCGAAATTTTAGACTCATCTGTCCTATTTTTAGTAGATTTAATATTAAAAATAAAATAAAATAATGCCTCTAAACGTATCTAGGCATGTATTTTATGAATTATATATCTTAAACATAACCAAATTGATATTTAACTGTTAAATTCGATGCATAGTTGTTTAGACAAAAATAAATAAAGTTGACTACCGAAAATGACCAGTTTTGAATTTTCTCCGACATTTTTTATTTTTATTCTGTACTTGTACCGAATATAATATATTCTATTTAATACTGTTGGAAAGCCAGGTTTATTCCCAACATTAAGCAGTAGTTTTTATCTTAAATTTAAATTTCATTTAGACAAAAACAAATATTTTGTGAAACTATTCACTTGATCATACAGAGTTATGCTCCTTACATTGGGCCGTCATGGGTGGAGTTTTGGTAGAATGAATGGGACATTAATGGTTAAAGTGAAGATCAGAATTTTCCCCAATGTCATCATCTGTAGCTTCAACTTTAAATACCAGTCTGTCACCAGCAGGCTCGTGCCAGTTTACTGTTACATAGCTGTCAACATCAGAATGATTTGTCCATGACAAAGATTCATTGGCCCCACAAGGTCTGATGAATTCTAGGGTATGGTCATTTTCATCGTTTACCTGAATAAGGACTGTTGATGTGCTTGTTTTAGAAGGGAAACCTTTGTCGCTGGCTTGGACAACAATAGAGTAGTTGGACTGCTGTTCACGGTCTAATTGTGCTGTGGTAGATACAAGCCCATTAGAATTAACAGTGAAAGGTGGTAGGGATGAATTTTTGTCATTTATAATACTAAACTCAACATCTGCATTTTTGCCTGAGTCAGCATCATAGGCTTTTATAAAACCAACTTCAGTCAAAACAGGTTGGTTTTCACGAATATACAGAACTTTTGTCAGAATAGCTGGTGGATTATCATTGATATCTTCAACAGTGATGAGAATATTAGCTGTACTAGTTAATGAAGGTTTACCAGAATCTGTAGCCACCACCAAAAAACTAAAATTGGTTGCTGTTTCCCTGTCTATGTCGGTATTGGTAACTATTTCCCCAGTGATTGAGTTGATACCAAATGGGGAAATGCTGAACCCATCAAGTCCTTGAATGGAATAAAATATTTTTGCATTGATTCCAGAGTCTGCATCAGTCGCTGTGACCCTGGTTACATAAGAATTATTTTCTACATGTTCGGTAACATTAGCAAGGTAGAAAAGCTCTGAGAAACTAGGAGCGTTGTCGTTAACATCTTGAACATTTATTGTGAAATATTTTTCCTGGCGTGAGAATGGAGCTTCAACATTACTGCACGCAATAGTGACGTATAATCGAGATTGTGTCTCATAGTCCAGAGATTTACTCACTTCAATCGTATACATGTATTGGTTTGTTTTCACTATCTTTAAGTACTCACTATCTGTTGCACAAACAATACTGAGTGAGGAATCAGGGTCTGTTTGCTGTATCTCAATGAGACCAAGAATCAACTTGGTTTGTACATTCTCTAACAGAGAGAATGTATTAGTCTCATCTGCATAAGGTAGGTTGAGAGTAAATGTGAAATTGTTGCTTCTCTTCACTCTAGATGACCAGCTTCCAATAATTGGGACCTTTAGGGAGAAGACAAGCATTGAATAAAGGAAAAATCGGCCTGGTTTGGAGTTTCCCATGATTTTTCTTTAATGTTTATCTGGATAAAACTTGGGTACACAATCCATAATCATCCCGCATTATATCTGTACTCAATCCAACAACTGAATACAATAGATGCCTGGAACAACTCTTTAGGTAGGAAGAATGCCCAAAACTGTCTAAGATGACTCTGGGGGTAAAAAATAATAAAGAAATTAAAATCAGTGATAAATATTTGGATAGTATTACCTATCTCAAACAATAGATTCTTCAAAAAGTTATCAGTAAAAATATTACTAGCTTGTAATCTCAGATAGATATAGTGTTATAGTTAAGAGGATAGGGCTATGGTATGACTGGTTTAGGGTTAGAGTTGGTTACCAAGTCATATTTGCATTAACTACCATAATGATTAATCTCACCCATTTTTAAGATTACATCATTGTGGCATTATCGGACACTGGTAGGCCAGAGCATTAATATACACTCAGCAGTAGTCATTAATAGCCTATTATTATATTAATAGGACATTGATTTAAATTGAAAACTGCTACAAAAAACGTTGCGCAATTGAAGAATCCAACGTTTATAGAATTAAGAAAACAGACTAGCTTTAAATTTAAACTGATTCAGTGATAGAGATATGAGCCAACGTCCGAGAGTAGTTAAAACTTGAACCAGTCCACCTGTATGCCTACAAAATAATTTGGCTGCTGACACAAATTCTGCGACAAGGGCACATTCATTACAATAAACTAAAGCATCACCACACAAAACAACACAGTTCTTCTTGTAAAGGCAACAACACGGGCGGAAAAAAACACGAGCTATTTTTAGCAGAAGCAAACAAAACAGGGTGAGTTAATATATGAGGGGTTAAAGTTCAACTCAAGGTCACGGGCTTTGTCCGGTCAATTAAGCAGGGCCCAATCTTTTTAATCGATCATCGAATTTTAACGTAGTTTGGGGAGATTTATAATTTCATGTTATAATGTTGGGGGGGGGGGGGGGGGGAGAGAATAAAGTATAAACAAATAAAAATATTGACAAGACAACCTTTGAACCATAAATTATAAGTCTGAATCTTGTTCTGTAACTCGTAACTAAACAACACATCTCTGAAACCTCACAGCAATACATCATGCTGCAGCTAATTAGTTATTGATGTAGACTCGTTCTCATTCAAATGTATATCAACATCTATGAGCGTTAGTCAACAAGCCTGATCCCAAAATACGTTACTCCAGTCGGGTAGGGGGAGTCGGGTTGGGGGAGAGAGAGAATGCCAACAGATAAGTGTCTACTGTATTGTATGTATAGCAATAACATAACCAGCTTAAAAATGGTGTAATAAATGTGGTTTAGAGTTTAGATATTTTCAATCACACACAACAACTAAATGTTAAAAAGTTCATACCACGAGGAAAATGACTTTAAAAATCGTTTTTTATAATATTATTAATATATTATTAAAAGATCATTGTGCGTCGGGGATGTTACTAAGGTGACAAACCCAGTTACCAGCCAATCACCATCCATCTTGGTCACTCATTACCCAACTACCCATTACAACTGTAGTCAGAGTGTCACAAACCCACTGACTGACTTTCTATCTGGTGAGCTAGTGTCGCTTACCCCTGACTCTACACCCCCTCTTTAATGTATAATTTATATTTCTAATGTTTCTGCTATTAAACTGTCCTCTAGGGGGATGGAAGGGATGGCTTAACATTTGGATGCAAATGAAAAATTAAGCACTGTTGTCTGTTAAATTTAACAAAACAAAAAGTATTTTAAGTTTTTTAAAGTTTTTACTGTGAACAGAAATGCTGGTGTTTGATTTCATGATAAATAATGTTAATGACTGAGTAGCATTGTGTTTTAAGGTATGTTTTTTTCTAAAAAAAAAACTTGTTATACAAATAAAAAGTTACACTTTCAGGTCAGATGGTAAAAAAAAAGTAGAGTTCACTTGTTTGTGACTACCGCATATGAAAGGACAGTGTGGTCAGTACTAACTATGCCCAGCTGGACTTGACTTTCCCTTATGTGAGTCAGGTACCCATCAGAGCTGGGTGAGCTATGGGGATTAAGTCTGAGATCTGAACTCAAAACTTCAGGTCAGCGGTCTAATGCCAGGCCACAACATCCCTTCATACACCTATAAACTACCTTCATACTGGAGATAATAACAGAACAGTGTAAAGCAAGAAATAGCTGAACAAATCGTAACAAAGTTATTAAAAATGCTTACCATCACTATCTTCAGTATCTGGTGGAAATAGGCCAGCAACAGATTTTAACAATGCATTGAATATAAGTTTCCCTTTTGTGTTTTTTCTGCGCCAAAAATACTCCAACAGATAGGGATCACAGTGTCCATTTACATGTCTGAATCCTTCAGCTGTCACTTTCTTCACACCATTTCCTATCCTCCTTATAAATGTTGTATAGGTTCCATGACTCTTTAATTCAACAGAGTGAATGGCAGTAGCCTGAAGAAAGTTCTTATCCTTCAAACATTTATATGTTCTCCAACAGTCACTCAGAATAACTGACCCAGGCTTTATATAATTTTTTATGAAATTCAACAATTCCTCTTTAGTCCTTTCATGGACAATGCAAATAAAATATTTATTGCTACCCTGTTCAGCCCCTATGTAAGCCCATTTATCTGTCACTTTCTGACCCTGCAAATAATTCAAATTCTTGATTTTCCCTTCATCCAAGTCTACTAACACCCCAGGACCACCAATGGTTTCATTTTCTGCCATGCACAATTCCACTGTTGTGTCTCTACAAAAAGTCATCCATTCTCGAATAGCTTCCTCTGAAGCTTTAACCTCTTTCATCATAGCTTGTAAATTAACTTTTTTACACCACAAGTAAGTTAAAAGTATGATGTCCTGCAAAGGCAAGGTGCTCTTTTCAAATATTGTTCCTTTCCTCAAACTTCTATTTATACTGTGATTTTCAGTACAACTAGATCTAACTGTTTTATCCGAATATGTCCCATCACTTTTTGAACAACTCCACTCAAACCCATCATCTGTAGTTGTAGACACTGTGAACTTCATATCATCATGGCACACAGGACATTTATATCTTTTAGCTATTAAACCAAAACGCATTAACCATGCAATTATATTTTCTTTTGTTGCTAAATTCACATAGATGTATCGCAAATTTATTTTTTCTGAATCGTCCATTTTTATCTTGGCTTGTTTTCTAGTTGAGTTTCATGCTGGGAAGGCCTTGCTTGAGTCTGCAAAAAAAAAATGAATTTTAATTTATTTTAATGATAAATAATAAAAAATGAATAATGTTGATCTAGATTTCTAGATAGAATCTCTAGAAAAGTCTACTACTAGACTTTCTAGATCTAGATTCTTAGACTTAGAATTTCTTAGTAAAACTAGACTAGAGTCTAGCTAGATCTAGATCTAGAAAATCTAGAATTCTAGATCTAGTCTAGATCTAGATTCTAGATCTAGTCGTCTAGTAAGTTAGTTAGTACTGCTATGTGTTATTGAATTGTTTTATTTGTTTGAACGGCCAATGTGAAAAAAGGCCTTTGTGCCTACAATTGTAACCGTTGTTTGAATAAATTTGAATTAAATTTGAAATTTGAATTTGAATAAATTTGAATTTGAATTTAAATTTGAATTAAATTAGAGAATCCAGAAGTTAAAAGTTTTTATTTTGATCAACTAATAATAGCCTAGATACTAGTAATACTAGATATAGATCTAGATCTAGCTCTACATTTGTGTCTGCTTCAAGTTAGGCCTATTGTCGAGTTTGCTGACCAGTTAGGATATGCCTACAAATTACAGATGGTTATGCACTCTGTGTAGTACGTAGTGCAGTGTGTGATTGTGTCGGCTGAATCGAGATGACGTTAACAGGAAAGTTTAGAGTTATGTTTTCCTGACAGTAGTAGACTATAAACAAACAATCAGTTCCTAATCCTTGAAGAGTTGCAATAGTAAACAATACTTACTAAATACTAAACAAGCCAACAACTAGAATAATAATAATATGAACAGTGTACAGCAATTATTGTAGATTAACCAATATTTAGATCAAAGTCACAGCTCTTTGTATATATAATATGTGTTTCTTCCAGACTTTTTTTCTCCGGGAGAGGGGGAGGGGGTGCGGACTAAAGTTTTTTGTGGGAGGGGGGAGCGGACACTGTTATTTTCTATATAAATTCCATTTCATTCGGGGGGGGGGGGGGGGGGACTAACCTCACTACACTAAATAAAATTACACTTTTATAAGAATTAGTGAATTCATTACACATCTGCACCGCTAGAAAAAAAAGTTCAGTTCCCATTTCCTCAACTCTCCCTTCAATGGTCAAAATACTTGCTCAGTTGAATAAAAAGGATTTTGACAAATGATTGCATTTATTGTTAGAGACTTGATGATGTTATGTTTACTAGTAAGCCGGTAGGCCAGAAACAGTAAGATTTATATACATCTAGGCTTAACTAAAATCATTAGGGGGTTAGCTTGACTGCTAACCTGAAAGTAGTGTAGTCTCAAGTTCATTTGAATCTCTGGCTTTAGTCTGTCCCTAAGTCAGCATGGCATTGTGCTTACCACACTATCCTCCTGTATGCAGAGATCACTAAAACAGTTGAGCTCTACTTCACCTGACACAGGGAAAGATGATGATGATAAACTAAAGTTATGAATAGGCTAAATAACTTAAATATAGATCATCCTTAAAATTAAAGGTATGTTCTTAAACTTAAATAATTAATTGAAATTTATATAACTAGCAAAAAAAATATTTTAACAGTAAATGGAGAACAAAAGAGATAGTGTTTGCAATCAAGTAAGTTTTAATATGGAACATAACAATAAATTATAAGTCTACATTTTGGTCAAATACATCAATAAACACTACATCACAACAAGTTACATTCAGTGGGATAAAAAAAATGGAAGAACTATAATAAAAACCATGAAGATTCATTGGCTGGTTCATTGGAAGAACGAGAACACTTAATTATAAACTTAGAGAAAACAGTTGACAAGACTGGGATGACACTGAATCTAAGAGTTCATCACTTATTATACATTACGCATATGATAAACATTATCTTTCTATTTATTGTAATAATGTTTGGCAATAGATAAAACTAAGACCAATTCAAAAGGCTTATTAAAAAAACTAACGATGATTACTTAAAATATGACTCGTTCTTTGATCTGCTGAATTTCAAATGATCTACAAAAAGATTACTAGAGCATATTGTTTGTAATAAGTGCTGTTTATTAAATGTTATAAAAAATACAATTCTTTTAAGTTTCTTTCTTTTAGACTTTATTTTATGAACAAGAATATTCCTAATATTTTTTATAAACATAGTGTGTCAGTGTTCAGCTGGAGTAAAGTATAATTACACTACAAAGAAGGTAACTAGAATAATAAATCATGAGATGTGGAGAAACTCTATTGTAAGTGGTTCTTTAGCCAAATAACTGAAAATGGCTTTATGAAGAAAAAAAGCAAGTTGATGATATTAATATAATAGTTACATGTACTGAAGTAAGTAGTACAAAAAACAATGGTGGGGTGAGGAAACAACATAAAAGTCAACTAGATGACTGAACAGTCATTTTAAATTACACTGTGTACCATTTTTTAAAATAAAACACACCCATACCAATGTTACACAAAGTTCTTTTCTTTATGTAAGCTTAAATTAAGTCAATAATCTCAGTGGGTAAATTAAAGTAAATCTTTAAAAAAAGCAATTTCTTTAATAACAGTTCTTTTCACTACAGCAAAGCAGAGGGGAAAAAATAAAAAAGAGCTATGTTTAAACTTTGAAAAAAAACAACATCACAGATATAATAATTATTGAATGGACATAACGGGTTGTGCTTAAAGATTTGTTTTCTTAAGCTTATAATAAAATAAGCAGCTTTCAATTGACTAACTAAAAACAATTAACCTTTTTAATTAGCTTGTTTGTTCCAATCCTATAAACATTTTTTAAGGTGATAGTAAAAGAACTTAATTAAAAAAACAACACAATCCTTTGTTTTTAAACTTAAAAAAAATCATAACACATAAACAGAAACCATCAAATGCATAATGGGCTTGCATTAATGAAAGGATTGATAACATTGTGGAAAAAACATTAAAGAACTGGAAATGAAAAATGGCAAAAGAGATCAACTATTAAATGCTTTGGATAAAATATATGTTGTAAAGTAACTACAGGTTTGAAAAATTACAACTCAAGACCAGCTTTTCAAAAATTGTATCAATTTAGCAGCATAGTAAATATGTCAACAACAGAACAAAAATTGACAACAAAAAAAAACAACAACCAACATAGAAAGGAACAATTTATTGAATCCACATCTCATTGCAAGATCACTTGACCAAAGTAAAAACATTTGCATGGCACCAAGACCAAAAGTTTTCCATATATGTTTGAACCTGGGAGATGCTCCAGTTAGCTGTGGCCTTGAGAGAGTCTTGAGACAGCAAACCACTGAAAGAAGAAATATGCACTGTAAACAAAACAGCATAAAAAACAGTAGCAATACCTTAAAACTAAGGGTGCTGTTTTTTCGAGTACATTTTAATCTGGAGTTATTCAAGCCTCTATAATAGAAGAGCTCACCTTAAAAGGTGTTCTGTGACCCAGTGATGGGCCTCATAAGCCAAGTGTGTAGTGTGTTTCCAAATCAACAAACTGTAGTCCTTAGCAATCTCTAATGCCTGTATTAAAACATCAGAACACCATTTCCAAGTTTCCGGCGAAAGTTCGTAAGCCTGTAAATACATTTTGAAAAATCATTATTTAGATACAGTAATTTAACATTCCCTTTAAAGATATACATCTTCAAATAGAAAACAATTACAAAGGCAGCTGTAAAAAATAGATCAGAACTTTTTTTTCTCCCTCAAGGCAGTTAAACATTACAGCTGAAGAAAATAAATTTTTATCTGATAAACAGTTATATTCATAACAATGGGAAAAGCATTTGTCTGAAGGTAGAGTTTACGACTGCTAACCTGAAAGTCTCAAGTTTGGATCCAGGCTAAGGTCTGTAATTTGTCTTAAGAGTCCAACCAGCTCTGATGGGTACCTGACTCACATTAGGGAACCCAAGTCGCCTTGGCATAGTGCTGACCACACTATCCCTTCACATACTGAGTTAATTGAAACAGATGAACTCTACTTCATCTGTCCCATGTGTCTTGGACACAAGCGGGAAAACATGATGATGGTTCATAACAATGCATTATTTTGCTCTTTGGCAATGCTTGCATTTTAAAACCCTGTTAACTACCATGGTTTAATTTTGAACATTGAAAACTAATTATTGATATAAAAAATAATACCTACCCACTGATAAAAGTTCCATGCTTTGTCACCAATCAATGCTCTATGAGGTCTTGTTGCCAGCTCTGTGGCCACACAGAAATCCTTTATTGAAACCCAAACAAGGGCCAAGAATGGACCAACAGTATCCCGGACATATGCATAGTAAACTGGACAGTTGACCTTAATCCAGCTGAAACATGTTTTAATTAATAACATTAATTGCTGTATTGTTTAGTGTAGGCCTATTAACTCTTCAAGCCAGCAATTAGTTTGAACACTGTGCAGAAATTATTTTTGTTGTTTTTTGGTATCAAAATGAATCATCTTTGTAATGGTTTACTTAAAATCAAAACATTACTCATATAAAATAATTGTTTTTGAGCATTAATTAATATAAAGTTTAAGTAGTAATTTATAGATAGAAAATGTACTTTATTTTAGATAGGATAAAACTTTTCACTGCAAAAAATTACACTTAAGCAAAAATTAGTAAGAAAAATATTTTTAGTAAGTTTTTTGTTTGTAGAAAACAAAAGTAGACTACATCATTTTCTTGTTTGAATCATGATTATATTTGATGAATACAAATACTTAATTATTTTTAAATTATTTTATATTTAACAATTGAAATGTATGGCCACTAAATGCATTTCCACAGTGCGAAAATTGCCATTTTGAGTGTTTTTACAAAACATTTTTCTAAAAATACAAAATCAACTCTCTGGAGAAACTGGAAGAAGCAAATACAACTTAAAATTTCCATTCTAGCAATATAATTCTAAACTTGCAATTAGGCTAAAACAACTGAAAATAATGTTAATAAACTCACTTAGTGACAATAGTGGTGAATGTATGAATTCGTTTCCAAGCCTGATCCAAAAGGGCTAAAATGCCATAGTCTTCTACGAACCGCATGGTCCTTGAAGCTGTAAAATCAGTAAAACAAAATAATTATTGAACATATTTTTAGACTATTTCTGCAAATTTTAAACTCAAATTAAACTTGTAAATTAACTTACAGCCAAGTTTGGGGCTTGACATAATATCATACACCACAATAGATGTCACCACAGACACAAGGATAAATATCAGCAAACCCCAAGGGAAGCTACTGTGGTTAATCTTGGCTGTCAACTCCTGTCAACAACAAAAAAACTTACTAACTAAAACCATTTTTTAAAAATAAACATGCCTGTTAACTTGAATTTTCTTATCTTTCAGTCTCATATAGCATTTTCAAATTTAAGATATAAAATGATTATTCCTTAATGATTTTATCTGAAATACTTATGAAACTGAAAGATTACTCTGAAAAGATGGGCAGGAAGAATATTTATTTTTAAAATGCAGTACATCTTAAACATTTCATTCAAAATGAATTTTAAATATTGCCTTCAAATAATTTTGAAACAAAAAACATGATGATTTATAAATTGCAATACTATGTAATAAAGAATTATTATAGAATAAGCATAGACTAGACAAATTTTAATATAGGTGAGTCTACTAGGTAGATTCAAATTAATGTTAAACTTTGTGTATAAAATATGAACAGACCTTAGTAGCAGCTTGGCACAATGCCAGCCCTTCTTTGTTGCCACGTCCTTGTGCTTCAACTTCATCATTGGTGACTGAGAAAGATCTTACAGTTTCCCGTAGCAGCTTTTTGTCAAACTGTGGAGCCAGTTTGGGCCATTCATGATTGATGTACTCCAAAAGATTACTGAAAAATCAAGACAGAAAAAAATTTTTTTTTGGGTTTAACTAAAACCTGTCTAAAAGAATAATTTAATAATAAATAGAATCCAAGCAATTATATTATTCTTTAAATATCAAAGTTATTAGTTATTAATGGGATTGCAAAAAACAAATGAATAATTGTGTGATTAAAACAGACATGCTAATTAGTGTTCTCACCCTGATGCAGTTAGGTGTTTGGTGTACAGCTGGCACCATACACTAAATGACTGTTTGTCAGTAGTTAAGCACTTCACAAGGCAATCCAAGAGCTATAAAGATTAAAACATACCTTAATTGATAGCATTTGTAAAAATTACAACTAACCTTTTAGATGGTAATCTCTGTAAAATGTGAAACAGTAACAAGATGAAAGTGCAAACAAATACAAACAGCTAGAGAAATTAAATTACCTCAGCTTTCAAAGCCTGATTTAGTGGCAGACTAAATCGTGCAAGATATGATGGAAAAAATGTCCTCAAATTGTGAGATGGGGTTTCTCCAAATGCAAGTTCCTATAAAATATAAACACATTTATAGAATATTTGAAGAAAATACAAAATCTTAATTAACATGTTAAAACAAAATTTGAATAATATACTACCTTAATCTGAGGATAAAGAACAGTCAATCGTTTGCGCAAATCCCCAGCAAGGTTAAAGCTAGGATTGAATACAACATCAAGGACCTGGAAATACTCCCTCAATGTCACAATGCCAAAGGCTGCAACTTTACGACTTGACCTAAAAACAGGTTTTATGTTAATTCTCCTCTGTTTGCAAAATTATCTTAAGGTCAATATCTTTTCTTCTTTTCCTTATTAATTTTTAATGCTGGAAGGGATTCCCTCCAACACAATTATTAAATGTCAACTTGTTATGTGCCAATGAGCCATTGATTCTGATTTCAATTATTAAATGTCAACTTGTTATGGGCCATTGATTCTGATTTCAGCCTGCTTTTCTTTTTGGATTTGCTTCCAAAGCCGTTGTCCAACCAAGAACAAACTACAAGGCCGGAGTTGTTTGATTTTGGAGTTGTCTCTCCTAGAAGAGTTGCTGTCCCAAGCTGCCTCATCTACCTCGTGGTTTGAACTCGAGACTTTTCAGTTTAGCAACCATGAGCTTCACTGACTCGACAAAATCAAACCCTATTTTCATCATTTAAATTTATTAATTTCAGCTGTTATTATAAAAGAGTAATTTTATTAAAAAATATATAAGAAATGAACTAAGAAATCATACCCAAGAAGCTGTTCAAGATATTCCACTGGATAATGAGCAGCTTGGCGTATTTCAAGTGCAGGAAGCATCAAATCTAGCCAGACTGAAAATAATTATAAAAGTTACATACAATAATACTAAAAACAAAACCTTGATCTGAGTGACGAAATATGAAAAAATTTATAACTCAAATGAATGGAGTATAAATCATACCTTTAAGTCCACACTTTAAATTTTTTACTCCACACTGCCCAACAGCCCACAGAATTGACAGACAATGAGATGGTCTGTTCTGATGAGTCTTCAGAAGTTCCAGGTACTGTATACAACATTAAAATTATATTTTACAAAAATACTAATAGAAATCATTTTAAGATAAGGCACTATTCCTTAAATAACATTCTATACTTCTATTTATTGGTTTCTTGAAAAATTCACTCCAGTAAGAGCAACAAATAGATCTAAATGTTTCTGAATCCTAAATTTACCATCGAATAACTCATTTAAAAAAGTAAAATTTCCTAACAGGCATTATTTTTAAATTTGGAAAACACATGCTACCTGATGAATTTTTCCCAAGACAATATCAGGCTTGTGGTGGGCCAACAGTTGAAGAAAAATTCTATATCCCATAGTTGACAGATCTACAAAAGTATATTAAATAAAGTGTTGTTAAAAATACATATATTTTACACAATTAACAAAACATTTCTTGTTGTTAGCTTGAATGTGCCTGTAAAGGATAATAAATATAAAGATAACCTTAACAGATAAGAAATGATGATTAAACATTGTGAGTTGGTATAAATATTATGTATAAACCTACTAATGTGTTGCAATAAAAATGCTTATGCATTTACTGCAATTGTTATTTTAGCCCACCTTTTGATGACTCCATTAACATCATTTGCATACAGTAGTCATATAGATTATCCAAAGTTTGGTTGGAATACTTTTTCACCACTGAATTCAAAACTTTTTGACATCCTTGAGGCATGATTTCAAATGGGTATCCTAGAAAATTAAGAATGTAGAAAAGGCATTAATAACAATATTGATGAATAATTTTAAACCCAAAATAAAATAAATAAATTTTGAGTGATTATAATTTACCAATAGGTTTTCCCTTGAATGTGTAATCAGTTTCCTTAACCCTCTCTAGCTGTAAATTAAGAAAAGATGCCAAATCTTTAAGCCAAACATCTTGATTCTCTGGGAACCTTTCTTGGGACACCTTTAGAATGTTTTCCAATTCACGATGTTCCATCTACAACAATAATTCCAATTTTATTAGTCAATTAAACAAAGTAACAATCTATTTCTTTTTAACTGTTTGAAATAAAAGTATGAGATATTTGGCCTTTTACTTGCACATGACAGATAAGCCTTAATAAAAACTACAGAAATAATTAAGAAAAGGAACAATCTTGCTCAATCAACTTGTGATTTCAGAATAGGTTTTCAAAACATAGTTTAAATTCACTTTGTTTTCATGTATTTGGATTCAAATACATTTGAAGCCTCAGGACTTGAACAAAGATACGATGAGTGAAAAATAATTGAAAACAAAATGCCTTACGAGTTTATTCAAACTAAAAAATATAATCAACAATTTAGCACCTGGGATATAGCAGTATCAAGAGGAATGAATTTTTCATTTTTTTTTCCGTCCTCAGTTTTCTTCTTTTTCTGAACAACAGGTTTTTTGCCAGCAGCATTGTTGGGGCCATTAGTCTGCCGACTAGTGGATGCATTCTGCTCCTTTTCTAGGAATGCAGAATAAATAGTTTTATCTTCCTTCACTGGACCTGAATTGTTAAGCAAAGATAAATTAAATTAGTATGCATTATTAAAACAATATAGGCCTATGCCTATACCTACAGAATTTAAAAATAATTTTTCCCTTTTTTCAATTTATATTACTGTTAGCCATAAAAATAGTAACTCATCCTTAAATATAAATTCTAAGCCATTCAATTAGTAAAGTCTCATTCTAACGGTTTTGAAGCCACTGGGTTTTGGGCAGACATAAAATATTGCATCATTTCTTTCTAATGAAATACATGATAGTTAAAAATAAGGATTGTATTGTAATTGGAAACATTTGTAATAGAAATAATCTGGAATTTCTAGATTCTAGCTTAGTAGTTGAATAATAGTGTCTAGATTTAGAATAGATTAGTGACTAGGTCTTCTTACTTACTTAGTACTTAGTCTTAAGTTCTTAACTCTTAACTCTTTTAAGTTTTATTTATTTTCTCAAAGGGACTTATTAAAGTTTAAAGGAGATCATATTTATAAAATAATCAAAATATTATTGGAAAAAAACTGACAATAAAAGTCTATAGGGCCTAACGGATAAAGGCATCATAAAGGAATTAATTTTGTAACAGCTGCGTTGCACCACTCGGGGCAATCTTTCTACGTGGTTACGTTTTCCTTCTTTCAGTATTCTTTGATGACGTAGCACGGAGAATTTCAATTTATCACTTTAGAAAATTGATGAAGTGGGGTTAAAATAATTACCCAGCGGTTCGATCCTAGGCATTTTCTCCACCAATTGCTTTTTCTGTGACTTTGAAAGAGCCTGGGAGCCAGGCTTTGCCTTTTTCGGCTTTGCTTTGCCTACAACTTCCCATTGCTGTGCTGATGTAGTAGATGCCATTGTGGTTTATGAAAAGCTCTCTTGTAAATAAAACTTACTTTACACCGAAGACCTCTTTAACTCAGAAAGTAAGTTTTATTTAGGACTGTTTCACTTCAAGATTTAAAAATAAACGAGAAAGTTTTAATTTTATTAAATACCACACTTCATTTTAAAAAGAAAAAAACATCATTTTTTATGATCTGTTGTCGGAATATTAGATAACTTAACTACTACTACTGTAATAAAAATCGTCATTTCACTATCGACCAACTTTTTCTTATTCTTTTTACAAGTTGTCACCCTGGGTCAAACTTTTTGTCACTGCTGCACCACCTCTCAATACTCTCATCCAATAAAACAGATAAAATGGATCTAGATCTAGATCTATATACTTTTTTTAAAATGTTAATAGATCTACTTATAAGTCGTAAAATGTGAATATAAACATAACTCTCATTAGTTCACACGACAAAAGAGCAAAACGTCTGTGCAGAGGCGTATCCAGGTTTTCGTTGTAGGGGGAGCGGAAATAGCAAAAAAGGCGCTGAATTTGTAATATTTTCTATATAAGTATATATATATATATATATATATATATATATATATATATATATATGTGTGTGTGTTTGTGTGTGTGTGTGTGTTATTGCTTCGATATGATGTAAAATAAATTTAAATAAGCACTCGGAAGAAATTAAAAAAAACACACAATGTAGGCCGACGAAGCAAAAAAATATGGTATCACTCTAAACAAAAACAAATATATATATATATATATATATATATATATATATATATATATATATATATATATATATATATATATATATATATATATATATATATATATATAAACACACTACAACCAAAAACAATGAACGCGGCATAATCTGTTACGTAATTCTTGTAAAAGAAATTACATAATAATTCCTGGGACATCTATTAAGACTAGCGAAAAGGGGAAATAATCAATATCTTAATATAAATATGTATATTTCTACACATTTTATTATAAATATCAAAACAAGTCAATAATTACTTTAGAATCTAATAAAGTAGCTTAACACTATTTGATTTTACAAAAAGTATTTGTCTAAATAATTAATTCAATATATTGTCATTATAAATGCAAAAGTATCACAGCATAATGGAAGTTTTTAGCGCAATTTCCATTCTGGAGAATTGCGTTTATTAACCCGTCATTTCTGGATGTATGAATGTATGGATGGATGGATGGATGGATGTGTGTCCGCAGCTTTAAGTCGTATCTCCTCCTCAACGAAGCAATATCGATGACTAGTTCCAAAAGCAATTATGTTAAGCAAGTTACGAGGATGAACATAGGCCATAAAAATTCCGGGTTTCTTTCATGTATTTCCCGGAAAAGCCAAAAAACCTCGGAAAAAAGCAGTTTGTGGCCCATATCTCGGCAACCAGACCACTTAGCGACTTGAAACATGTACCAATCGATTCCTGCCATAATTTAGAACAATATTGCCGAAGAAAGTTTTCAAAAATATCCTTTCGTTCGGTCACAAAAATTTTTTTGAATTAATTAAAATTTGGACCGAATTAGTAGGCATTTTTTCCAATCACACCACACGCGTCATCACGTTCAATAGCTGCACCATCACGTTCTATGGCTTCGTCATCACGTTCAGTAGCTAGGCGCGCAATGGTTTTTAGTCATGTAACTCTATTGTAAATAAAACATGTAAAATACTGAAATTTTTTAAAAATAAAAAACGTTTTAATAACTAACCAATGGTTTTACTAACCCTGCTCTTGATTTACGCTACGACAGAGCTATTTTTAGATAACATAAGGAAATTGCGCTACAATTGTCACTAGACGTTTTAATTAACTTGTTTTAAATCAGAGTCGGTATAAAATCCAGCTTTTCACTATAGAAGTAAAACATTCGTAATAATAGCCTACATATAACCTAAATATCGGTCTTATATTTCAGATCATGCACACATTAAATAGCACTGACTTTTTGTGTATTTTAATGATAATTTTTAACATAATGTGAAGGTATGGGTTAAATCACAGTATTGCTCACACACCTTTTACCGGTTATTAAAAAAACAATATTCACAGAGATTTACGTTTCAAATGTGCCGACCAAAGATAATTTTTAACAAATATCAATGTTTAAAACTTTGAGTTTAAAAAGTTTCCAAAAAGGCGCCACTTTGCTAAAAATGGCCAGAGGGGGAGCGGCCGCTCCCCCTGCTCCCCCCCTGCGTACGCTACTGCGTCTGTGGTCCAACTGGGGTGGGGTAGGATATCCGATACACAGCCAATGTATAATGTAGTTTTTAAAAGTGGCGTTGGAAGGATTTTGGCATGATTGGGGGGGGGGCAATTTTGTATATTCTATAACAAATTTTAAAACAGTAAAATTGTGTTGTTGTTTTTTAAATTGCAAACATAAAATGATACGAGTGTGCTGTCGTCGATAGCTATAACTTAAGACTTTTATTAGGGGGGAGGGGGCATTGAACAGAGTTTCTATCAGGCATCTCTTCGAAACACTAGGTTAGGTTAGGTTAGGCTAGGTTAGGTTATGCTAGGCTAGGTCAGGTTAGGTTAACATATCACCTTGGGATAAGTATCATGCCTATTCAATTTAAATTTGTACTACACGATAAAGGTTTATTATTATGTTACATTGTGTTATTTGTGGTAGCTGTGGTGTATATAGCAATGCCATTGCCTATATTTATTGTATTCTCATCTCTGCTCGTTAAAAGTTTGGACCATTAACTTGCCTCTACTGACTTACACATTATTTCTTTTAAACACAGTATAAGTTGTATATATGTATGTCCAATCATTTGTAACGAAGAGACAACTGACAAGTTTCTCTAAAATCACGTGATAAAAATATTCCTTTTTTTAAGCACTAAATGTGTAGCACCAGAGTGTGCGCCGTAAGTTTTAGTTTGGGAGGATTATGCCCTTTAATGTTTTGTTGTGAGGAGATTGCGCCCCTTTAATGTTTTGTTGTGAGGAGATTGCGCCCCTTAATGTTTTGTTGTGAGGAGATTGTGCCCCTTTAATGTTTTGTTGTGAGGAGATTGTACCCCTTTAATGTTTTGTTGTAGAGGAGATTGCGCCCCTTTAATGTTTTGTTGTAGAGGAGATTGTGCCCCTTTAATTGTTTGTTGTGAGGAGATTGTACCCCTTTAATGTTTTGTTGTAGAGAGATTGTGCCCCTTTAATGTTTTGTTGTGAGGAGATTGTACCCCTTTAATGTTTTGTTGTAGAGGAGATTGCGCCCCTTTAATGTTTTGTTGTATAGGAGATTGTGTCTCTTTAATGGGAGAAGGTTTCCTAGACATTCTACATGTAGTACATTTGATGACGTGGCAGTGGCGTCACAAGGTCAGGTAGCACCGGTGCCATAACTAGGGGTGTCAACAATTTATCATTTTTAGTTTGGTGTCAACCCCCTTCGTAATTAATTCTTTTAACTGAATTATACGTTGTTTATTTTTACTTTACAATCTGTCCGTTCGGTGTCACCCCCATTATGGTGTCCCCGGCGCGGAACACTTCGCCAGCCCCACCCTGTGAAGCTGAAGGGTGGTGGTCTGTAAATTTGATATGTAACGCTAAGTGTGCTATGTGTTGGGTTAAACGTTTCCCTTTTTGTGTTATACAATGTTCAGATTTATCATTAATACTCAGACTGAGTTTTTTCTTTAATGGTTTTGAAATATAGTTATAGCATTTTAACTTTTAAAAATCCAACTCAATCCTTTTTATCATAAGCATTAAGCATTTATTTTATATAAACATATATAATCAATATAAATATCACAATGGAATAAATAAAATGACATGGACAGGCCAGTTATTATATTCTAGAGACAGTAGCTTTTTCTGGAAATGAAGCTGAGTTCTGTGAGAGAAATATGTTTACTGTCTTGTACGTTGTTAGATAACACAGTGGGAAAGACTCACCAAAGGGCAGCCACTTTATGCTAGACTACATCGTTGTTATAATGTTAATCTGCCCCAATTACGGCTCATCATTATTGGTTTTTTTATTTTATTTATTTCTCCAGGTTAACATAAATAGTCTTAAAAATAATTTGAATCCAGTTAGATCAAAATAAAAATTTGCAGCATAAAAATAGGACCATGAAAATTTACCGATTGGCTTTAGCTACATTATAGCTTGCCAGTCGTTTGGTTAGGATTCAGTTTATTTGGTGTGACTTTTTTTGGACTTGTAGCTATGTAGGTGCGTGTATGACAACAAAAATCAACAGCATTTATCAGTTTTTGTCCTGTTTTAAAACAAAATTGTGGCCCTGTGCTTGTGTGCCTAGATTTTGTCCATTTCAGACAAATCAGTTTTTCCCTATTTTGGGTGTGTTTTCCTTTCCTTCCAAAGCTTTCGTGGAGGATCTCCTATGATCGTTCCCAATCTGCGGCAACACTTTGGGTTTGATCGTGTCGATATTCTGGTTGACTTTAACGTTTTTTTCTGGTGTTGTCAAAGATTTGCTTGCGTCAGAGGGAGCCCTGCCCCGTTTGAAAGTCGAGGCATCAATAGACCCCCTGCCCTTTTCATTTTCCGAACCCTGAAGAGTTTTAGCGGCGTCCGAGGGCGCCCTACCTCGTTTGAAAGTGGAGGCGTCAATAGACCCCCGGCCCTTTTCGCTTTCCGAACCCTGAAGAGTTTTAGCGGCGTCGGATGGCGCCCTGCCTCTCTTGAAGGTGGAAGCGTCAATAGACCCCCGGCCCTTTTCGCTTTCCGAACCCTGGAGAGTTTTAGCGGCGTCCGATGGCGCCCTACCTCGCCTGAAAGCCGTAGCATCAATGGATCCTCTACTTTTATCACTTTCTGAGCTCTGAAGACTTTTAGCCGCGTCAGATGATGCTCTGTTTCTGCCTCGTCCTTTAGAACTGGCATCTTTCTCGGCTTCTTTTTGGGCGTCAATGTTGGGACCAACTCCTTGGTAAGTTTCTATTGCAAAGGGACCTTGTCGGCATATTTCAAGGGGAGGGTTAGTCAATGGATTCCCATCAAGCGTTGAAGATGTGTATCTGAAAATGATAGAACATTGTTATAAACTTTTGCGTAAATGGTGATGGCCAAGTCATGATAAGTTTTGCCTTATGTTTTTTTCACCGATTTTTTTGTAGGGTATTACTTTTTTTTATGATTCTGTAACTGTTTAATTAAAACTAATTTTATACGCTAATTGCCTAAGTTAGTCTTTCTGTGACTCGAATTGGTAAAGTGGAACAGCCATAGAAATGAACTCAGATCAAGCCAAGAACAGTGACGGGAAAAAGGAAAACAAATAATAAAGCAATTTTTCAAAAGTAAACATTTACATTTTTTCTTTCTTTTTGATAGGCTACATCATTCTTTAAAGCTTTGTTCTTACTTTTACTGTGTATAATTTAGAAATGCAACTTGGAATGACGTTTGGCGCCCTTTAGGGGTGGCGCTCGGAGCGGCCTCCCCACCTGTTCTCCCCAAGTTACACCCGTCGACAAGTGTTGGGTGATGCACTTCTTCTTGCTTTAATTAACAGTACTTTTTCCTCGACTTCTGCTTTTTTTGCTACTATATTTAAAATTGTTTCAAATAGCCACATTTCTACGCGAATTAATTTAGCTTTTTCTTGCGTTGCTTTTATGAACTGTGTATCAATCCACCCCAAATTTCCTATCGAATCTCCATCCTACTAGAAGTTCTCGAGCAAACACAACACTGTAAAACAGGACCCACCTTTCTCCCCAGTCTAGCTTGGTCAGGTACCCAAACCCTTTGGGTAGGGCACGGATCTGGTTGTTGCCCAGCCAGAGGCACCTGAGCTCAGTCATCTGGACGATGGTGTCCGGCAGCTTGGTCAGCTGGTTGATGAACAACAGAAGCGTCTCCAGGTTCTTCAACTTGCTGATCCTTTTGGGTAGGAGCTGTGTGGATGTTGAAAAATGTAAAGTTATAACTGATGGTATGGCATGCATTCAAATAATTGGACAAGTACACCGGAACTAAAGATTAGCCCTACTTCGTTGACTGGATTTTGCTATTTTGTACAGAATCTACTTAACATAAAATTGAATCATTCTAAGAAACTTTTATGGGTTTTGATATTCTTTTGATAGTTAAGCGATTGTTAATTTAAATAATGTTTTCTCGCTCCATTAAATAAATTTTTGTCTAAATATAGAAGGTGATACGTGAATTATATTTTCAAGAAAATATTTTCCTTCATGTTTTAATTCGACTTCAATAACTCAATCAAATATTATTTATGGTATTATTCTGCGTGCTTAGTCATTCGAATATGAATTTATTTTTTAAATTAGTTAGAGCACACAGTCACTACTATGTTTTGAACACTAGAAAAGCTGTATTTTGTTGTTGTGACGTAGCTAGGGGACGTCTGCTGAAAGATCACGCCAAGACACAAGCAACCCGTGACACTCTGAACTTGACCAAGGTAACTCTACACTCAATGGCTTTTCCTCTTTCTTTGTTTTAATGAAGAAAGCCTTTGTAATTAATATTTGTAGAATTTTATTGGGTACTGAATGGCAGTATTACTATTGCCGTTTTTACGTAAAAAAAAATAAAACTGTCTATTTAACAATGGTTTTGTATAATGTGAAATAATACATTCTAAACATTAGTGTATAATTATTTTTTTTTAGAAACCTGTTTAGCTGTAAATAATACAACGTTGTTCTAATTACAATATTTGATCCATAATAATACAGTACTATAGATGTTGTTCTAGGATTTACTATCCGCTACAAAACATAAAGGTCAATTTTTATTATTTATTAAAATATTTTATTGGATATAATTGTCCTACTCTTCACCCACCGAAGTTTCCCCCACACAATTCTCATCATCGGAACAGAATGAAACAATAATTCAAATCTTCTATTGATTGGTAAAAAAAAACAATTACAGATGAAAAGAATAACTCGGAAGCGCCAGCCCTTTGTAAAGAAAGGCGGGCATTCACTCTAATCTTCTTTATTCGAGGGTCCTGCCTCTCAACTCGATTGTTCCCCCTGGCATGTTAATTTTACGCTTGGTTGGATACTGGAGCTCCCGCTGTTATTTTGTTCATTGTATCATTGGGGCGCGGTGGAGGCGCGAAGACTAAAAGAGCATGCAGAAACTAGCAAAGTTCCCGCATTAGACCACGGATATAGGCATGATTTAACTCAATGGTTTTAATCAAGATAATAATGCGTAAACTGCATTTCCATAGTGGGTTGTTTTGTGTGTGTGTGTGGTATTGTTGCAATAATCCTGGATATTGCCCTAGAAAATTTTACTCGCTGTAATGTTATTTTATAATTTCACTATACTTCACTATATTGCTTTAAGTTTTTAGCACACGCTTTCACTTTAAATCAAGGCTTCTTCCAGATATTTTTCTCCAAAGGGGATGGGGTCACTTAAAACTTTCGGGGAAGCTAACACTGATTAAGTATATATATATATATATATATATATATATATATATATATATATATATATATATATATATACATATACATATATTCCATATATTATTTTTCCCCAATTTTGTCCCGAGATGGAGAGGGCAGTGCCTACCCCTCAAAGATTTGCCCCCCCCCCCCATCCCCCCCCCCCTTCTAAAAAAAATTATTTACAGTGGGACAATTTTACAACATCAGCACTGTGGCCGGAGAAAAAAAAACGCAGCAGGAAATTGTGCACATAAACAAGAATCACCCGAAACACAACAATACAGCACTTGCCTTCAACAAGTTGTCGCTGAGATCCAGGAAAACAAGGGACGTAATGTCGCAGACCTCCATGGGAAACAACTGGAACTTGTTGTTGGCCAAGTGTAGACTTGTCAGCTTCTTCAAGCGTTTTATCCCGTTGGGCAGCTCTGTGAGGTGGTTGTTGCTGAGGGCGAGCCTCTCTAGGTTCACCAGTAGCGTGATCTCGACTGGCACCTGCAAGACAAGCATCAGACGTTACTACCCGGAACAAGAAATGAATTGCTTACAATGAAATGCCAACGCACCGTATACTACAATAAACATTGGCCAGGGCGTCGTAGCCACTTCGTGAAGTGGCCGGCCTATGTAAGAAATACACTGTAAGTTTAAAGTAATCAGACATTAGCCAAAGCCTATGCCTTTATATTATATATATATATATATATATATATATATATATATATATATATATATATATATATATATATATATGTGTGTGTATATATATATAAATATATATGTATATATATATATATATATATATATATATATATATATATATATATATATATATATATATATATATATATATATATATATATATAATGCTGCTTCCTTGTAAAAAGTAACAGCGCTTTCTTTATTTAGACAAGATTTAAGTGAGGATAAATGAAAGCGGCTGAGGTCAAAGAGCCAGCTTCTTTGTGTTTCCCGTTGAGTGAGAATTAATCACGTTCTGAGGCATGGGAATAGAACCACTTGACCAGATGAATATGAAAGCCCTACCAGGCGGACATTTTTATTACGTCATATACGATTGTTATTTAATGGTTATTGATCAGTGTGAAATTGAATTGGACCGACAGCGTGTGGGTGGGAGGCGGGGGAGGGGGGGGGGGGTTAGAAAAGAAAATTCCATGTCTGGGTTTTAGTGAACACAGAGATTTTGAGTTGCCGACGGGAACAATGTTATTTTTTAAAGACTTGCAATCGAACTTGTCCCACTTTATGAGATGCAGGTACAAAATGATAGGACATTTCGCACTTTTAGAATGGAGGCCCGTGTGGAAATGGAATGATGTGGCTCATAGACAAGCTACTGTTTTTGTCAATGGAAATCGTCAGATCAACGTTGTGAACGGGTCGATTATTCAGGTTTCATCAACTATGTGTGCTGAACAGTGAACTTAACAATGCTCGCTCTATAGTGTTTCATACAATAACCCAAACCTTAGCTGGCAGGGCAAGGTGCAACGAAGATGAAAATACTTTATTTATTCCGAGTTGTTTCTCTATTCAAAATGTACTCTACTTGCCGAGTTTCAGTTCATACAAACATAAAATACATCTTGTCATATAGCAACAGAGATGCCACGATATTGAAAAATATTGATCTGGTTTAAGTAGTTAAAACCATGTGTATATTTTCTATATTGACAAAGGAAATGAAACGGATCAATATGTTTTATTGAATGAAAATATTTCTCATCAATACGATTGTTAAAATCAAATGTCTCAACGTGTGTGGCTGTTGTAAATGATGGGTGAAGCTAGTCAAGTAAAAACCATATGGTCAGTAACCAAATAGTTCATAATATACCACATATGTCAACATTTTGAATTGATACTCTAAGTCTGTAAGGTAACAAAATTCCGATAAGGTGTTATCATCAGTGGTTATCTTATCCCCCTAATCCTGTGTATGCAGGTGTTGAACTTTCAACTAGGACCGTCAGGTCTAGCAACCTTCAACTAGATCTCACCCGATATCTACACAACCAATCTGTCAACACACCACTGAATGACAACCCTATATCTACATATTGAATCTGACAACCACTGGATCCACATTACCCCACACACCACTGAATGACAACCCTATATCTACACAACCAATCTTTCAACATAGGATCCACACAAACTAGGATCGTCTCAAGGGGGGGTCCAATTTTTACCCGGGGACAAACTTTCGATTTGCACCCCCCCCCTCAAACTTTAGATTTGCACCCCCCATACTTATATATATATATATATATATATATATATATATATATATATATATATATATATATATATATATATACCGAGGGGTCTATGGGGGGGTTATGAACCCCCCTAACGCCCCCCCCCCCCCTGCCTACGCCACTGCAACTGAATGACAACCCTATATCTACACAACCAATTTCCCAACACAAGATCTCCAAAATCTCGCATGCCACACAGGGACAACCCGATACAGAACCAATCTTTCAACAGCGGATCCCCAAAAACCCGTACACTACTGAAAACACCATCAGACCCACTGAAATCATCATCGTATACACAACAGAAAACACCATTCTCACACCACTGGAAACACTACCTCAATATTCGTATTGCTTAACGTTCTCTTAAGGTACGCCCTTAACGACCGCCAAAAGCGCAATAAAAGTCATATCTAAAATAAAATGCAAACATTTTTTAAAATACTGCACATATCAGATGTCTAGTCGATGAGGAACTTTATGTGGCTGGGGACATTTCTTGAGAACCATCCACCGAGTGTTGACGTGTGATCGTGGCTTTTATTGCTTCACATGTGCATACGGGGGGGGGGATAATTTATGGCTTTTAATAAAATAAGATAAGCCCCAACTGGATATGTCAGTTAATACTTGAAGGGTCTAGAGCTTTGGCTTAGTGTTACTGTGTAAACATGTGAGTGGTTGTATTGCTTGAATGTATTTTCAAATAAACAGAAGGGAATTGATATTTAATCTCAACAAAAAATTTCAAAAGGATCCCGTTGCAAAAACGTATTGAATGTTTAAATTATATACTAGCTTACAAACCCGGCGGTGCCCGGTCTTTAGCTGAAGCCCTAATATTTATATATATATAAATAAATAAATATATATATATATATATATATATATATATATATATATATATATATATATATATATAGGCCTATATATATATATATGGCAATACTTTCCCATGCGAGTGAATGTCACCCTTGAATGTATCAAATTTTATCCTGAAATTGTACTCCAGTCTATTAGTAAATAAACGGACGTCTCCACAGCGACACTACACCTTGGTCCAGATTGCCTTGTCAAGTCAATATACCTTGTCAAAGAAACGGTTTATCCTAATCAAACTTTGTGTCCACTACTGTATCAAATGTTTGCTTGTTTATTATTGTTTGCTTACAATGTGGAAATGGCTAAGCAATCTAGACTTGGTTTATCTAATTGATGTTGTTCACTGTTTGCCATTTTGTGTCAATACAAAGATAGATATTCATTTGATGAATGGGTATTAAAGGATCTTAAGACGCCATCTTACTAGGCGTTGGCTTAGAAGTAACTCTATTTTTATACCAATACAGTACAAACTAATATATTTTTATAGAATTTTTAAAATTAGTTTGAATAACAAAGTATTTATTTGATTTTTTAAAAATTATTTATATAACAGATTAATAACGATCCATTGAAATCTTTCCAGCTCTAAATGCTGGTTTCAAAAGGCCATCTAAGCCTAAAGCGTCGAGTAAGTGATGATATTGTAAATGTAAACTGATGTATTAGTAAACAAGTGAGGTCCTCGGGTTACATTCACGATACATTATAATTACGTAGCTATACGATACGCATAATTACGTAGCTTTACTATACGTATAACTACGTAGCTTTAGGATACATATAATTACTTACCTTTACGATACGTATAATTACTTAGCTTGACGCAAAAAAAATAGATAAAAATATAATTATATTTTGTCTTTTAATGTTACTAATAACACTCGATACTTATTTTAACATAACTAACTATATTATTAGAACCGCAAGCATTGCCTGGTGTATTTTTAAGTTGATAAGAAGTAGTGAGGCTGCCGCAGGGGGCACTTTCTCAATTTAAAATGGTGTTTACCAAGAGAGCAATCAAGATTGTACGACAAACGCCAGCTCTCAGTGGTCAAATGTGTAGCCACATCGCTCTCGGTACTGCAATGTTTGTATTTCTGTAGAAACCGACCCCTATACCTTATGTATCAAATAATGTGTTGAGCGGTGGGTTAGAAAATTGCAACATTACCACCAGTAGCTCGTTGGTGTCCAGTATAAGCGTGGATAAATTCAGCAGCTTCCCTATCTCTGCTGGTAACATCTGTAGCTTGTAGTCCAGACAGGCTTCTCGCTCTGGACTCAAGTCTAGAACCTGTACATAGAACAAAATTATCTTCAATCGCAATGTCTAGTCTGTACCTTCAAATAATCTCTGTTATCTCACACAGTATACTGTTGCTATTTTGCAACATGAACGTTAAACAAATTAAAATTAAGTTTCGATCTTAGGTCTTCCTCAGAAAATATAAACCATTTACGTCAAGCTCCACTATTTTAAGCTCTAAATGTATAATGTTGCTGTTTTTGGTAACATGAACATTAAATAAAATAAAAGTTTTGATTTTGGTCTTCCTCAGAAAAATCTAAACCGTTTACCGCAAGCTCCATGATTTTAATCTCTTACAGTATACTGTTGCTATTAGGCAACATGAACATTAAATACATTAAAATTAAAGTTTCAATCTCATGTCTTCTTCAGAAAAATCTAAACCGTTTACCTCAAGCTCCATGATTTTAAATACTGCTTTAGGTAAATTCACTAGGTCACGACCTTGCATCTTGAGTTTCTTCTGCCCATAATACAAAGGATCTTCAGTCTCAATGCGCATGCGTATATTACGCAATGATAAAGCGTGGGCCATTTCTTTAAATGCTGGAATAGTTTTCAGTATACAAGACTGGAATCATAATCCAAGAAGTCACTGTTTTAAAATAGTAATATTTCTTTTTACTGTTGACGTTGAAAAAAACCTGGTCGTTGTATTGATTTAGCAAATATCCATGTGAGATCGTTATGAAACGTACACTGTCACATTTCTTTAAGGCTAGGTGTCATTTATATTACATGTCACATACAACTCAGGTTGGAGATAAGTGGTCGCGGCTTATCTGTTACTTCTGTTCCTGATTTTAAAAAGTTAAAAAAATAACATGTTAATAATGAAATTATCATATATATAATTAGAAAGCATCAAGAAGAGATCTTAACTAAATAAATAAATGAAAATATTCGTTATCTAATTAATCATAAGTTAAATATTTCTGAATAGGATATATATAAAGAAAAAATAATCCCTTTGTTAATTAACTGTAAGGAAAAAAAATCACAAGTAAAATACGCACAATTAAAATATAAGGACATATTACTTGGAAATATCACAACTATAATAATCGCAAGACAAAGCTGATTAGCAAAACAATTACACTTTTTTTAAATCACAAGTAAAATAATCACAAGTGAAATAATCACAAGTAAAATAATCACAAGTAAAAATAAAATAACCTCAAGTAAAAAACTCACAAGTGAAAATAAAATTAAATAAAATTATCACAAGTATAGTGGCCAGAGAGTCGAAATGTGTAGTAATATTGAATGTCTTCCCCTGCCAGTTTTATCCTCAAAAAGTGCGGGCTGTTTTCACAAGCCGCAGATCAATTTCACGAGCTTTTGTTCACAGTACAATGTAAACAACACGAGTTATTGTCCTTGGCTCCAGAAAACTTCTCCAAACCTACTCGAACAAGGGAGGCAACCAAAAAACAGAATGATCAATTTACAAGCAAACTGAGCCCAAAGCTTTGGGGGAGTGTACCCGATTTGCCTCTCGCTTGGTCGATGTCTTGAATAAGAGATGATTTATTTTTTTCCTGGAGCCAAGAACAATAACTCTTGTAGTCTACATTACTTATGAATCTCGTTTTATTTTAAAAGCCCTTGAAGATTTCCTACTTAAAAGAACTTCGCTGTTGTAAATTTAACCCAGAGATATATTATATTTGTGGTAAAAATATCAATAAACAAATCATAGCTTAATATGTTTTAGTCGGTGTAAAACAAAACTGTTGTTATCTATTGTATCCAGGCTACCAAAACTTTCTAGATCAATTTGTAATGTACTGAGCTAAGACCAGTGTTTCTTTCAGGCAGCTCTCCTGGGAGTGAAGTAACAATCACCGCCCCCCCCCCCCCCCCCCCCACACACACACACCCTCCAGGACGAAACAGAAAACATTAAATTGAAATAGAAAATGTATACTTCTTAACCATTGTCCGAGCCCTTCCTCGATAGTTTCAAGTGCCCCCCCCCCACCACTTCACCATACCACAAAATGTTTGAAAGAAACCCAGGCTACGTCACAACTGAGAAAAGCAATAAAAACATTATCTTGGGGCCAATATTTGATTTCGCTTTAATATTTAAAGAATTAATTACCTTGTATTTGTCAGCTATTGCCAACTATGGTTCCATTGAAACCGAAAGTTTAGAAAAGCGTGTTGCATATTTCATGAACTCCGGGATGCGGTTCATTAAAACAATTGTCAGTATTTGCTAATTATTGCTTGGGGGGATAATATTACGGAAAACAAATGTTTTGCCAAGTTTTTAACTAATTTCAGAAAACTTAGTAAATGGATAAGTTTTAATCGGGATTTCGGACACAGTTTAAATACGTTTAAAAAATAACAGATTGTAAAAATCTGATTGTTTGGTATTTCGTGACATTTTGAACAAGTCGGACGTTGTAAATGATTTAGGTAAAAAATAATTATTTGGGAAAAAAGGCAAAACAATTCAACATAACCAATTACTGCAGGTTACTCAAATGTAGAGAAATTATTGTGGTTTGATCCAACAGTAAAATGGTGTTTGAAAATTTTATTAAAACACGTATGATCAAAATAACTGTATTATACGTATTTTATCTAATTTTTGTAGAAACTCATTATATTATTTGTTATTGATATTGCAAGAAACTAAATAATATGAAGTGTGGGGTGGGGGGGGGGGGGGGTGGAGGGAGAAGCGAAATAATGCGTGTTTCTCTTACAAATGTGTTCGTCAGCGTCTGTTTATGCGGTGGGCAAATCTTATAACTTCGTTTTGACCCAACTTAAATGCAGCGATTTCGTTCGAACTTTCCAGCTACATTCGAGTCCAATGGCAATGCATATATATATATATATATATATATATATATATATATATATATATATATATATATATATATATATATATATATATATATATATATATATATATAAAACATTAAATAGGACATTTAATTTAATTTAAAAATTGCTATATTCAATATTTTTTAAGTGGGGGGGGGGGGGGGGATAGCTCGATTAATTAAACACTAGCAATCACTCTATCAGCTGCCCCCTCGACGGTGAACTTTTTTTCACAGATGAGTGATTTTTTTATCTGATCGTCGGTAGATGACTGTCTTTTAGAGATTGCAAGCTACTGGTCAGGCTTTAACACACACACAAAATAGTCTTAGTCATAACCTATGTGGTGTCAACTTTATTTAGAACGAATTATTTAAGTGGAGAATAAACCAAATATAAGATTTGTAATGAAGAAACTAAAATAAACTTGCTTTCTTAAAAAAAAAAGTTGTGGTCGTTCATGAGATGTCTTGCGTATTTTGGGCAGTGTTTTTTGAGACTATTTTCCCCGGAAGGAGAAAAGGGTATGGGCTCTTGAAAGTTTCAGGGGAAGGGACTAAATATTCTGGGAGGGGGTGGTGGTCAGTAGTAAAAGTATATATTATATTTTCTATATATAAACTCTATTTCGTTCTAGCGACCAAAGCTTTTATTATAGAAAGCAAATTTGTTTCTTATTTTCAGTTCATTTGAAACGTATTAGTACAAAGGTTTTTATATTTGTTTTATTATATGCGTATGGCTACTCGGGCGGCGAAATGTACACCAAACATAAAACGTGTTTCGTTCGCGTCAACAAAAATAATCCACCCCCCCCCTCACCAAATACGACAGCTGCCTTAGAATGAACGATGCTCTTAATTTATGCCAGCATCCAGAATCGATCATCTCTCACTGCCAAGTTTCTTGACACTTTGTTTTCACGTGGTTTTACTACAAAAGACCTAAGATAGAAACGTTATTTATTTATTTTGTTTAAATAGAATTTTGTTCTCGTGAATAATTTTTCTGTGTATTTTTTTTGTCTGCTAGAATCGATCAAGTCTTTAGAGCTTTAAGTTGGGGGATTAAAGACACCCTGCTTGTTGAATATCCGAGTGCTAGATCGCTATTTGTTTTAACAATATCCCTTACAAATTAAACATTTTAGTTCGAAGTTTTTCTTGTGTTAATATTGTTTTTCTAAACAGAAATGATAAAAATCGATTTTTTTCCATCTATTAGGCCACTGTTTTGAACAATCTCTCCTAGTTGCCTGGTATGTTTTAAAATTTTAGTGTCGACATTTCATATTCTGAGCTAGTTTTGTATTAATATGACTTTAGTTTTGAAAAACTAAAATTCTAATACGAACCCCGTCGCCTTTACTTTCCTTAACGTGAGTCAGGTACTCATCAGAGCTGTGTGGACTCGGGGAAGTACTTACTGATACGAACGAGGGATTCGAACTCGAGACTTGTGGGTTAGCAGACGTACGCTCTACCATCCGACCAAGACATCCCACTGTGTTCACAGGTAGAAAGGTGACAAGGCCGGGACAATCGTTAAGGTCTTTTGATGGTGACACACGGTGACATATGGTGACCAATTGTCATAGAATCGCCTCCCTTGTATCTACTTTCACCCACCCACCCCGCGATTCACCTTTCTATCTCTGCTACTGTATAGGCCCTACTCGACATAGATTTACCAGTCTTTACATAAAATATAAACAAAGTTTGTTTATTTAACATTTATAATACACAATTCCCCGATCAAGGGAAGTAATTCACCGGGTACAGATACGATTGTTCTACCGTTTGAATGCCAACGAACAATGCCAGCACGAATGTAAAGCACGTTTTATTGATCGTTTAAACTGGAGGGACCTGTCAACTTCAGTCACCGGGTCATGCTGGGTCATGCTGGGACACTTCACTTCTACAGCCCCACTGTCAGCACTAAACTTTCGTCTCATGAACTTCTGTCCAAGTTTTTTAGGACGTTGGGGTCGAGACTTGATCAAATATATCGTTCAAGTTGAGTTAAGCAATAGGGAAAGGCTAAGCATTGAGGGTAAAATGGAAACGAGAAAAGAAATTTAACCTCCCAAAATAGAAAAGAGGCCTACATAAAGAAAAGGTTAACGTAAGGTAAACTAGTAAAAGTTCATGTTCCAAAAAATATTTCACAGTTTTAGATTTACATATATGTATTGCTCTTGTAGCTTTTGTGACGTTGGTCATAAGTAAATTAAAATAAATGTAAATATTTGTTTTTCTTATCAAAGTGAATTAATAACTCAGGTATGAGTTTAGAATGTAAGCTTATATAAATGTGAACATTCCAGAACGTGTTTAGATTAGCTGGCAATGAAGAAAACGGTGATTAGTCACATGCACCTAGATTAGACGCCCGACATTAGCGGTTCCCAAACTGTTTGTTACAGTCTACGCCTAGAGATACAAGAATACATTCTTAGTATAGTCTTCCATTCCATGTAAAAGATATCCAATATTTCAACCCAAATGTTCATAGCTATAATTCTACAGAGTTCAAACTACCAAGGAATTATTAACAACAAGAAAATAAAAAATCAGACAATGGAACAGTCAACATACTACGATCCTCTTTTTAAATTGTATCAGGCGAAGTTAATTTCACGATGTAATTATGTGCTTATTTATATCTGCATGATTTTATTTTACATAAACTGTAGATTAATGTTAAACTTTCCTCGCCCCTCACCCCACCCCTAAACTCTAGTCTAAGACTCACTGGGAGAGAGCTGCTTAATTTGGAGACTTTTGCTTCAAGCCGAGCATTGTTTAATGGACGGCTGAGTCCCTTTGCACGACATGAGGTCCAATGTAAACCGATGATGGTATGCTGAAGTTGGGGCTATTAAAAGAATAATAAAATACTCCAGTCTCGGTAACACAATAAAACAAGGTACGCAACTCCTAGTGACAATCACCCTAAGTCTCCTGCATTAAAAAAAATAATTTTTAAACGTATCGGATTACCAAGCCTTAAATTAAAAAGTGAATCATATCGAATTACCAGACGTACATTCGAATGTTATCGAGAAGATTTCGTGTATAGGCTCTAGACCAGGAAATAAAAGTTTTAAATTACTGAGCCTAAAACGGTTCGCTTTGAAAGCCTATACCTCGAGGCTTTGATAAGCACCATAGCAGTGTGACGTCATCAGAGTGGAGTTACCCGTACACTCAACGTTTTGCCAACGGCGTGTGTGCCCGGTTGTTCTAAAGACCGTTCTGATCCATTGATTACAGGCAAACCTCGGTAAAAGCCACTCAAGTTTTTAAATACCTTTTGAGACGAATGTGATATTATATACTCCAAGAAAAACTGTATTACACAATACCTCCGTCATTTGCAGAAAGGTATTTGTTTATACACAAAAATCTAAAAGAAAGATAGAAACTTAGGTTTTTGTTTCATTTCTTTGATGTTAATTTACAGTCCAGCTTTTATAGTAGCCTGATTGGCATACAGTCAATATAATGTGTGAAAGTAGCAAAAGCTAGTCTTATGGACTTTTTAAAAAATGTGTACACGCTTCAGTCATATCAAAAGATGTGTGTACGTAACTAAGACAAGCCCCCCACCCCCCACCCCTTTCCCCTTGGTATTAATATGCAACTATATTTAAATGATTAAATGCAGGTAAATACTGCATGTAGGCCTACATTTAGTCACTCCTCTGATAAGTCACTGTTTTAAAATAAAATTTCGTAAGCTGTTTTTCTAGACTAACATTAAACTTCAACCCAGTATTGAAAAAAAATGTCTCTTTATGTCAATTTGTGTCTTTGATGTCCAAAATGTACCATACAGTCATATCGATTCTTTAAAGTATTCGTACGATCTAAGTCTACAATGATATAAAACAAATTCTCTATTAGCATATTTGATCGATATTATGTTAAATTATGATACATCTGCAAGGTTCATATCTAAAGCTACAATCTCAGTATACTTGTACTTTTCTACATGGCTTCTCAACATTTTTAGCAAGTGGCGGCGGATAAATTAAAGTTTCAAGCATTGTTTTGTTCTATGCGTGCTCCACATGCCATTCTTAACACCATCAGAAGAGAACAAAGAAAGTTCCAGATTGAGGAGGCGTGAAGCGGGAATTTTAGATTTATTTTCCTGCTTCAGTTGGTTAAATAATTTGTCTTGCTATCACGCTACGCCATGACACCGCCATATTTGTCGGCGGGGTTTGTTCCGGTGCTTGGTTAAAAATTTATAAATTACCAGCACGTGATTGTTGGCTTTCTACTGTTTTAAATATATATTGTTTTTTTTGTTTTGTTTTTTTAATAATTTCTAAAAACTATTTTTAACCATTTTTACATTTAAAAATTGATTTGTTTAAATCACTTAACAATGAGCATAGCCATGTTGTGTGTCGAATGATTAGTACGTAACGAGCAGGGTCTCTTTCAGAAATTTTGCTTGAGGGGGGGGGGGTTATGACTTTCGGGGTGGGGGTGCACACAGAGATGCCTGAATGAAACACTGCTGGGGACATTAAGGATTTAAAAAAAAAAGCATTTAACTGAGCATTTTAACGAGTTGCAGTTTTTCTCGGCATAATGTGAATCTTCTTAATTTTAACTCACACCCTTCCCCAGCATCGATCCTACCACTAATGGGTCTATTACATAATCACTGTTAAAAATAAGATCTCTTGTTTTCTTATAAGCTTAGTATTTTTAATCGATTCGTGGGGGAAAAAAACGAAAAAGATAATTAACTTCCGCACAAAATCTTAAATATTTTTTAAAATGTCAACAACAAAAACAAAGATTTATAATGGATGGTTTTCAATCCGCTTTGTTTAAACCCGCTGGTTTAAAAAAAAAACAACTTTTTTTTAAATTCCGTATTTTTTAAAATGCCAAAGCTGGACACAGTCTAGCCATGGGTTTTTATTATATGAGCTGTTTTAAGATCATAGTTTCCGTTTAAAGGTCAGCAAAAACTGGCATCACGCATTGCTTTATTTATTTGATGCGGATAGATAGGTCTATAAATCTCAAAATAAAACTTTAAAATATAAATTAGAACATTTTTATGGAGTTTGTCTAAGGAATTGTGAGTAGGGGGGTGTTTTAAAAAACTACCTAATCTTAGTGGCATACTTTACGGACCATCTTCAGTATGAATTGAGCCCAATCATTCAAGATATGTGGTACGGCTTAGTCGGGTGGTAGGGCTACCGACTGCTAACACGAAAGTTTTGAGTTCGGATCCCTAGCTTGACTCTGTATGAATACCAGACTCACCTTAAGGAAACAAAAGCGGCTAGGCATAGTGCTGACAACGCTATCCCCATATATGGCGAGGCTATAGAAATAGATGAACTCTACTTCATCTGCCCCATCCGTATTCGGCACGAATGGAAAAGATGAGATGATTAACTCAAGATACTTGTGATAATACAGTAATGTAAAATATTCAGAAAAGCACAGACAGACGTGGTCAGTTCGATCAGATGTTTCGGATCAATGAAAATATACACCTGATATTAATTTTCAGTATAGCCTAAGAACGGGACAAAAATATAATGCCGGCTCTAGTGCTGTCCCTAAAATGATTTTAAAGAATTTTTTATTTTGGGGTTTAGTTATGTTTATTCTATTTTCATTGGACCGGATAATATTCCTTTTTGTTGAAGTAATACACGTCACTGACAATTAACATTTGTAATGCGCATATTTATATCGACCAATATCTCTCTCTAATATATATATATATATATATATATATATATATATATATATATATATATATATATATATATATATATATATATATATATATATATATATATTCGCCCATATTATTACCTCTACACTTACCTTAAATTCATTTTTCTCCAGTTATTAGACTAATTCCATTGGTTTAGTTTATAATAAAACACCTTGTCTATCCACTGCTATATTGTTTTTCTAATGAATAAAACACTATCGTCTCTAAAAGACAAACAAACTGTCAACCAGTTAACGCTTAATCCACCTTGGAAGGCCAAATCAGGAGCTTATATTTTTTATTATCTCCTCTTCAGCCTGGTTGCATGTGTAAACAGTTAGTTTAACACGTAGGTTTTAATACTGTACACTGAACAGCTACGCCAAATCCTAGCAGTAAAAAATCTGAACTTTAATACACGGAACTATCAAAGCGCCGACAGTGCCTGCGAGTGTATGTTTGGAGGTTTTAAAAGAACGGTTCCATTGAATATACAACACGCGAGTTCTACGCTAGTGCTGCCTGCCAAGAATAAAAGAATGTCGTGTTAAAAGCAGGGAGGTGTCTAGGCCTACTTAGAAAAAAAATCCAGCACGGAATCAAATCGACCTGCGCAATCCAAGAACATTAAAAACATTGACTTTGAAATCACAACCTTTTATCGTCTCAATCGCTGGAGAATTCCTACACCTTCGCTGGCTTCAAACGTTAACAAACTCTCCACGCCAAAAAGACTGCTATGATTCGCGTTCCGCGTGGCGGGGACTCAACAATACTCTCTACACCACCAGAACCGCTAACGTTTCGAGTAAGGTCCCTTCCTGTAATAACAGAACCGACTTGATTCCAGTAGCCTCTACCCCAGTCTCTGCATGGGACGGTTCGTTTACTATAAACAAACAATTGACACCCCCTATACAGCTCTACTGTAGAGTGCCGGTGCCGACATGAGAGCGGTTCTCTGGTAGCTATTGACATATTTAATAAGTGGCCAACCTGTGGAAAGTTCTGTTTTCACTACGTTGTGTAGGGTGTGGCAGGAGGGGGTGGGGGGTGCTTGAACGAAACGACCTGTTGAGTGTTACAATTAAAGGAATTTGACAGGGGTTTCAAAAGTTTCGAAAACGTATATCACAGCCGTGGTTAAGTCACCAGCTTTGGCCAGTTCACTTTGAGCACTTCTTTCATAATTTTTAGCCCTGCGCCCAACAGATATATAAAAAATTAAGACGCTTTCTACGATTATAAATATGATATATTATTAATAAGTATATTTTTAATACTGTTTCTACAGACTTATATAAATTGTGTACTTATGTGTCGAAGATGTCATAATTATATATATATATATATATATATATATATATATATATATATATATATATATATATATATATATATATATATATATATATATATATATATATATATATAATTAACGTAGTTATTTAATTAAAGGGTGAATAATTACGTAAATTAAAAGATGTTAAAACCCCATATAGTGGCACACAGCTGTGTTTACCCATGGCTAAAGCAATAAGTCAGTGACTGGAGTGGGGCGAACTAGTGTATTGATATTCTATGAATAGAGGTAACGCCAATAGCCCAGTCATTTACAATACCCTTAGCGCCAATCAAATATCCTTTTTATGATGATTTCATCCGGAAAATCTGATCCTATACTTCCCTTCGACACGTGACGTGAGCAGCCAATGAATACGTCACACAAACGGCCTCAGCCATACAGAATTGTACGCGCCACATTCAAACACCTTAGGGATAATTTATATGTTGTAAAATACAACGATTTTGTGAAGTTTATTAAATCAACTATTTTAATAAATTGGACTTGTTTCGTGTTTTTTCTCTATAGTTTTTTTTTCGTTACTGAATTAGCCTAGATTTTATTGACAGTAAAGACAAAACCTGATGCTAGACTAGGATCTATAAATTTTAAAAAATGGTAGGCTATTTTTTCCCAAATGTTGAAAGATGAAATTAAAAAAAAATTATTTCACGAGTAGCAACGAACGCCCGTGTAAGGGAGTTTGAGTATGATTTGCAACACTAAATATAGGCCCGGAAAATTGAGTCCAACTTCACAAGTAAAAATGGTTGGAATCAGAGAATAAAATACAACTCACGAGCAGGTGTGCTAGAGGGGAGACGGGGGAGTTTGTCGATTGAATAGATTTGTTTTGGAAAACAAGTTGCAGACCTGCCAAGTTCTCTGTCAGCAGCAATGAGTGTCATCACGCCTGACAATGACAACAGCCCTGACATCAGCACTGACATCAGTACTGACATCATTTCTAACAGCAACCCTGACATTACTTTTACAACATCCTGACACTGACTTAACAGATACATCAACATCACCCCAGATTGTGACAACTGCCCAATCAAAAGTCCTGTCATCACCCCAGATTGTGACAGCTGTCCAATCCACAGCTCTGTCATCAACCCAGATTGTGACAACTGTCCAATCCACAGCTCTGTCATCAACCCAGATTGTGACAACTGTCCAATCCACAGCTCTGTCATCAACCCAGATTGTGACAACTGTCCAATCCACAGCTCTGTCATCAACCCAGATTGTGACAACTGTCCAATCCACAGCTCTGTCATCAACCCAGATTGTGACAACTGTCCAATCAACAGTCACGACATCCACTCTGACAGCAGTCTGACATTTACTTTTACATTGACAAGAGCCCTGACAGCCCTAGTCCACCCTATCAGTAGTACCAGTGTACTAGCTTTATAAATAGGCAACGAAAATGTAGCCTATAGATTTTCGTATAGTACAAAAATGTGCGAACCAGTGCTATACATTACAATGTGCAAACGATATTTAAAAAAAAAAATGCGCACAATTGCCATTAAATATCCAAGTCCGGTTTAATATAGCTTCTAGCAGTTAAAATAAACCGGTAGTGATCTCCCCTAAACTTTCTCGAATATTCTTATATAAAACAACAGGGGATGGTAACTGGGGATATAGTTATGATTTTTAATCCATTTTAAATACTTAAACTTTTAAAAATAGAATAGAATCTCATAAAAAAAACATTGCGCACCAAGAAAACGCCGAATAAAAACGCGTATAATAGTGCGCAATATTATTAGTACTTTAAAAATTTACATTAGTTTTTTGAGAAATCGGAAGTAGCGTAAATTACTACTTCCAGTCAACGGAAATTACTCAAAATTTAACAGAAGGTAGAGAATTAGATCTTTTACTTACATGTGAAATTTCATTTATCTATCTGAAATAGTACTCAAGTTATAGGCTTTTGAAAAATTCAAAGTAGGAAAAGTACCACTTCCGGTTATCGGAAATCGCTCAAAAGTTGATACGGATCTACGATTTTGATAAAATACTTATATATGAAATTTCATCAACCTAGCTGTAACGGTACTCAAGTTATCGTGTTTACACACGGACAGACACACAGACACACACACACACAGACATACGGACAAGATTGCAAAATTATGTTTTTCCGTATCAGTGAGGTGTAAAACGTCGAGATTTGTAAAAATCTCGATTTTTTTTTTTTGCACGATTACAATACTTTCTCTATACTACGTATATACGAGAAAGTAAAAATACCTGACCTCTCGAGTACAATCCACTGATCAGGAATAAAGAAATAGGAGGAGTTGAAACCCAATCTGAAATCAATTATCTGAAACAGAACCCCGTCTTCACCCCTCCCTGCCAAACCACACCCACACACTCTTTTAATGACAAATGCCACTCCAATGTAGTTGTTAGACAAACATTCTTTAAATAATCAATATTTATTACATTACTATTGTTTTATATTACTCTTCGTTCATTAATCTTTCTGTTTTTAAAAACTTCTGATTGACTATAGTTGATTAATGCAGCGACAACTGGACGGTGTCAGGTGAACAAAAGTGATCAATACTTTAGAAAAAATACCAGCTTTGTGTTTGGGAGTTATGCCCCGTGGTCGCTGATATTTGACGGGTGGCTATTGTCATGTTAAAGTGTTCACAAATTAGTTTACCTTTTATCCTCGGGGTTTGAAAAAAAAACAATTAATTAAAAAAAATGTGATCAATCCTAAGAGAAAATGCATTGATTTCTCTAGAAATCTTTTTAAAATACAGTTTATCTATAATATAGTTTCATTCAGGTCTATGTGAACATGAAAAAAGCTTGATATTATGAAGTTTATATAATATATTTATTTATTTATTTATATGGTATATTTTAAAGACATTTTTTAAACCACTCCACTAATTTAATTCTCCACATCGATTCGTTCATTTTTACTTTCTCGTATATACGAAGTATAGAGAAAGTCTTGTAATCGTGCAAAAAAAAAAAATCGAGATTTTTACAAATCTCGACGTTTTACACCTCACTGATACGGAAAAACATAATTTTGCAATCTTGTCCGTATGTCTGTGTGTCTGTCTGTGTGTCTGTCTGTCTGTCTGTCTGTGTGTCCGTGTGTAAACACGATAACTTGAGTACCGTTACAGCTAGGTTGATGAAATTTCATATATAAGTATTTTATCAAAATCGTAGATCCGTATCAACTTTTGAGCGATTTCAGATAACCGGAAGTGGTACTTTTCCTACTTTGAATTTTTCAAAAGCCTATAACTTGAGTACTATTTCAGATAGATAAATGAAATTTCACATGTAAGTAAAAGATCTAATTCTCTACCGTCTGTTAAATTTTGAGTAATTTCCGTTGACTGGAAGTAGTAATTTACGCTACTTCCGATTTCTCAAAAAACTAATGTAAATTTTAAAAGTACTAATAATATTGCGCACTATTATGCGCTTTTTTATTTGGCGTTCAATTGGTGTGCAATTAATTTGTCTACGAGATTTTATTCTATTTTTAAAACTTTAAGTATTTAAAATGGATTAAAAATAATGTCTATAGCCCGACTTCCCATCCCCTGTTATTTTATATAAGAATATACGAGAAAGTTTAGGGGAGCTCACTCCCGGTTTATTTTAACTTACTTACAACGAGCCGACCCGCTGCGTATCATACGCCGCTATTTAGTTGTTTTTTTTTCTACTTTTCAGTAATTTATAATTTGTGAATTCGACAGTACCAATGCTGCCATTGAAAATATTTGCTTAAAAACACTAACCCCCCCCCCCCCCCACGTGAAAGCAGCCTCCTCTTAGTTACCTCCTCTAAGTTTAAAATCGTTTCAAACTCAATTATCTGCCCCTAATAGCCATCACCAAACCCGTCTCTATGATTGTAAAATGTAAACAGAGTGAACACCGCTCACCAGATCATGTGGGGGTGGGGTGGGGGTGGTAGTGATAGTGATAGAGAGGAAGAGAGGGGACTGCAAAGGCGCGCTTGCAGCTTGTTTTCTAACTGATCCCAGAAGAGAATTATATATATAGATTTTCTATTATTATTCCCCGTAAAAATGATTGATTGAGTGATTTCCAACATGCCTTATGAGCTAGAGTTTTCTTATTTAAAAATCAAGAACCTGATTATAGCTTGCTCTGTGATGTGGAGTGTCTAAAATAATTGAACATTGGTGATAAATGAACTCCCTTCGTTTAAAGGGGAAACCACTCGGCCTTGCAATGAAACATAACTCAAGTGGGCGCTGCTGTTTTTCTTATCAGATCTCATGCTCGATTTGTTTTTCTTTTTAATGTGGCTGATAGAAACCAATGAAACTCAAATCAATTTCCGCTCATCGATTTCCCATCTGTTAATTAGCTAACACTTGCATTCTGAGTTTTAAAAAATATTCTCTTTTTGAAAGCCCATAACCACCGAACATTTATCGTTCAGTATGACTTCTCATAACAGAAAAATTAATAAAAGTTTCATTTTGTAAGGTAATTTTTGTAAGTGTGGGAAAAAAACGTTGAATCGAATACCTAGTACCGTCAATAACCATATCTCAGCTCAAATACAAATCCTAACGCTAATGTTCTTTGCGATGCTAGTTAAATTGTGACCACAATTGTGGGGATACCAGAGGAGAAGCCTACCAGATCAACCACCAATAACTCCATTCTAAAAGAACCAACCTATTTTGTTCTTGTAATAATCTGTCTATTATCAATGGAAATTTATCCTGCACTTAGTGGCTTACCCTGTCGCATTATTTTGAGGAAGGTAAAACGTGTTTATTTATTCCTTTAGCAAAGAAAAAAACAGAGCAGTAGCTTTAAGCCAACACCTGCAATCAGAGGCGTAGCGACACTTCCCGGCGCCCGGGGACAAACTTTTAATTTGGCGCCCCTCTCGGGAACAACCTTTCAATTTTTAATTTGCACCCCCCTTCAAACTTTCGATTTGCACCCCACCCCCCCCCCCCCCTCTCAAACTTTTAATTTGCACCCCCATACTTTCAATTTGTTTTTCCAACCCATTTTGGCGCCCCCTAAGGTCGGCGCCCGGGGACATATGTACCCCCCCCCCCCGCTACGCCTCTGCTTGCAATCTCACTATTGAAATAAACGCATGTACAAGCTCAGAAGTGGTGAGGGCGCTAGACTTTTTCTCTTGGTGAGTGGCTTCACTTTAGGTGCTAGACTTTTTGTTCTATGTGTGATGCAATAAACTCGCTAGGATATCTGGCTAAAACTTTACTACAAGTTATTCGTCTGAAGAGCACCATTCAGTGTTTCTTCCAGACTTTTTTCTCCGGGGGGGGGGGGCACTTGAAATTTTCGTGGGGGGGGCGGTAGACTTTCTTCGGGGGGGGGGGGCGGACACTGCTAAAAGTATATTATATTTTCTATATAAATTATATAAATTTCATTTCGGTCGGGGGGGGGGGGGGCGGTAAAAAAAATTCGGGGGGGGGGGGGGGGGGCTAGGCCCCCCGAAGAGATGCCTGGAAGAAACTCTGGCACCATTTTGAGGGCTTATATATATATATATATATATATATATATATATATATATATATATATATATATATATATATATATATATATATATGTGTGTGTGTGTTTGTGTGTGTGTGTGTGTGTGCGTATGTATGTATGTGTGTTTGCAAAGTCGCCACTTGGTGAAACCAACAAATGACACCAACAGGCAGTATGAAAATGGACTATAGCAGCATATACATCGACCTCCTTGTAAAACCAAAATGTTGTGAGGTAATGCGTGACATAATGATATGGACAAGACTGAAATTTGAGTCTTTTTAAAGTGTAGGAAACGCTTAAATTAAGCATTGAGTACAAGCACTTTAATCAAAGCGCATATAATTACAATTATCAGGATAATAATGTATCGAACAACGACATTCTGTTGAGTATCATTGAAGCAGCATGAATTAATTATGGGGGATTAAGATTATGGGAAAATATTCAAAAATTCGAGAATTAAATTAAAACGGGTAAGTGGCTAGTTTAAGCAATACGGTGGGTATACTTTGATGAAAATCGGGTAAGATGAGTAAATCCTTTGATTGTAATTACTGGCTTAGCTGGCATGTCCTGCTTATCACCCAAAAAATTGGGCTTGTATTACTGCATGTCAATAGGATTTATCGGCCTAGTAGAACACTGTTTGCGCATGTCCGGGTAATTTATCTAACATGTCTAACTTTACGTGAACGTAAAACACGTAAAGGATCACATCACATATGTATTGTTCAAAGGTAACAGGCACATTATAGCCTAATATAATAAACCGGGAGTGATCTCCCCTAAATTTTCTCGAATATTCATAATAATTTATAACACTACGGGGGATGGCAACTCGGGATATAGACATGATTTTTAATCCATTTTTAATTACTTTAACTTTTTAAAATAGGATAAAATCTCGTAAAAAAAAGAACTGCACACCAAGTGAACCTCCAAATAAAATGTGCATAATAGTGCGGAATATTATTATTACTTTATAAATTCACATGCGCTTTTTTTTGAGAATTCGGAAATAGCGTAAATTAATACTTCCGGTCAACGGAAATTACTCAAAACTTGATAGAAGGCAAAGAATTAGATCTTTTACTTACATGTGAAATTTCGTTTATCTATCTGAAATAGTACTTAAAAACCGCTCAAAAGTTGAAACGGATCTACGATTTTGATATAATATATATATGAAATTTCATCAACCTAGCTGTAACGGTACTCAAGTTATCGTATTTATAGACACACACACATACACATACACACACAGACGTACGGAAAAGATTGCAAAACTATGTTTTTCCAACTCAGGGAGTCTCGATTTTGTTTTTTTTGCACGATTACAAGACTTTCTCTATACTTCGTATATACGAGAAAGTAAAAAATCATCTGCTTCAGAGTACCTTCACATATGTATCATCTGCTTCAGAGTACCTTCACATATGAAGCGTGGTCAGCGACATATGAAAAGATAAGTGTGGTCAGCACTATGCTCAGCCGCCTTTGTTTTCCCTACAAGCACCTGCAACTGGCAACCACAAGCACCTACAACTGGCAACAACAAGCACCTACAACTGGCAACCACAAGCACCAACAGCTAGCAACCACAAGCACCTACAACCACAAGCACCTACAACCACAAGCTCCTACAACTGGCAACCACAAGCACCTACAACCACAAGCACCTACAGCTGGCAACCAACCACAAGCACCTACAGCTGGCAACCAACCACAAGCACCTACAGCTGGCAACCACAAGCACCTACAACTGCCAACCACAAGCACCTACAACCACAAGCACCTACAACTGGCAAACACAAGCACCTACAACTGGCAACCAACCACAAGCACCTACAACTGGCAACCACAAGCACCTACAACTGGCAACCAACCACAAGCACCTACAACTGGCAACCACAAGCACCTACAACTGGCAACCACAAGCACCTACAACTGGCAACCACAAGCACCCACAACTGGCAACCAACCACAAGCACCTACAGATGGCAACCACAAGCACCTACAACTGGCATCCACAAGCATCTACAACTGGCAACCACAAGCACCTACAACCACAAGCACCTACAGATGGCAACCACAAGCACCTACAACTGGCTACCACAAGCACCTACAACTGGCAACCACCAGTACCTACAACTGCCAACCACAAGCATCTACAACTGGCAACCACAAGCACCTACAACTGGCAACCACAAGCACGTACAAATGTCAACCACAAGCACCTACAAATGTCAACCACCAGCACCTACAAATGTCAACCACAAGCACCTACAACTGGCAACCACAAGCACCTACAACTGGCAACCACAAGCACCTACAACTGGCAACCACAAGCACCCACAACTGGCAACCAACCACAAGCACCTACAACTGGCAACCACAAGCACCTATAACTGCCAACAACAAGCACCTACCACTGGCAACCACAAGCACCTACAACCACAAGCACCTACAACTGGCAACCACAAGCACCTACAACTGGCAACCACAAGCACCTACAACTGGCAACCACAAGCACCTACAACTGGCAACCACAAGCACCCACAACTGGCAACCAACCACAAGCACCTACAACTGGCAACCACAAGCACCTACAACTGCCAACAACAAGCACCTACCACTGCCAACCACAAGCACCTACAACCACAAGCACCTACAACTGGCAACCACAAGCACCTACAACTGGCAACCACAAGCACCTACAGCTGGCAACCAACCACAAGCACCTACAACTGGCAACCAACCACAAGCACCTACAACTGGCAACCACCAGTACCTACAACTGCCAACCACAAGCACCTACAAGTGGCAACCAACCACAAGCACCTACCACTGCCAACCACAAACACCTACAACTGGCAACCACTTTCTCCCCGTGTCGTACCATTCGTCCTTCTTGTATATCGATCAACAAAACACTTCATGTCGCTCGTCCCAGTAGACTCCCTTTCTGAATTCCCCTTTACTTCGTGAATTCGTTCGCTCCGTGCTCGATCAACATGATCCACCTGATCAACATAATCAACATGATCTACCTGATCAACATAATCAACATGATCTACCTGATCAACATGATCTACCTGATCAACATGATCTACCTGATCAACGTGATCTACCTGACCAACATGATCTACCTGATCAACATGATCAACATAATCCACCTGATCAACATAATCAACATGATCTACCTGACCAACATGATCTACCTGATCAACATAATCAACATGATCTACCTGATCAACATGATCTACCTGATCAACATGATCTACCTGATCAACATGATCTACCTGATCAACATGATCTACCTGATCAACATGATCTACCTAATCAACATGATCTACCTAATCAACATGATCAACTAGATCAACATGATCAACATGATCTACCTGATCAACATGATCAACATGATCAACATGATCTACCTGATCAACATAATCAACATGATCTACCTGATCAACATGATCTACCTGATCAACGTGATCTACCTGACCAACATGATCTACCTGATCAACATGATCTACCTGATCAACATGATCTACCTGATCAACATAATCAACATGATCTACCTGATCAACATGATCTACCTAATCAACATGATCTACCTAATCAACATGATCAACTAGATCAACATGATCAACATGATCAACATGATCTACTTGATCAACATGATCTACTTGATCAACATAATCAACATGATCTACATGATCAACATGATCAACATTCACATCAACAAACCCAGATTCCACCACGTTATCTCACTATACATTAATCACGATACACACATTTTTTTTACAGTACTTAGTGCCACATACACTTCTTTCACACTACCATGAATGGCATGAGATTGTCTTTTCTTCTTCTTCGTTCTTAATTTGTAGTGTTGGAAGGGATCGAGCCTTATCTGTCAGAGGGTTTGAACTCGAGACTTTTTCGAATTCATCAACCATGAGCTTTGCCGACTCGACCATGCTTCCATCACAATTAAGGATTACGTGTCAACTGGTTATGCGCCATTGAGGCAATTGACTCCGATTTTAGCCTGCTTTTCTTTTTGGATTTGCTTCCATAGCCTTTATCCAACCCAGAACAAACTACAAGACAGCAGTTGTTTTGATTTTGGAGTTGTCTCTCCTAGAAGATTTGCTGTCCCCAGCTATCAAGCATCATCTACCTAGTGGTTTGAACTCGAGACTATTCAGTTTAGTAACCATGAGCTTTACTGACTCGACCATGCCGACCCCTGCATGAGATTGTGATATTTTGAATTTGGTTCTACTTTTACATCAAATCATTATCACATCTGTGCCGAATACACACCTACCGTGACCTAAGTATGCTATTTGTCTGAAATGATTCTAGAGTATAATCTACAATAAAATCTAAAGGTAATTTAAGGTTTTCATGAAACACAACAATCGCTAGTCGTCCCGCTCTTTGACAATGGTTAAATTACTAATTTCGTAGCATTTGAAATATAAAAGTAGAAGCCATCAAGTTAAATTCAACACTTTATTAGACATGTAGAGTACAGGTCGGACGAAACGTCTTCTCTCAACAACACAGCTACACAGTACACGTAGACTCGATATTCAAGGGACATCACAAAGATAAACACAAGGGACGTAACAATAACTAACAAGACAAAACGTGACAATGATGTTCGGAATAATCCGACTTTATTTGCTGCCTTTTTTTTCGTGGTCATCCGAGTAGGAACTTCAGTAAGGACGAGTAACCAGACGGAGATTTGACCGTTATTTCGGTTGTTAAAATCGAGAAAAAACATTAGCGGTAAATTATCTATAGATGGAACTACTTGTTTTTTTTTTAATCAAAAAAATAAAATAAACAAGTTATACAACAAAACAGTCATGTGTCATGTAATGTAGCCTATAATAAATCATCCAATGTTCCCCTGGACATCCATGTATCATATACATATAATCAATCGATATGTCGATATCAAATCTATCAATGTCTCCACTTCTTCAATCCTTGTAGCCCACACACCCTGTTATTACAGTTTAGCACGGATTCTATACCAAGTGTCATAGTACTGCTTGAAGGGAGGTAATTGCTCGACCAGAAAAAAACAAAACCTCGATTGCTTTTTAAAATAATCTTTGGTTTTTAATTTCCTCTAGATTTATTTTTTGCACGGCATGATAAGATGTGTGGGGAGGGTTGTTAGATAAATTTGGGGGGGGGAGCTGGGTCTTTATGCTATTAATTTCGACTCAACGAGTGAACCGTTGAATAGATTATAAACAACGCCTAGTGATATGGCGCGTCCCCATTGGTGGCTTGTGTTTGGTTGGCTAAACAGACGGCTAGGAAATGGAGAGTCGATCGCTATCAATGAGAGTATTGAACAGTTTAGTATCGATTTTAAATCAGGCCGATAGGGAGAAGTAATAATAGTAAAACCCGCGAAGGAGGGTAGGGTGGGTGGGGGGGGGGGAGAAAACAACGACCGACAACTTTGAAATTTCTAAAGGGGAGATAATGTGTCTCTTGAAATATAATCTTTGTAATCATAAGCGCGGCTATTATCCCCTAATGATGAATGGGTTGCTTTTTTCTCCTTCTAGCTTTAGTCATGTCTCATTATTCTTAATTCTCGGGTTTGTTTCTTTTGTCCCCAGTTATTTTTTTTTTATATTGCAGACTGACAAAAATAGTTTCTAATAAGCCTATTATAAAAGACTGCATGAAAAACCTGTTTGAAAAATCGATCACCATGCCGCCAAATTATTCTACAGTTAATCGGTCAAAACTTTTTTAAAAAAAACTAATGTCACATTGTAGTCTAAACAAAACGAATAGTATTGCTAAATTAGTCAAATTGTTAAAATGATAACCAAACATATTTTTCGAAAAAAAAATATGACAGGATTAAACAAATGTGAATGTTGATTAGAAATAATTTGTGTCATTAACCATACAAAACAACCTAATTAAAAATCTAATTAAATAAAAACAAAAACTTGTCTCCTTGCCTGGTAATGTTCAATAATGAACGCCAAGCAGATAATTGTGTAGATGATTTAGCATGAGGAAGTTATTTCTCTTAAATTACTATAGTTTAGATCTTTGTGCTGCAAAATCTATAATATAAAGGCCAGAGCTAATGGCACTGTGAGAAGTTATCTGTTGAAACCTCAATAAGTAGCCAGGGGCGGTCTACTGACTTGAACCCGGATTCGAACTCGAGAAAAGTACTTATAGTTCACCATAATTATTTGTTAGCGGGTGTGTAGACTCCGCATGTACATATCATTGTATTGTTGGTATTCTGTTGTTGTGGATTGGTATACTGTTCTTGGGTGGATTGGTATAGGCCTACTGTTGTTATGTGGATTGGTATACTGTTGTTGGGTGCAGAGGCGTAGCGAGAGGGGGGTACATATGTCCCCGGGCGCCGACCCTAGGGGGCGCCAAAATGGGTTGTTTAAAGCTCATTTTAGCTGTAGTTTTGCGTTATTAATATAAAACAAGTTAATAAAAAGTCTAGTGACAATTTAAGCGCAATTTCCTTATGTTATCCATAACAATTTTAAATCGAGATAAATCATATATTCAGCAAATAAATAATGCAAAACAAGTAGTTTTAATAATTCAAAAAATTAATAAGTAAAAAATAAATTTAGTTTCATTTTAACGAGTAGGCCTACACGATGCTCAGTTTAAATTAAAAATCTCATCCTAGGCCTACACGATGCTCAGTTTAAAAATTCTTAATTAATTTTTTGTGACCGAACGAAAGGATATTTTTGAAAACTTTCTTCGGCAATATTGTTCTAAGTTATGGCAGGAATCGATTGGTAAATGTTTCAAGTCGCTAAGTGGTCTGGTTGCCGAGATATGGGCCAAAAACTGCATTTTTTTCGAGGTTTTTTTGCTTTTCCGGGAAATCCAGGAAGGAATTCCGGGAATTTTTTTGGCCCACAATCATCCTCGGAACTTGCTTAACATATTTGCTTTGGAACTAGTCCTCGATATTGCTTCGTTGAGGAGGAGATACGACTTAAAGCTGCGGACACACATCCATCCATCCATCACCAGAAATGACGAGTTAATAATCGCAATTGTCCAGTATGGAAATTGCGCTAAAAATATATGTCCGCCAATTGAAAGTTTGTCCCGGGGGGGGGGGGGCAAATTTTAATTGGTATACTGTTGTTAGGTGGATTGGTATGCTGCTATTGGGTGACGAATGAGAAAAAAAAAACTTTTTTAGACCCTAAATGTGAAGTTAATTTCTACGAATCGTGTGGATTTGGTGTCTAGTCTACTAGTGCTCTAGAAGAGATATATTCAACACAAAAGTGCCTGTTGAGTAACTCGAACAGCTAACAAATACATATTATAGTATGTATGTTTGTGTGGAGTGATGTCACATAAGACTGCCCTTGACAGAGGCGTAGCGACCCTTCCCGGCGCCCGGGGACAAACTTTTCGATTTGCACCCCCCTTCAAACTTTCGATTTGCACACCCCCCCTCAAGATTTTTATTTGCACCCCCCCCCCCCCTCAAACTTTTAATTTGCATCCCCCTCAACCTTTCAATTTATTTTTCCCACCCATTTTGGCGCCCCTTAAGGTCGGCCCCCGGGGACATACGCCCCCCCCCCCCCACCCCCGCTACGCTACTGGCCCTTGATATCATAATTATTCGCCCAATTTCTATTGGTGGGAATGACTGAAGGAAAAGGCTGACACAGCTGGCGTAGGGCCTACATTTTTTTTTAAATACAATAATTCAGTAAGAATAATTTACAGTGGTTATACAATGATGCAGCAACAAACGGTATTCCTTAAAGTTATGCGATTTCCGTAATTTATTTTTAAAAACTCTTCTATAAGTATTCGGGGAATGCTGGTGACTCCAATGCTAATTGTTGCATAATATTCCAATAAAGCCTGGTGGTCTGTGGATTTCATAAACATTGGGGCGATCTTTGGGGATATTTTGTGACGGCGTGACGATGTGGAACGGTCAAAAATCTCCAAATAAGCGTAATTTTAATAACTCATATTAACGATAAGAATTACTGCATTGAGCTTTAGCTCGCAAAATATGGAGTTAGCTATGTAGCTCGAGATGATGTTATCTAGGCCTATAGCTATATACTATATTTTTTTTTTTAATCTTTGAAATATTTAGGCCTAACATGTTTTGCCATTCGTACTCGGGTAATTTTTGTATTTTCCGGTAGGAAGTTGAGTAGGACTTTTTCAGCTACCAACATGGAAGATTTGGCGCATGAGTTTGAAGTTAGATCTACGACTTAAATTAATTTTTAAAATCACATAACTGGAAATATACGATATAGATTCTAATCATGTCATCAGCTGTTCATAACTGGTTTAATTCAGAGGTATTAGAAGTTTTATAAAAATAAATTTAGGCCTGGAATCTAAATCTAGATCTAGTTGTCTGCCCCCTGTGGCCTGTTGTCAGGTGTCGGTGTTCTTTTTTTTTTCCAGTTCCGATAATAAATCATAATAATTTAGACTCTAGATCTAGGTCACTCTAACTCAAGGAGATCTAAAATTTTATATCCGCCTCTAGATCTAGGACTCTAGGATTTTTTTGGTCTGCCCACTTTCCATTTTCCCTCTAAGTTTCACTACCAACTTGGTCATGTTTTCCACTCATTTCCCACTTGTGGGTTTGGTAGTCTTTATCTGCTCTCCCATTGTTGTTTACCATCTTTACAAATATGTGAACTTGTTTGATTCTGGTTATTGATTCCTTCACTATTAATTAAATTAGGCCTATAGCTAAGCCTTAATAAAGCAAAACAGCTGACTGATGTTATGTAATGTGTTAGACTAGCTTTCAAAATTACTAGAATCTAGGCCTAATTTACTATTATTAGGCCTAACTCTAGTATTCCATACTTATGCAAGTCATCAAAAGTATTTCTATGCTAAAAAAAAAAGAAAAGCAGAGTTAATAAAAATGTTAAAAAATGTTAAATAAGGTATTTGTGACAAGTATTCCTAATTATCGCAAAACAATAAAAGATTCATGCATAAATGAAAGAATAGCCTGTCTCATAATTGATTACAGTAACATAGTGGATTTTCTAGAATTTTTTAGACCACAAAATGAGTACCAAGTAGGCCTATATTTTTAAAAAATATAGCCTAATGCAAAAAAATACAAACACATTTTTAAGCTAAATATTTTTCATACTAGTATTTTGGTTAATTCCCTTTGATTTTTATTTATTTTACAGGTGTTTTTGTGGAGAAATTTAGCCAGTGTGTTTTGGTCTATATTGAAAATTCCTGTTGTTTTAATCTTCTTCAACTTTTTGTCTGGATTATCTATCACTCATCCACTGGAATGGTTATTTGGTAAGTTATGATAAATAATATATAGATTGGAAGCATTATTTCATTTTAAATTTTTTGTTATTATTGTAACTAAGTACTTTCAGCATCCGTTTTTTCTACACATTCTGTGAATTGTTACTCTTGTGCTGTCTTGCTGATTTATATTTTATCTTTATGTTTTATTTTATTTCATTATTTTTAGAACTAACTATACCATCTGTTGTTTATTATTTTGTTTTAACAGGTACATTTGCTGTCGTACTTACCTCAAGATTTTGGTTGTGTGCCCTTGTAAACACAGCTTGTTTGGTGCTTGTTTCACGCTTCACAATTCCTCACTTTTCTGGTAACTTTTTCTTAATGTTATCTTTATTATTAAAAACTTGTTAGTACTTGATCAACTTTTAAATTTGTTTTATGTAACAATTGGCATTAAATTGTTTTCTTTTTTCACCAGTTGCAGCTGATATTGATTCTTCAATGTTGATGTCTGTGTTAAATCTTCTTCGTTGGAAGCGCCTACCATTGCTTGTTATCAGTTCTGTATCTGGGGCTGTTTCTGCTTGGAGTTTATCTGGACTTATTGGCCCAGAATATGGCTCACTTACCACTGTTATAGAGCCAGAAACAAGGTTAAATATTATAATTGTTTTGCTTTATTTGAAAATATTTTTTGGATTGTAAAAGATATTAACACATTTTTTTTACTGCTGTTTTTTAGAAAGTGCGCTAATTTTAGTTAGTTTATTACATTTTTAGAAATATAATTTACATCTTTTTTTTTTATTTACTTTTAATAGCTTTATTTTTTATTTATTTATTTTTTATTCCAACAGGCTGACAGTTTTAAATGAGACTCATTTGTTCATAGTTGCTTCTGGGATATTAGCTGGCATTTGCTCTTTTGTATTTTTTTTTAGAGACCGTCAGTATTTTCTGGCATTTCCTAATGTACATGTAAGAAAAATTTTCTTTAATTGGTTGGTAGGCAAGAACATTGTTGGCAGTTATTAATAAATGACACTTATTATTTGTTTTAAACTGATATTCTATTTCTCTTTCATCAGAGGCTGAAATTATTTCGAGTCAAAAATGGAACATTACAGTTATTTAAAACAACATCATGGTTATCTCTTCATGTTGTGAAATATTTTTATATTCTCTATTGTTTGTTTGGTAAGTTATCTTCAATAAGTTAACTTTTTGATTTTTGTTTTTAAATCCTTGTTGTTTCCACCTCGTGTAACAATTCACTTACTCAAGTTTATCTTTTAAAAAATAAACCAATTTCTTTTTACATTTTATTTTAAATTGCTGGTGTTCAAGATAGATTAAAGGAATGCATTTTGGAGAAACATCTTGTTTTTTTTTAAAAATATTTTCCAGGTGAAGTGCCGAAGATGTGGATTACACGCTCTTTTAACATAAATAATAAGTATGTTGTCATTGTTCAAAATTTAACAACTTATAATAATTTTTAAAAGCAATATTTAGCACACCAAGAAGTGACGTTAGTATTTGTTATGACAAAGTATTTGTTTTGGGGACAAACTATTCTTATTGATACAACTGGACGATGATGTTTTTTGATAAGTTGTTTTATTAAATATTCAATCCAGTTGATTTTTAAATTTTAAGTTGTAAACCTTTTCCAAAGATATGTTTTACTTTTAAAATTTATTTTGCTCGATGTTCAAATAATAAGTTACACTTTTCATACTTTAAAAAATATGTTTTAGGAAATAAATTAGGTTGGTTCTTCTTCTTCATTCTTAATTATTAGTGTTGAAGGGGATCGACATTTATCTGCCAGTGGGTTTGAACTCGAGACTTTTGTTCAACCATTTTTTTTTTTTTAGGTTGGTGAATATGAGTATTTTCTTTCATTACAGTCCAAATGTCCCAGAGTTTAGCACCTTTGTTGGACTATTCAACCCTTCATTGTTCTGGCAGACATATCTGTGCACCTTTTTCATCATTTTCATGTGGTCTTTAGCCAGAATTATGATAAGAATTTATCATACTGAGGTAAGCTATTCTTATTACCAGTCTATTCCATTACCTACCTATTTGCTGTTGATATTGATAGCAACTTTTATTCATCTCTTGTTTGGACCTTCAGTTGAAGGATACAATGTAAATTTGTCACAGTATTACATATACATTTTTTGCTACTGTTTACTGGATTCTTTTCCCTAATATTTTGTCCTTTATATGCCTCGCTTTTTTCCCCATAAGCTTTTTAAATATTCATGTGCCAGCTATTATATAGTAATTATTGATATTTCAAAAATGTAACAAAAAAAAGTAAACAAAATTTGTTAATTCTTTCTAAATATTTTTTACAGCGAATTGAATTTTGTGTCAACAATGTATTAGCTGAGGATGCTGATAAAAACCTTGCAGATGCTTTGTCCTGTAAAGAATCTTCAATTCTTCAGGTGTGTTCTGTTTGAGAACTGGTTGTTTTAAAGATAGCTTTAAAGAATTAAAATGTTTAGTTGTTTTTTTTTAAATTGGATCTTTTTAACATTGAACAATTTTAATGAAATATTTTTCAGCATTTAGCATTTCTGGACTTGAATTGGCTCTCTAAGTATTCACCCTCTAGACGACAAGAGCTTCTCAGCCTTAGTCAACCTGGTGGCCATCCAAGAGCATGGGTTGCAACAAGTTCAGCAGCTCTTCAGGCTGTCAGGGAGCTTTGTGACGCCATCAGAGATGAGAACACTGCAGTCATGTCCAGGGTTTCTGTCAGTGCTCAGAAAAGTGTCAGTAACTTTTCATCATCCTCATACAATCCTAGTGGTGAGTATTAATAAATATTAATATTAATAGTTTTTTTTTTGCTTCAACTTCCATGAAATAATTTTCATTTGTTTTATGTTTCTGTTGACAAATGGAGATAGATTTGAAATTTTTAACTTTAAAACATTCTTTAAAAAATTGTTTATGAAGAGTGCATATATGTAGTATATTTTTAGAAATGAAATAATTGAAGAGTAAGACTTTATATTAACACATTTTGATTTGTCTTCAGCTGCAGGAGATTCTTATTCTTCAACATTTTTAAACACTGATGGATCAGGTGTGAAAATGTTTGTTTTTTTTTTCTACCGTATTTTTCTTCTATATAAATGTTAGGACACAATCTTTTAGTTCTATTTATAATAATGTTTAGCATTTTTTGTGCTTAGTAGTTAATTTCTTTTAAATTAAATAATGGCTTTCTACAGTTACACCAAGTAGTTCAGATGAAGATGTGAAAACACCTTCTCCTTTAATGAAGGTACTACTTTATTGATAGCAGTTTTAATATATATTGATAATAAAGTATGTATTTTTATTTATAAAACTGTAAATGCACCCCGCCTCTACAAAGTACATTTTTCATATACTTTTTTTCTCTTTTTTTTTTCTAACAGTGGATTTCATCCCTGGGAAATCTTCCATTTCTTTCTCAACTAATAGCTGAATATCCAGACATTTCCAGCAGGAGACTTTTCTCCTACTGTCAGATGCATATTTGGGCAGTTGAGGGTAATTGGATATTGGCCTTAAAATTCTAGGAAAATTCAAACACGAGACACAAAGCTATTTAAAGATTCATTTCTTTTCTGTACTTTTACAGCACTGTCCCAGATTGCATCAAAATCAATAACTGAAGACAAGTATGGTGTTGTTCAGACCATACTGCCTTCCTTGATCCGAACATTATTGGATCTTTATGAGGTAAATTGTTTTGCTGCTTAATTCTCCAGTTGTTTTTTTTTCATGATTCTGATGTACTTATTGCAAACTTGGATAATTTCTAGCCTTCAGTTTTTTTTAATATAAAACCCTGTAAAGAGTTATCAACTGTTCATTTAGGCCATGGAAAAACATTTTAAACTGACCACTAGTGTGCTGAGGCGCACCAATGGTGTTTATGATGGACCACCTGATGCCCTGTTAAGGTTTGAGCTTCACGCTATCAACAAAGCTGCCATTTATCGGATAGTCAACAGTTACCAACTACATTTAGAGTAAGTTTGCTTCACACCATCCATTGCCCTTTTTAGTTTAAATTTGTGTGTCTGTACTTTCACTTTGTTACCTTCTCCTGTGTGTGATTTTAATTGCTTCTGTGTATGTTTACATAGATGAGCAAATTATAAATTTAAATCTTCTTTATTTAACAGAGACTTGAGGATAGGCCAAGATTATTTTAGAAAGCTTCAGCCATTTATAGCTTACCATGCATGAGTGATTGTTATATTTAATGTCAAATTTAAAGAAACAAGCAAAGATGTTATATTTAATAACATGAGAAGCTTACATTTATGACTACACTGTGTAGGGGAGAAAACCACACATGAAATGCTACAGCCTTAATGTGGTTTCTAGCTTTTATTCTAAATTAGAATAAGACCATGGACTTTAAGTAAAATTATGCATTTTAAGTGTACTGATAATAGATACAAACAGTAAATATTGTTTCATTTCTTCCTCTGACTTTCATTTAGCTTTTAACTACATAATTTATTAATTAAGCATTATTATATTCTTTTTGCAATGTTTATTGCTATTGTAGCTCACAAAAATTCAAGCATTATTATATATTTGCCATTGTTTGTATTGTAAAATAAATTGAATATTGTTGCATTTTTTAAACCTTGTGTATGTTAAATGTTATCTAGTTTTTATTGTTGAAACATTAAACATACCAAGAATGAATCAGGCATTGTTACTAATGAAAACAAACACATTCACTCAGATATTGACATGAAAAAGCAATTTATTTTTAATGTCTTTGTCGCCTGGCGAATCCCTCAGCTAACTACTAATATGAGGTTACATTTTTCATCCTTTCACAGGATTATTTGTTCACTTACTTCCCTTAAGTCTGTCTTTCAAATACAATGTTGCACCTGACGACAGTGCACAAACTGCAACCTTTCTGTTTGTTCAAGATGCTTTGTTTGAAATATTAACTACATTGTATCTACCAATTTACTAATGTAATGCTGCAGTCACACTTAAAGTAGTCTTGTAGGTGAATTGTAGAACTAAAGACTTCTTACAATTTACACTACTCCATTAGGCTTACTTTCAATGATTTGCCATAAATAATTTAATACAATCATACCTGCCCTGAGGCCACGATCAAAGATAAATTATGTTACATAAAAGCTTTAATAACTTTCTTACTATTGAAAAATTGGTGTTCTAAATTTTGTCTTTTAAAAAAAAAATAAGCTCCGGTGTTCAGGTTCTAGCTTAAAAAGTAAACTTACACTTTCGAGCATGGTGGTAGTCCATGGGACTTAGTGTTCACATGTATCTTCTGCATACAAGGATATAATACCAGCACATAGCCCAGCTGCCTCTGTTTCCCTAACTTGAGTAAGGTAGGCCTATCTATCAGAGCTGGGTGGACTCTTGGACAGACACGTGACTTTCAGGTTAGCAGTCGTATGCTCTACCGTCCGACCACGCTGTCTCTCAATTAGTACAGAGTGTAAAAATGAAAGCTTTGTACAATTGGCTTATTGAATGTACACCTCAATAGATAGAATGACTTGAAATAAATGATCACTGAAATCGATACAGCTAAGGGATAACATCATTATTATTACCAATGGCGTAGGCAGGTAATTTTTAAAAAACATCCCACATCAGCCGTTTACCTAACGCTACAACTATAGTCAACGGAGAGTTCCAGACTCAATGACAACAATTTCAAATAGTCTTAAATGACTATCATAAAACCACCAGTTTACGTTTTTAAAAGTGTATGTAAAAAAAAAAAACAACCTCCCCCTTCCCAATCTCCCTACCTTGATAAATAGTCTGCCTTTCTCATTACATCACCGGTCGCTACTCTGGCTCGTACTCGGTGGTTTCTGTATCTGTACTACCGGTGAGTTATCGGCCCTGTTCTCGACCCTTTCCCTTGCTCAAGCACGTATTCATACTTTATCATGACTAAGTAACCGGTTAATAAGCAGGGGTATCTTCTGACATGCACTTTTAGAAAGTGCTAGATTCTACCTGTTTGCAATTTAGCCGGTCAGCTCGGAAATAATTTTTCTTTTTTTTTTATTATTACTTTTCATGTCTAAAATGCATCGAAGGTTTTTAATAATTTTTTTAAATGAATGAATTTGTAGTAAAAGCAAACACCCATAGAATTACGGTTAATAGTTAAGCATTCTGTGGACCAGGAAAAAAACGACCAAAAACAAGAGTATAACTTCGTGTCAAATGGTAATATTTGAAGTGATTTCCTCAATTAAATATTACTAATATTACCTGTCAGCATGTTATACGCCATATGGTCCGTAGACACTAACTGACGCCGGCTTTTCTTTCTGGATTTATGAACAATCTGCAAGGTAGCATTGATTTTGGAGTTATCTCCCTAGATGGGTCGCTACCCCAAAGCTAACGAGTTGTCTCCCCTAGATGGGTTGTTGACACCCCCTCCCCGTCACCACATCTACCCGTTCAATATGCGGCTTCACACATTCAGCCACGTATACAAAGTGTCACTCTGACTACTGACACCCCCCCCCCCCCCAACACTCCGGCCTCTCTATCAATATTAGCATTTATGTCATCATATGTATCAGCATCTACTACTTTAAAAATATTTCATTATTTTAATCACGGTACGTTTTCTATAGGCTTTTCTTATGATTCTCAGAATGCCAGCGACACTATTTCGTTATACCCCCCCCCCCCCCCCTGCATTTATTAAGCACCGTATTACTATTCACCAGAACAGGCCTAATTACCATAACAACACCTTGACGCAAAACAAAAAAAAACAACACCACCGCTGTTTTATTAGACAGGGATGGAACAATCAGGCAATCATCAAGCTAGAACCAGCCTTGATCAATAACTCCGAGAATCTTATTGGTCCCTGAATCAAAGTGCAACAATGCTATTCAAATTCTGGAGAACAAAAACAAGGAAATCAATGAAACTTAAAAAGAGGAAAACAAAATCGATTTATATCTTTGATTGGACGTTATGTATGCTGTTCATCAGCCACTTATAATAGCTTTCTGCGCCGGTGGAAAATCTTTTTATTAAATAAAACTTAAGTGTGTTGAATATGTTAACATAAGTGCTAACATTAGCCTGTTGAAAAATATAATAAAAATACAGCATACCGACTACCACGTGATTAGCTGTATTTAATGGTATACATGGGTTGCTGGTTTGGACGTTACATTGCTTTAATAGGCTTTGTTCGATATCAGCTCGGGGCATTGATTGTTAAGCGTAAGTGAAATATCCATCCTGGCAACCTTATCATATTGTTTTCGGCTCGCCGATTAACGAAGGCCAACAAGAAAATGCTAGGTTACAACTGGCACCTGGCACTATAAACTTGACACGTACCTCTACCAAACTAAAGAGATTAGCTGAGGAAAACAATCTTGACCGCAGCTATGCCGATTATCTCTTTCTTCTAGCTTCAAAGAGTACAAAAAATAGTCAAAGAGATTGTTACAACCTTGTTGCTTACAATTATCGACACATGTTTTGAAGTCAGAGTGATGTGTGAGACTGTAAATCTTGCCGATACATTTCTTTGTTGTGTGCTAGAAATTCTAAACTAATCTAAACCTTAACAACTACTAAGTATGTTTTAACTTAGACTACTATATCTCAGATAGACGGCTATCTGTCCCAGATAGACGGCTATCTATCCCTGATAGACGACTATCTATCCCTGACAGACGGCTATGTATCTATCCCAGATAGACGGCTATATATTCCTTAGACGGCTATCCATCCCTGACCTATATCACCATCTATCACTGACCCAGACGGTTTTCTATCCCTTATCCATTCATCCCTTAGTCGGCCATTTATCCATTAGATGGCTATCAATCCCTGACCCACACAGGTATATATCCCCTACCCACACGGCTATCTATCCCCGATAAGTTGCTAATAATCCCTGGCTAAGATAATTTTCTTTCAGAATTTCTTCTATTTTTCTGGCACTAAAATCTGTGTTAAACAGTTATAAACATTTCCACTTTTCGCCTTGTATAGTTACATCATTTCGACTTCAGATAACTCTCTTTATATTTAAGTTCGATTTTTTCTACTGTGTCCACGAATACTAACTAGGGACTCACTGAATTGTATGGCCTTCATTTTAGAGATTTAAACTTTTAAAATATTGTATGAAGAAAAAAAAAGTTAAAAAAAAAAAGACCTTTAGTCAATGTACCGCCACTTACAATTACTGACCAGTCAGGCGTGACCAATCGGAACAGTAAAGACATGCGCAGATCGATGGAAATGAATGCTGGGAATACTCCCACTCGCGTCCCTTGGGTCTGGTGGTGTACAATATTGTAGTGATTAGCTTAATTTTTGAAGGGTTAATAATAAGCCTAGTAGATTTAAATGTATCGATCTACATCAACTACAAAGAAGCAAGTGTTCTGTTGCACTACAGCTAAACCTACTTCCATCAAACGCAACTTCGCTATTGACCAGCTCTGTTTGGAAGTGTAAAAATGGGGTCGATACATAATTTAATACACCACTAATAGAGAAGAAAATATCTTGTTAATTTTACCATCAAAGATAAGTAAGATCTAATGCTTTCTTTGACCTTTCGAGAATATATTAATCTTTACTTGACCTTTTCCGGTAAAGTTGTTAAAATACCACCAAGCAGTGGCGTAGCGAGGTCGGGTGTCACCCGGTGCGCCACTTAATGGTGTCACCCCCCCCCCCCCAGAGGCGTAGCGACCCTTCTCGGGGACAAACTTTCAAATTTTCGATTTGTACACCCCCCCCCCCTCGAACTTTCGATTTGCACCCCCCTCAAGTTTTTCTCTATATGTTGAAAATTTTGCTATTTTTTGCCTTGGTGTCACCCCCCTAAATGGTGTCACCCGGTGCGGTCCGCACCCCCGCACCCCTCCCCCCGTCGCTGTGTGTGTGTGTGTGCGTGTGTGTGTACAGTGGAGGAGGGGTTGGAGCCGGCCACTGTTTTATTTCACGTTTGAGGATAGCTGCTCCAAATGAAAATGTCTTTCCTGTAACGCTAATCTTCCTACCTTTCAAACCTAGGCTGCTCCTAATTGTGACGAACTCAAGACGGCAACAAATTAATGTAAACATCGCTGGCAATTCGCACTCTTAGTTCAAGTAGTTGACAAGCCGGCAATCACAAAAAGGGAAAACCTGTCCAATGACTGGGATTAAAACGATAAGCGACTACGCGATCTTGTATGCCTGGAGATAAGAAATAAATGTTCAAAACTGATTTGTTTTTCATTTTAACACACAAATTGAGTCATTTATCACGGGTAACAAAATACTTGTTTTACTGATCTTTAAAAAATCTACCACATGTTTATTGGAAACTCGATACTTCAAATTGCCTTTAAAAAATCGTTTAGACTTATATTTCGGTGACAGAAATGTTTATTTTGTTTTACAAATCTTATAAGGGACGAATAGAGAAACGGTTTTTTGTTTTATTATCAAAGTAGGTCCAAGCGTTACCTTAACTTATTGACTGCAAATGATTGCGAATGATTACCGGCACATTTTGTGTGTAAAAAAAGACCGTAGTGTGAGGTTGTGCTAGTAGAGTCTTGTGGTTTGGTACCAGACGACCCGACGACCCCCAGAGCTGTATCATCTGGAGTGTAAACTCGACGAAAGCTAACAACCTTATTTCATTTTTTTAAAAACAATTCTACTGAAACAGAGGGGGGGGGGGAGCTCTACACAATGGAAAAAAAAAACAACTGATGAAAGTTGTCAACACACCGATAGAATAGAGGCCTACAGTTAGAAGCAATAGAAATAAGAGAACTCCCAAGAAAGTTGCCAAAGACCGACTGTAGTGGAAAAAACTTTCGTAGTTTTATGGCCCCGTGTGTGCTGGTCATTGAAGGCAAAAGATGATGAGTCGTCTGTAAACTGTGATCCGCCCACAGCAGTCGTGAGGGGTGGGGAGTTAAGCTACACGGTTAAGAAAATGTTTTGACGATAGGATGTAACTTTTTAAAATATAATTCAAGGGTATTATGGGTTTTAGAGAAGTGGGTTATGAAATATTGAAAATACTTTTGTAACGATGTGACGCCGTGGGGGGGGGGGGGGGGGGGAAGGGGTTGCAATTGCATGGCGGCTAATGTGGACTCTTCCGTTGCCATGGGCGCTATATCCTGTTCAACTTGCCTTTAATACCCTGATAACGTGCAGGTCTTTAAATAGTGCAGGACCTTTCAGAGAGTATCATGTTATTGGTATAGCTATTATTACACCGATTCTTGCTACCGCGTAACAGCATGTGCGATTAAATTATTTTACACAGGTCTAGAGTTATAAGAGTTTAACAAGGAAATGGCCAAATAGGGCATGTGATGCTACAGCTTAACTGGGACTTGTTAGACGCAATAATTAGGTCAACCAGCTAGGCATCATGGGTCAGTTGGACCCAACCAATCAGCAGGAATCTGGTCATGTGACCGTGAACAGCCGGACATCCTGCGCCAGTCGAAGTGGAATTCTCGTCCGGTCGAGATGGTCACTTCAGACGGCGATTTTATTTACGACAGCTATTTAGTTTTAAGGGTTGTTTTAAATTTTAAAGTGTGCCGTCAAATTTTATGACACGCCCTCTTTCACCACCCCCCACCCCAACCTACTAGAGCTGAAGCGGTGAAGTAGCCAACCTACTAGAAGCCTTTTGTCTAATGTACCGTTTCCATTTTTCAGGTTCTCTTTTTCTTTTTCTCTCAATTTTTTCGTTCTTGGTATCTGAAACATTTCCATGCTCATTGCGCATTGAGGGTAGCAGCTGTTTCAATCTGCTTAATTACGATTGCCTATGCCATTATGTATTTGTGGTTACTGTGTCCAGTTGGTTAATTAAAGTTGGATCAAAATTTACAGCATCTACAGCAGTTGAGCCTGCTGTTAATTCATGTTAATCACCAGATTTACATGAATTCGTCGTTTCAAAGTACACATGGACGATCTGATTAGAGCAAACTGCTTCAGTAGAGCCAGTTGTTAATTCATTAGCGATAGCTGAATGAACTATTTGATATGAATTATTACTTTCAAAGTACAGTTGGACCAACTGATGAGACCCAGCTGTTTCAATGTGTTGATCAGGGCCAACTGTTTCAATGTGTTGATCAGGGCCAACTGTTTCAATGTGTTAACGAGGGCCAACTGTTTCAATGTATTTATCAGGGCCAACTGTTTCAATGTGTTGATCAGGGCCAACTGTTTCAATGTGTTGATCAGGGCCAACTGTTTCAATGTGTTAACGAGGGCCAACTGTTTCAATGTGTTAACGAGGGCCAACTGTTTCAATGTATTGATCAGGGCCAACTGTTTCAATGTGTTGATCAGGGCCAACTGTTTCAATGTGTTGATCAGGGCCAACTGTTTCAATGTGTTGATCAGGGCCAACTGTGTGAATGTGTTGATCAGGGCCAACTGTGTGAATGTGTTGATCAGGGCCAACTGTTTCAATGTGTTGATCAGGGCCAACTGTTTCAATGTGTTGATCAGGGCCAACTGTTTCAATGTATTGATCAGGGCCAACTGTTCCAATGTGTTGATCAGGGCCAACTGTGTGAATGTGTTGATCAGGGCCAACTGTTTCAATGTGTTGATCAGGGCCAACTGTTTCAATGTATTGATCAGGGCCAACTGTTTCAATGTGTTGATCATTGGGAAAACGTTTGGTTTCTAATGAAACGCATGGTTTGGTGGCCATCTTGTTTTGTAGTATTCTCAGTTGACGAAATAAATCACAAACATTTCTAATGCACAGATGTTATTCGTCCAATACTACATTTGCGCTCTGTTGAAGTTGCTAAAAGAAAGTTACTATAATCGTGTTTTGTGTTTTATGCAATGATTGGTATCGTTTTTGGACATTTTACCATTGTGCTCTACAAGTTGATCAGTTCATGTTCATGACTATACGAATATACACTAATATCGATTTTGAAAAAAAGTGGACATCTGCGTTTGTCTTCTATACCCTCGATATATATATATATATATATATATATATATATATATATATATATATATATATATATATATATATATATATATATATATATATATATATATATATATATATATATATGTGTGTGTGTGTGTATATATATATATATATACATATATATATATGTATATATATATATGTATATATATATATATATATATATATATATATATATATATATATATATATATATATATATATATATATATATATATATGCCAATATATTGGGGGTTTATACCCCCTCCACCCATCCTAAACGAGGTCATGATTTTAACCTTACTTTACACTACTTTTTAAAATGCAAAAGTGTGCCATTACATTTTCTACCCCCCCCCCCCCCCCCCCCGCCTTTTGTCACACGTCATCACAAACGCCCGAACCCCTACCCCGACCCTAGGAGTTTGACGTTGTTTATGGACTATCCCTCTTGACAAAAATCTGCCTACACCAGTGTATCTGATCAAACTTTGAAAGGTCACGTTTTTATTCTAAAAAAAAAACCACCAGTACATTTTAAAGGGTGGCACGTTTATATTTATATCTCTCGTAAGTTTTAAATAGCGGCATTTTTATACGGGCACTGAGCTTATGGATCAGAGTATCAAGTTCTTCACTGCAACATTTCAGCAGTTTAGAATACTGAAGTACCGGTACTTGTAAACGCCGTGTGTGTCGTGGAAGAATGCAACATACCTACGTAAAAAAAAAAACCTTCAGATTAACGGATCAGACATGCTTGCTGCGCGGGACCCGATATGTTATTGTTAAAAGTAAAGATTCTTCTTGTTAAAAGTAAAGATTCTTCTTGTTAAAAGTAAAGATTCTTCTTGTTAAAAGTAAAGATTCTTCTTTCCTGGTGATCCATAGGACAGATGAGGTGGAGTTCATGTTTCTTGACCTCGGCATATGAAGGGATGGTCTTTACTTTCCCTAATATAAGTCAGGTACCCATCAGATCTGGGTAGACTCAGGGACGTCCAGTAGTCACAAGTCTCAACCGAGGTCCGAACTCGAGACGTTCGCTCTACCGTTTGACCACGCCGTCTAACATTTATTATTTTTGACATGGATGAAATGTTGGTACACATGTATTAAAGTTTAACATTTTCTACATGGTTCTACACTTTAGTGTTTCCCCTGTTTCGCCTACCAGTTAAGGTACCAATAATGGTGTGATTCGTACTTTGCTGGCCTAGTATTCTACATAATGATGGGTTGCGCTGCAGCATATATAAGCCTACATTTATGATACGATTAGTTGCTTTTTATTTGTTCACAAAAACACTGATCAACTTCAATCATGACAAAAACGTTGTACGAAATGTAACTAAAATATAAAAAAATAAAAAAAGTCATTTTATTATTATAATTTCTTAAATTTATTTACTTTTTCAGTATACATTTAATATAGGTAGTAAGTATAAATAAAATTTAGGTCAAAGTCTTGACTATTTAATTATAGTTTTTATGTAAAAGGCGATGACGAAGCTACAGTTTTTTGAATGAGAAAATGTGATCTATTCATAAGATTACCAGTTCGGTAAGAACTGGAAACCTAGAAAAAAGAGAGGGGAGGGGTGAATATGGGTTTTGTCTCTTTTTGTACATTAGATTTAGAAAGGATCAGATTTAAAATATAAACATTGATTCAGTTGCCTAAATATTTTAGCTGAAATAATTTGTAACACTATTTTTTGACTTTCTCGAAACAAGTGTTTTAAGCTTGGCCCATGGTAATAAGTATGGTATTCAGTAATCAGTAATACATGCTTTCATTTTATCTTAGTCTTAACAGTAAGAAAATCAGACACTAAAACTGGAAAATATGCAACAACTTACATATATGGGTTAGTATCCGGTCATTATAATTGTTCACTAATTAACATAGGCAGTGACACTACGAAATTGTTCACTAATTAACTTGGGCAGTGACACTACGAAATTGTTCACTAATTAACTTGGGCAGTGACACTACGAAATTGTTCACTAATTAACTTGGGCAGTGACACTACGAAATTGTTCACTAATTAACTTGGGCAGTGACACTACGAAATTGTTCACTAATTAACATAGGCAGTGACACTACGAAATTGTTCACTAATTAACATAGGCAGTGACACTACGAAATTGTTCACTAATTAACTTGGGCAGTGACACCACGAAATTGTGCGCTGGTTGCCACCCTCCGATTGTGACACCGTGCACTCGTTACTTTTAGCTAAGATGCTACGAAATTATGCACTTTTTCCTCCAAACTTTTCAGTTCGTCTTTCATTTTTTGCAGCTTTTGATCGACCGTTTCCTTAGCCAATGAACCGTGTCGCATTTTGGCACCACCGCAGTAAACGCCTGTTTCCGGTTTTAGTCTCGGCAACACTGTGATACCACGTGGAAATTCAAATTCGTTTTGAGGAATAGTTTTGTTCTTTTTTCTTTGGCTTTTCGAGCGGACGAAATTCAAATACCATTCTTTACTTTTGTCTCGAAATGTCTTCGGGCCTTGTCCACTTAGGTTTTTATATTTTGAAAACCGTAACCTAATTTTGGACTTGGTCGTGCCCTTCTCGTCTTCACTTGTCACACCATTTGTGTTTTTGTTTACAATATGAAGTGGGAAAGCATCAATAATTTTAGAGTAGCCTCGTTTTCGTTTGTTATAGGTCAACCAAGCCTCCAGATCAAACTGAGATTTTGGAGGGTTGTCTTCAGTGTCGAATTCTTCAACAAAGATCATAGTTACAGTCCTTTCCAGCTCACCAGCTGACGGAGTTGTTTCCCTTTTGTCTATTTTGTCCTGCTCAGTCTCGCTCGCCGAATGGTTTTCTATATTTATAAGAGGCAGTTTTCTGAATACAGATTTATTGGCCTTTTCTACCTGAAAAATAACAGCATCGTCACTGAAATTCCCCTCAAATAATTTGTGTTTATCTACATTCCTTTTTGGAGATTTCGAACTTTGTGACGCTACACAATTATTTATATCTTTCCGCTTTGCGTTTTCATCGCTTGCTGTTAATTCTTTACCGCTCTGAGACTTTATTTGGTTGTCGTTACTTTGTTTTGAGTCTTTTGTTCCCTTACACGCTTCGTATTCTACTGGTTTAATTATCGTATCATGGATCGAATCTGTGTTTTTGCTTGAAACAATTACTTCAGGTTTGTCCAAGTTACCATTGTCGCTGTTTCTCTCCGACATAGCTGATGGAGCCTGCGTTGTTATCTGAGGCGCATTAGCAAAAACATTGAGACCGTGATCTCTAGCCTCGTTTTGAAAGACGCCCTCTTCCCCCAGCGAGCGTGAACCGGGGCCAGACAGGTTGTTAAGTGACCCAGTTTGACTCTCCTCAACATCCGCGTCGTCTTGTGAGTTCATGGCAACCCTGACGTTGACCAGCAGTCTCTTGTTTTTCTCCATCATCTGGATCTTGCGCAGGAACACCGCTCTTTGCGCTAGGAAACCAGAGACTTGGAGTTTTTCTGCCCTCTTTAGCGCCTGCAGGTTTCTGTCTAGCTCTTTCCTTAGCTCAGTCTGAACCTACATGATAGGTGGGGTGGGAGGGTGGGGTGAATTTAATTAGATATATGAAATTGTAAATTTAATGTATATTTCTGGAGGAGGGGGTGAGACAACGATATGCGTAAATTTATCGGGATATTGTGGAAATAACTATATAAACTTTTATGAACTTGATATCTAGTTTTGCGAGTTAGTGGACAATACTTTGTTTATGATAAATACCAAAACGTACTCTAGAAAAGCTGATTCCTCTTTTTATATATAATTGAAAAAAAAAATGACTTTTTTAAAAAGAAGCCAACAAAACGAGAAAATAAAAGTATAATTTGACAAATGCTTCGATTGTCGCCTATTAACAAAGTCAGGAAAAAAAATTGATGCGATTTACGTGTTGTGGAAACGAACTAAAATGACAAATACGCCAAATACACGAAGGGCAGTCTTTAAGTTAAAGAGCTAAAACTAAATCAATTAGCGATGTGCATCGGGCAAAATTAACATATCGTCTGCAAGCACAGTGGCAGAAATAAAAAAAATCTTCTGCTCACCTGGTACACCTGCCTGGACCTCATCATTTCGAAAAGTTCGTTGTCACTGATGTATGTTCTTTTTTTCAAGAGCATGGCCAGTTGATTCCGCCTTGGTCGTACGTCCATACTTCCGATTTATTTCTATAGAAGACAAAAGAAATTTTCAGCAGGAAAAAAGTGGTTATTACTTTAGCTATCCGTAGACTCATAAATCAAAAGACGTAGTTTAAAAGTCTAAACTTTAACCCAATCTTAGCCCCGACACTAGGGACATAATTTCATAATCCGTTGTACCGTCATTAGTTATGTTTAATTGAAAATTACTGTTATAGACCAATCATCTGTGAAAAAGGGACAGTTTGTGCAACTTTTTTTCACCCCATAAAAAAAAAATTAAAAATTCTATGATAACCATTACATGTATAAAAAGATTTAGTTTTCCCATCAACTGTAATCTTTAACTCTGTAACATACCTGAATTTAATTTCAAATAATAAAAGCAGTTATATATAGCTTATATATAACATATATAAATGGATATGTGTCCCTGTATATTCAATATGTATAAAAATAATTAAGTTTACGCTAACCCATCAAACGGTCATCTATAAATATTTATTTTCTGTTATATTTATCAAACGTACCTCATCAAGTCTATGAAAACATATCCAACATTGCTGGCCTCGAAAATTAATTGCCTCCAACGAAATGGAACTCGCGAGACTTCCTTGAACGACCTGAAAATTGATTTCAATCGGGGAAAAGATTCCGTGCAACACTTTTTAACCAGCTCTGATTGGATCTAATCAACATTTATTTGCCAGCCGATAGCAAGGAACGGCGGCGCTGGGAGGTTCTAAAATTAAGGGCGTAGTTTTTATGTAACGTTTCTTGTTTGTGTCTGATTACTGATAAGGCCTGCCTTCATCTTTGGAAACGTATTTTATTATTTATAGGACATTTTTATTGTGAAGAAAATTGAAATAAAAATATTTGCGAAATACGTTTGTCTTTTTTATCAGTAGAGGCCAACGCTTGCTGAAGTAGGCTTTAAATTAGGGGAATGGGGTCGTCTAAATATGAAGTCACGCGATATTATCCGATGTAGATTCTCCCTTCCCAGTATCGTAATTCTCCTACTCCTACCTCCCCACTAGAATTGTATCGTTAAGTATCCCCATCCCCCCTCTTCTTCCACACACAAAAACACCAAAACATAGCATTAACAATTTTCATCGCATTTATCAGGAATACAAGATAAATGATACGTCCCATTTTTTGAGGTCCCCTGCCTAGCGTTTGACGAAAGTTAGAGTTTTGACTGTTTTTTTTTTCTAGAATCCGTGTAGATTTTGTAGGACATTATGAAAAAGAGCCCGAAACAAATAAATATATGAAGTAAGTACAGAGAGTTTGAACAGCAGTCATGGAACATATTGGAGGAAAACAATAGCAAAACAAAAACACAAGCTGATGGGCTATAATTTTAATGTATCAAACAGAAAAAACATTTTTCATTTTAGATATAATACAGTAGTCTATAATAGGAGTATAGTTTTTGTGTATGTATTAACGTGACGTTAATCTGCCGAGAGTTCACAATGACGTGTGTTTCTTCCATTGGAATCGCCCCATCTGTACACAAACTCCCAAAGTTTTAGAACCGCTGTTATTTGATCACGTGAGTTATGATCGCTGCCACGACAAAACTGCCGCACTTGTTACGGTCATTTTTCTCCTAAAGTTTCACTCCTGAGCGATTTATTACACTGTGTTTTTGTTTGGCTTTTTTACACACAGGATTAGATATTGTAAATTTAAATAAGTTTTACAATTTTTTTAGTTGACGTTAACACATTTTTAAACACACCCGTAAAAACAAACAACTATTGTTCTGAATTTCAGACTTGTTTATAATTACAAAATAAACACCATGTCTAAGGGCCCCACCAGGATTTTTCCGGGAGACCGGCGGGCCAGTCCACCCCTGTATATATATATATATATATATATATATATATATATATATATATATATATATATATATATATATATATATATATATATATATATATATATATATATATGGCGCAGGTACATATTAAAAACTTAAATTACTAAGCTTACAACAGCTTGCAATATGTTGCTGTGTAGAACTCTTTTCCTTTCAACACCCCGGCTCCAGCCCCTCAGATATCTGATACCCCCCCTCCCAACCAGAAAACTGCAGGGGTTTAGTGCTGCCATATCCTTCTTCAAACGGCGACAGTTCACTGGCATGCTTGAGCGGCGGTCCGCGGCTAAGTGCGACACCAAAATGAACTGGACCAAACAGACCAGCCTTTGACACCCCCACCCCCATCCCACCCTTACAAGCACGACACTGAAAGGGTGACCTGGTATGCCGTTGTTTAGCAACACAGTAACTCACCATTAAGCCATTATTTGCAGCTGTTTTAACCTAATGGTAGCACGTGAATCTAAACATCTTAGAATCTAGTAATTGTATTTCAATTACATGTGTATTTATAACATGTAAAAGTCAAATTAGTAATAAAACAGATAGTATTAGTTACCTCACAAGTTAAAGACAGTTACAAGTACTATGGACGTTTCGACCCAAGGTCTTCGTCAGCACACAACAGTGTGATTACAGATTAGACAAATAAAGACAAACAGTAACACATTTTTTGACTTAGCTAGACAGTGAAAACACGTCTTGTCTGCTAGCCACGATATCCAAAAGAAAAGACGCGTGAGAAGGACGCTTGGACACCGTATAGGGGTGGGGTTGGGGGCGTGGTGTATGCGGGAGGGGGGGTTGTTAGGTGAAAGATATCTGTTCATTCAAGCCATCGGGTGCCCGTGTACCAAATTTAAGTATTAGTCGCGTTTCAGTGCTAAGGCGATTTTTAAAATTGTGGCAAAACCGAACGGCGCTTACACAAAAGTCCTTTTTTAAGTCATGCCCACTCTTGTTGAAGTGTTTGGCCACAGGAAGACCGTCTTCATTGTTGATTGATCGCAGGTGTTCTGACCTTCCATTTTGGTATACAAATCGACTTTTTTCTTGACGAAAAAACCATGACGTAGTTTGTTAATTTTTTAAATAACCTTTAGCGGTGGTGGTTGGTATGGTGCGTACAGTGTGGTATATATAATGTGTATGTTACTTAAGGGGTCGGCGTGGTCGAGTCGGTAAAGCTCATGGTTCGAACCCTCGGGCAGATGAGGCTCGTTAGCTGGGGAACAACTTCAAATCTTTGTTCTTTGTTGGACAAAGGCTATGGAAGCAAATCCAAAAAGAAAAGCAGGCTGAAATCGGAGTCAATGGACTCAATGGCGCATAACCAGTTGACACGTAATCCTTAATTAATTGTGAAGAATTGTTAATTCGAAAAAAGTCTCGAGTTCAAACCCTCTGGCAGATAAGGCTCGATCGCTCCCAACACTAAAAATTAAGAACGAAGAAGAAGGTTATTGAAAATTGTAGCGGTTAGAACTTCCATGTTTTATCATATCCGTTTACATGTATTTGGTCAGGCAATATCTTGTTGGTACCGTTACTGTGTGATCCTGTCTTGACGTACACTTGGTAAAGACTCCCCTGTAATGGACGATTTTGGTCTCTGCTACAAACGTCAGCAGCAGTAAAGACAAACCGGACATTGACCTAATGATGTAAGACAAGACGGCACAGTCATCCTGAAAGGGATTCATGCATGCAGTTAATTTTTTTTTTTTTTTTGGGCTTTAACAAATAAAATATCTAACACTATTCTTCACAAATATATTAAGTAGGTGTATCTCCTCTGGACTAATGGTCAACAGAGCAGGAGTGAAGGCCCGGCCGAGATTGTAGCTATATTATCGTGTTGTCTGCATGGGGCACTCTTTCACTGTTCGAGTTACCTCCCATCTTAGAACAGTCTATTTACACGGAGGAGCACAATGCTGGGCTATCTACCACTTGTGTAGTCAAGCACGTCTTTCAGCCATTCGACAGGGAGGCACATAACACGTCCACCAATAGCAATTTAGATAGTGGCGGGGGGGGGGGGGGAGGGTCAGAGAAAGGGTGGGGGTCATGGCACTGTGGAGCGTCCGGTCAACAGCAATCGACGAAGAATCATTGTTAAACGATGGTCAAGTTTTAACTACAGTCCACAAAGCACAAAGTAGTTTTTGTTCGGCTGGTGCTTTCTTTCGTTTTAGAAATAGAGAAACATTATCCTTAACATTCGCTATTAAAAATAAAGTCTGTAGGACACTCTAGCAAGCAGAGTTTTATAAAAAGGATTATTATACATCTAGGCCTACTCAACGTCTTAGGAAGAAAGGGGACGTTAAGAGGGATGATAGCCTAAATATGTGTACATATTCTCAGTTGTTTCAGTATAGCACTATAGTCATAGGGTTGTGGAAAAAAAAAACAGTTGAAATGTTAAAAACTATCTGATCAGATCCGCACATAAAAAGGAAGATGTACAGTAGCGAGTAGATAAAATTAGTTTTTAAATTAGGACGCTATAAAAGGCATCAGTGGCGTATACAGGGCAGGGGCGGAACTACAGTGCCACCAGACCCCGCAATGGAAAAAGATGATGAGTATAAAAAAAAATTAAGTAAGGGGTCATCCATAAATGAAGTCACGCTTTTTTTGACGATTTTTACCTCCCCCCTCCCCTCCGTCACACGTCGTCACAAAAAGCCAGACCCCCCCCCCCCTAAAATGACGCCACACCTAAGCCTACAACCCCTCTCAAAAATGCTGTTGAATTTTTCTAAAAACATCGATATTTTTCCAAAATCTTGTCAGAATTCTGTCAACATAGAGTATTTTGATCAATTCCTATTACAATTTATTAAACAGTTTTCTAAAACGCAAAATAACGGCTAAAACTCGTTTTCCAAAATTGCTTTTTTATAATGCAAAAAAGCGACGTCACACCATCTGAAACCCCCCCCCCCCCTCCCCCTCATCACACACCGTCACAAACTTACGGAGTTCGGCAAAGACAACTTGTTATTATCAACCCGGCAACAATTTTTCTTCCAACTTACACGAATTGTAGAGCAACTGTTAAACTAGGACGGACAGACACATCTTACAGACTATTACGTTGAGTCGTCCCCCCCCCCCCCCCCGCCGAAAAAATTCTACCGCCCCCCCCCCCCCCAACCCGAACGAAATGAAATTTTTATAATTTATATAGAAAATATAAACTTTTAACAGTGTCCGCCCCCCCCCCCCCCCCGAAGAAAGTCTACCGCCTCCCCCCCCCCCCCGGAGAAAAAAGTCTGGAAGAAACACTGTTCACTAACCAACAGTTAAACACACACACCGACCACAAGAATGATAGCCACTTTCGTTAACCAACAGAGAAATACAAATGCCAAAGACAAGATAGGTGCCTTCATTAACCAACAGTCAGTACAACCACACACTCACTTTCGTTAATTAAGTTATTCATCAATGACTGTTCTTGCGGGTTTTAAATAATTTGTATTTTTCGAAAAAGGCGCCACTGTCCTAAAAATGCTCACACGGAGAGCGAACCCCTCCCCTAGATACGCCACTGCATATATGCCTGTATACAAATACCTATTTTAAAAATTGTCCCCCCCCCCCCCCTTCTTCCCCTCCCCATAACAAAATCCTGCCAAAGCCTAAACCGGTAAGTTAATAACTTTTATTAAGTTACATTTTTACGAGGATTTTATATCCATTAAGTAATATCTCAAGAGATCCCATACTCATGAGCAAATCGTGAAGTTTAATCACGGTTTTAAAAAAATACAATATTAAATATACTTTCAGCAACAAGTGATCAGTAGCCCCGCGTGAGATTCAAGCGCACGTGTCTGACGATGACTGCATTTTACGCTTTGGCATAAACAACTATTGTTGACTCCCTTTAGATCTAGATCTATACCTGTTCTCAATTATAATTTTTTAGTAGATTGAACACGGAAGAAAAATAGTTGCAAAGGTAAGGTAAGGATTATAACTACATTTAAAAATTAATATTAATAAAAATACATTTTAAAAATTAAAGTTTGATTCGTTTGACCCTGGTTTTATATTTTGAAAATCAGATCTACCACATGACACGAGAGATAAATATAGCAATAGGAACAAAATTAAAGATTCAATTATAAGGTATTAGAATTCCATGAAATAAATAGATATATAACATTCGTTCAAGATCCATTGTTTAAAAAACCCTTTCTTCAATTTCATCATTAAAACAAAACACACAGTTAAAAAATGATCAATTTTCCTTCAACAAAGAACTGCAAAACAAAGTCGAGAGTAATATAGTAGCTGGTTGTTGCATTCTGGGAAAACGGGCGCCATCTTCTTTTCCTAGTGTATTGTTTTGAGACGTGCTCATGTAAACCGTTCCGTCGAAAATATTTATTCTAAAATAATTATTCATTTTGTTAGGTTAAAACTATCTTGCGGTTGCATTTTTAGTGTACGTATTTATTGACAATAGTATGTGAGATTGCGTACTTTTTATTTAATAATATAACAACACAAACAAACCAGCTTGTTTCCTTGACCTGCACCGCTTGTTTGTGTACCTTTTTAAGTTTTTATCTTGGAATCTTGGCGCAGTCAGTGAGAATCCCGCTCACTATCGTCTACCGTCAACTTAGTAGAACTCTAGTCTAATTCATATTTATTATAAATCAATCAAGTCCTTGATAAAAATCATTGTGTCAAAGGCATGCTGAATCACTCCTCAATCCTGGAATAGTTTCACTATCAACAAGAATCAATGTAGGCTAATCTTTTGTTTTTTTTTTTTATATTTTCGTCCACACTAGGACTCATGACTGCTCTGTCTAGTGTTTAGATCTCTAGATCTGGATTAGATCAGACAAGATCTAGAGATGTGTGACTGTCATCCAGTGACGGATGTTGCAGGTTTCGAACCCATCGAATAGACAAATGCCTTCAAGTTCATACCCTGTCAATGCAATGACAGTGTCATCCATTGTGATGTCCAATTTTTATTATTTTGCTGTTATTGATAAAATGACTAGATACTTTTGGTAACCTTTTTTTTCATTTTTGACGTGATTGCTGTCATAATTTGCAGCAATAAAAGACACATCCCTTAATGTTTGTAATAGAAAAAACTTGGGAAAATTGGTTGGAAACCTGAATACTAGGCTGATTAAAAACATGTTATCTCACCTGATATTTACTTTATTTATGTGAACTTAAAAATGTGAAGCACTAACTAAATCTGATGCATAATTATTATTAGGCCATCAAGGCCTACTTAATAAAACACTTAGGCCTAAGCTCTGATTAATTAGTGAAGATTTAGGCCTTCAGTGCATAATTAATTATCCAGGTAGCAGATATAAAACTAAACTTTAACCATAGTCCTAATGCTTTTTCTTATAAAAATAAAGCACATTATAAATAGTGCTGCTCTTATATTGTCTTAAATTGTTTTTTTTTTACCTGTGTCAGATAATAGAATATTCTTAAAAAGGGGTGTTAGGTTACTACAATACACACATGGCATTGCTAGTGTCAATAGTCAATGCTATCCCTAACTCCAACCTTAGTCCTACCATTCCCATAGTCCTAATTTCTAACCATAAAACTACTCAATATTGCAATACTACTTACAACCTAACATACCTATTTTTTGAAAGAGTCTTAAAAAAGTCTCATTGCATTTTAATTAGGCCTACTATTCTATTGTTTTAGTTCAAGAGGAATTTGTAAAAAATCAAGCAGCATTAAAAAAAATCAAGCAGCATAATACAGTTTTTCCTCATTTTTTGTAAGTGTAGATTTGCATAAGGCCTTTCTAATCTCCTCAACTGTTTATTTAGCTAGACAATTTTTGCAAGCCTGCATTTTCTTTTAATTAATTATAACAAAACTTGATAGTGTCTACTATAATTATGGTGAATTTTAAAGTCACTTAACTTTTAGCAACAGTATCTTTTGTGCGCATGCACCATTTTAATTATTTTTAATTTATTCTTGTCCCAGGTATCAAGGCCAACCCGAAGTTCTGAAATAAATTTTAAAAAGCTGGTGTGAACTATTATAGCAGAAATATTTTAAAAACCTGTGACATTATCCAAAAAAGGCTTGAAAAGAACTTTTTTAAAAATGCATTAATCCTGCTCCATTACGATTCCATATGCTGAAATACATTCATAATAGTCATGTGAAGTTCGTTTAAAACATTATCAATCCACTATATTGATTAGTCCTTCAATTTTCTTTAAAGACTACATCAATCATTAAAAAGATGCAGTATTAGAAAATAAAACAAGCAAGGAGGCTTGTGCCTGGACCGCAGCTCACAGTATAGAAAATAACAGTACCTATAGAGGCTCGGCAGGATAAAGTGATGCAAGCATTGATTTAAATTGAACCATCCAACGCTTACGAAGCTGGCAGCAATTTTCAAAATGGACATGTCTTAGCAGAGTAAATTTTAATAATTTAAGATATGTTATTCTACAGGTCTCAATTCAATGTAAATAATCTGCTTAAGAAAATTTAAAAGTGAATATTTATGTAAATTATCACCCATTTCAAGTGCCTTAGATCTCAAGTGTTTGAAAGGATTTTTATTTCTCAAATCATTAACCCCAAGCCACCAACATTCTGTAAGCTGGACACATTTTTTGCTTGTGGATGTGATTGTAAAAAGGTTTGTAATTTTGTTTATATTTAGGTGTTAAATTATCTTTTCCTTGTGCATGTTTTATTTTTAAAGTTTTTAACAATAAAATTTCTTGCTCATTTTGTTGCAGGTGAATAATGTGCTTGTGATTGGAATTTTATAAAGTGATGGCTGAAAGCAATGTGCCCAAGCAGGATTTCGCACCACCATGGCTTAAGTTTCCAACCACAGATTCTTCAGTAAGCATATTTCTTTTACAAAAAGTTCTAAATTTTATTTTATATGATTTTGGCATTACTAATTTGTCATTGCTACTAATGTGACAGAAGTGTGACTGTTTTTATCATACTATTATGATGTGAAAGGTATATTTACACCATTCATACTTACTAAATACATACATGAATCTGCATTGAACTGTATTTATCCACAGAAATCTCAAAGTCAAAAGCTAAGTAATTACCAGGGTGAAAGAAATCGACAGCGTAGAGAAGATCCATATCATCCACGATCTGATTATAATAGACTTCATAGACAAACTTCATTTGATTTTCATGATTGTAAGTATATTCATTTGTAGACATGTTCATTTACTACAAATTTTTATGGTAATACCTTAAATATGATTTGCAATTTTATACTTGAATAATGTAAACATAATCCAAAAAAGTTTTACAAAATATGTTTACTTTAGCAAAACTTAGTTTATGTGAAAACCTGAGAGATCTTAGCATGTTAACCTTTTTGGGCATGTATTTCAGCTAAACGCTATCCTCCAAGCCAAGGAAAATATCGCCACCATTCTGTGGATGATGATTATTATGGATATCCCTATAATTATGGGTACTATGCACCTAATTACAATTATGAAAAATACAGTATGCAATACAGCTCACAGCCTTCTCTAGCCCGTCAAGGTAGTCGTGATACGAAGTATAATCCTGGTAGATTTCCTCAGGTGAGTATTTTATTATACAATCATCTTATAAATATTCCTGCATAAGCATATGTATAATCTGCTTACTTCAACATACATCAATATCTCTAGCATGGTCAGTTAGGTAAATAGCATTTTAAAATCCTTTAGGTGATAGGTTTTGTAAAAGATGATTATAACCAACCAGTTTGTTACTTGTATACCTGTTTATCTTGGCTAGCATTTCAAATGTGCTGAGTTGTGTGTTATGTTGTATCTATATATATATATATATATATTATATATAAAATTCTCTTCATGACGCAGCAAGCCGACTATCTAACCCTCCTCCATCGCTCTCCAGTGATAGTGTTTTAAAGCAAACATTTTCAGTCGCAACATTGGTAGTGTCGAATTCACAAATTATGAATTACTGGAAAGCAGAAAATAAAACAACTGAATAGCTGTGTATGCTACGTCGCGGATTGGCTCGTTAAATGTTAAGCACACTTAGCAAATAAAAATGCAGCTTGGCTTCCGAGTAGTAAAATTAAAAAACTATTCATATTAAAACCTTTTTTTTTTTTTTGCATTTTCATTTTTAGTACATTTTTTTTTACCTCAGGTGAATGGTGCAGATTTTAGTCCTCATTACGAGCTTTATGAACCCCCTTACTACCATCAAGGTCCTCATAAGCGTAGTCATTATGACAAAGACTATCATAAAGATACTAGAGATGATGATGGGAAAAACAAAAATAAAGGAAATGAGAGAGACCGACCTTTCACTGATGATTTTGTAAGTATGCTGAAGATTTTTAAGTTGAGAATAAAATAAGCCCATAATTATTTTTATAAAAAAGCTTTAATCTACTTTGTTTAACTACAGCCCTCCCTTGTTGGTTCTGGTGAAACTGTGACAGAAGTGAAACCAACTAAACCTGCATCTGGAGTTTGGGGTAATTATTTTTAGGCTATTGACAACTTAGAGAATATTTTTAGTATCAATAATGTTAAATTACTTGGGGTTTTTTTTTTTTAATAATTAAACTTACATCTGTAGAGAACCCCCCTAAGCCTAATAGAAATGAGGAATCTCCTGATTTGTTAAAGAATACATCACCTGGAATCTACAAGGCATTAGTTCCCAGTAAAGTAAGTATCTTTACAACTCAATCATAACATCTTTTTAAAATGTTTTATTTTTCCTGCCAAATTAGAAAGTATTCTTTGTATTTATAGATGTTGCTAGACAGATCAATTGCTTAAAATTTATTGGTTTTTATTAACTTAGTTTATGCTTTTAACCCCTAGAATGGTCAAGTAAAAAAGAATGGTCGTGAGCCAGTTCGCATGAATGGCAGCATTAGAGATTCATCACCACTTAGTCCTTCTAATAAAACTAACCATAAAGAGGTGAGATATTAAGCTTCTAAAATAAGAAATATATTACTTTTAAATGAAATTGAAAAGGCAGTGTCAAAAGTAAATTCAGGTTTTTACAAGTTTTAAACAGGATTTGTGTGAAAATTCTAGTCATAGAAATAGCTTTTATCTGTTTTTCAATGATTTAAGATAGTATAACCTATAAAAATATAAAGAACATTTAAGTTTGAATTACAAGCTTTTATTTTAACTCTTTATGCTCGTAATTATTTTCATGTTTTACTGGAATTGTTTTCAGTACTCCTGCGGCAAAACCACTCATATCTTTTAAAGCCCACATATTACTGATAATAAATTAATCTTAATTGAATGCCCTTTACACTAATATAAATGTTAAGTAATTATTTATCTGAAGAAAGATGACTTAGTTTTAAAGATCAAACAACCGTGTTTTTGTTGTTTTTTTTTTGTGGGGAAAAAAAATACATTCTGCCAGGAAAATTAATGATAGTAAGATTAACTTTTCATGAGTTTTTATTTAAAGAAAACAAAAGTATGTCCATTTTTCTATTTAAAAAATCATGGATCGGATTAGTATTGGCATAAATACTTTCATTTAGGTTAATTTTATAATGCGGCGATGTAAATGTTTGGCAGCTGAACGGCATTTCGCAGTGTTAAAAAATGTCAGTTTGCATGTGGTTTTTACAAAAAAAAATATATAAAATACAAAATCAACTGAATGAGAAAACTGCCAGAAGTAATTACAACGATAAATTGCTGCTATATGACCTAGTTTGACGATTAAAAACTTGATTTTTGAAAAACAATGTAGAGAAAACTTAGACACCGGGAGCTTTGATTCAACAATTTCTAGAAGAAAAAATAGTTCTTTACTGTTCAGAAAAAGTGTTAGTCGTTAAGAGACTTGCTCTGAAATTTTCTTTATTTCTTGAGATAGATAGCCAAATTGATGTATTGGATGTGTGGTTTTATAAATTAAACAATATTCCTCAATGTTTAGTTTGATAACTATTGATTAATAAAATAATTTGCAAATAATTTTATAAATACCTTAGTTTTAAGCCAATACATATTTTTGTACAAAGTCTTTATACACGTCTTTTTACTTGTTTGCAAAATAAATAGAAACTAGCATCTGTATACATTTTTAACATACAGGTAACTCGTCAGAGCCCAACTCCAGATCTGGCTATTGTTACCCAGCCAAAAAAGCTTGGGGATAAGAAAAGCGATTTCCTTAGAGCAATTAGAAATGAGAGTAGCCCACGAAATGGTGATAGTTACCAAGACCAAAATCAAAATGCAATTGACAAGAAACAGGTATATTTTTTTTATTGTACATTGGAAATACTTGTCTAGCTTTATAAATTACAAGATGATAAAATATATCTTTTAATATAATATTTTAAATATACATTTTGTTCTAGCCATTGTACATTGGAATTACTTGTCTAGCTTTATAAATTACAAGATGATAAAATATATTTTTTAATATAAACTATTTTAAATATACATTTTGTTCTAGCCGGTGAAAGACTCTGATGAGAGCCCAATGAATGAAGAAATTACATATAGTCAAATGAATGGGAACCATATTGGTGAAAATGAAAGTGGCAAACATGGTGTTAATAGTTCATTAAAAGTTAATGGGGATTTTAGCAAGACAGTAAATGGAGAATCTTATGGCAATGGTGAAGCATTAATCAATGAGGTGGATCACATTAATTTATCTGGAGAAGAGGAAGAAAAGAGGTATGATTTATAAACATCCTAATTATTTTTATTTTGAACCCCTGATATTTATTAAAAAAGTAGTTACAATAAGTCAGATTTTTATCTTTATCAAAATATTTTATAACTATTTGTTAAGCTGTATTTCCCTTAACTTATTACCTCACTTTAGATATTCAAAAGTTTTAACTTCCTTTTACATTATTTGTTTTTGGCGAAATAAAAAATGTTATCATATATATTGTATATAATTTGCAGGTTACTTTTGTCTATGGGCTGGGTGGAGGAAGACAACACTGAGTATGTTATTACAGATGATGAGATTAGAGAGTTCCAACATAGGGTAAGTATCACAATTATTTGTTTCTAATATTTAAGTCAGAAAAGATTTTCTGAAATATGAAGCTCATATTATGCTTTTTTAAAACACATTTCTAGCTAAAAAATCACTGCAATGGTCAGAAAAATGGACTGAAAACAACTTTGCGTAATGCACTCAACTTCAAACCAGAGAATAACTTCACCAATGGTCTGCTAAACGCTACTCTTAATGAATCAGAAGAAAATGATAAAAACAAGACCTTGTGATACCCAGAGTTGCCATTTCAACACTTCATACAGTGGAAGAGATGGGTTTATTTTTTTATTTAAATTTAAGATATATATTATTGATCAGGTTTTATTGTCAGAGATCAAGAAGCCTGAAGTATTCCAGATGTTAATTTAATTTTTTTTTATATAGGAGATAAAAATCTATGGACCAAGGAAATGTAAAATGTGTGGATAAAAAAAAAATACAAATAAATTTTGAAGGAAAAGGTTTTAAGTTTTTTTGTTTGAATATTTCTGTCTCAGTTGTTGCAGTGGCTAATTTCTTTTAGATTCCTGTGTGGTATTGCCTGCATGGTAGTTCAATATATCTGCAGAAAATTTGTTAAAATCCATTTTATTAAATGCCTACATTTTATTACAGAGTAACTTCATTTTCAGAATATGCTTTGAAAGCACACATTAATTATTGGGGCAATAGATAAGCAAATCCAAAAAAAAAATATCCCTGGCTTTCTTTTGTTAAATTATCATGTTAGTGAATGTATCTGTTAAAATAGAGAAATGTCTGAAAACACTGATATGCAGACTTTTTGTGTTTGATTTTAAACGACATTATTCTTAAGCACCATTTTTTTCTTGTCAACTTGTAAATCTCATTCAGAAGTGTTAATATTTTTAGTCCAGAATGATTGGTACTTCATTAAGAGGTAGAGACTCTTTAATAATTTTGTTTGTGTACATATTATTTCAAAAAACCCTTTTCATAATTTCCTAATGTGATGACACATTGTATAGAGTGCTGTAGCCAATTAATGCTACCTAAATCAACTTTTTTAAAGTAAATATTTCCATAGCTCTTATAATTGAGTGTTATAATGAAAGCTTTTTTATTGTAAATAAGTTATTAAAAAATTGTTTATAGCATGTGCAAGATCTAGTTTTAAAATAAAATCCTTTTGTAAAATTTACTTAAAAATTTGTAATCCAAATGTTTACATGTGTTTAAATGATTGTGACAAAACATTTCTGAATTACCGGTATTTAAAATTACAGAAACAGATTATTGCTTATGTGACATAACAATATTAAGCATATCAGTAGACCTTTTAAAATTTTATTGTTGATTAGTAGTCTTTCTAAAGTTGTTCATCTTTTTTAAAAAGTGTTGAATAGATATTTTCTTCTATATATTACATGCTTGCAAACTTTCTCTGACTAAAGTATTTTAATTTAAAAGTTATATATGTGTATACATACACATGTGCGGTACTTACATCATTCAGTGGTGGATTTTATTTAAACAAATTCAGAAAATGTATTGGTGCTCACAATACATTCCATGGTTTACTAAAAAAAACAAAGAAATTGTGCAGTTGAAATCATAATACATACAAATAAAACATACCAGTAGGAGGCAGTTCTAAGACACATTTTGATTAGAATAACGTGTAAATGAAATGTTTTCCTGTTTCAACATATTCAGTGCCTTCTTCACAACTTAAATTCTAAATGTATGTATTCTTTTCTTAAATTATTTCTTGCATTATCATATTTCACAGTATGAAAATGATGAAATGCACTCTCCACTTTCAAAGGCTACTTTCCCCCTCTGTTAATAAAATGGTGGCTAAGCAGGAATAAATACACAACGGTTGTTTTAAAAAATTGTACTTTTCTGTATTTCTTTACATTTAATTTTCTATAAATGCGAATATTTTAAATAGAAGTCCATACTAGTTGTAATGGTGTAAATACATTTAAAAAATTGATTTATTGTTCTAATTCCAAAGCATTGATATCTAAATGGCAATGAAGATTTTAGAATAACAATTTAAAAATTTGAGATTTTTTTTCCCTTGTAACCGGAATTACATTACTCTGTGAACTGTTTTAATTTTTCTAAAGTTTTATTTGGATTGGTTTGTTTTGCTTGTAGAACTTTCTTATAGAAATTTTTTTTTTTACATTTTTCACTGGCTATGGTTTACTTGCTAAATTCACCCTTTAAATTCAGTAATAAGGTCTCACAGATAACAGCTCATTAAAAAAAATTTAATGTATGATCATAAAAATTAAAATTTGTATAAAAATTTTAAACTTTGCTTTTTTTTTTATTCAAACCCTTTTCAGGATATCTCATTAAAAAATTTTTTATTGCCAGTGACTAATAATTTATGCCTACTTTATCATTTGTTTTAAAATTCTAAGCTCTTCAATGAAAAGCAGTTGTTTCTTTTAATTTCATGTTCATTATTTTCATAACTTTAACTTTATTCTATTTAACTTATCAATTTAAAAAACAAATTTTGTGTGTGTGGATATAATACTAATTGACATAATAATTCCATTCATCCTCCAAAATCACATCAGCATAGCCACAAGTTTCATCACTTGGAATAATAAAATGTAACGAGTAAAAGAAAATTATTTTTGACTTCAGATGAGAATGAAGTTTTTTCTTTAGCTTAAAACTGAAAGCATTTTTAAAATATAATTTGTTACTAAAGAAACACTGTTTTCTTGTATCAAATTTGTAACGGTTAATGTATTTTTTGTTTAGTTTGCAGAAGCAGTTAATTGCAAAGTATTTTCATGTGTGACAGGATTGAAACATACCAATAAGTGACAATTTGTAAAAGGTGTTGCTAAATTAGATGCACTTTGTTATATTCAGTAGCATAAGATTGGGTTTTTTGAATAATTAAAAAACAGATGAATGTAACTTAACCAAATGAATTAAGCTTAATTTTATGAAATGATCTTGATTTTGCTTGTGTACCAATTAAAATTGTTGTTAGATACATTGTTACGTCATTGAAATTGCTGTTATTAAAACTAAGCTTACCTTACAGAGTTAAGTTATTCAATACTGGTAGCTTTACAGATTGATTTATTTCTTCAAGAGGTATTTTGTTTTTAGAATTCAACTTGTGTTTCTGGCACTAATTTATTTTAAACAAGTATCAGGAAAACAAGTTGAGGATAATGTTAAAATGTCAGGTATTAATGAAAATGCTTAAATCACATACCTTAGTGTAATTGTTCTAGACTTTCTCTGCTTAAATGACAGTAACCCTAGCTCTGTTATTTAAACCACATTAATGTACACAATGTGTTGCATCTAGTATTTAAGTATGGCTTGTAGTGGCTAATAATGCATTGCTAATCTTAATATAAATAATTTATTCAGCTTGTGGCATGACTATAAGGTGAAACTACAAAGAACTGGCAGCTATATTTTTTAATCATTGTTTTCACCCTTATTTCTTCCCCCGACCTACTCACTTTTATTATTTAACTCCTATAAAGTTTTCAAATGGATTTCATTATATTTATAAAACCTTGAGTTTCTACTACAATTAGCTTTGGAGCAGCTAGTGTTTTGAGCATCAGATGTATACATTCATCCATCCCTTGCAAATGTAAAATGCGTCATTCAATAGAGTTGAATACACATTTATTATTAATGTTCAATTTGGTCCAGAGTTGGGTTTTTTTTTTGTTTTGGTTTGCTTTTTTTTTTTTTTTTTAATTAAAATTTTGTGTTCAGTGTTATGTTTCGCTTGTATGCCAGTCTGAACAGATGTCCAAAGAAGAACTAAAAGTCTAAAGGGTATGCATGCCATTTTCAGTTAGTATTCACTGGCTGCTGTTGTTTTTTTTTTTCTTCATGTCTTACATTCTATGGTTTAGAGTGTTAAATTGTTATTTTTAATGCATATTACAATTGTTAAAATAATTAACAGACATAGCAAAGTAACATTTGCCCTGCTTTTGTTTTTCACTTCATCGGGTTGGCCCCCTTTGAATTGTCATTGTTCGCTCAAATGCTGTATTGAATAAAAAGATGAGTCCTAATGTACTTTTACTATGAACCTTAGTTCTGTTTTATTTTTAGACTGTCATGATAGTATTTTAAACAGGGACCGATTACACCAGCATGCTTACATTTGACCCTGATAAAGGACACAGGAAGAATTAGTAAGCAGCAATTTCTAACCTTTTTGTGGAGTGTAGTTCACACTACAGGCGTGTCTATACCACCATATTTAAAACTGCTGACATGGTATACGAATTACATAAGCATTTCTGCTTAGGGCCACGGACTTAAGAGCTTAGCCATTTTTAACTTCTTTAAACTTCATAATACAACATTTATTTATTTTTACACTTTTTGCGTTTGTCGTGTGTCTACTTCACTTGATTATTTTGTTAAGAAGTTGAAGTTGGTTTAATTAAAGTTTTTTTCAATGTATTTACTCATGAAAAAAATGCAGTCAGCTCCATAGTCTCCGTAGGCTTACGGCTTTAGCGAAATACTTCTACATAATATTTATAACCATTCGAAAACAACAATTTTTTCAACACTTTAAAAGTGTTGAAAAAAATAGCAAATTATAAACTGCATAAAACTTTTTACTGTTTGTGATAGGTTTATAAGAACAAATTTAATAATACCCACGTACCCAAAGCTCTTTAAATATTAAAACAAGCTTTATGTATATTACTACTTTTTTTAAAAAATTGGGTTACTTTGTCAAGACCATACAGGTTGCTGTAGCTATCATTCCTGTGGATCGGTATTCCGTTCTAGGCGATTCCTTCAAGTAGGACAAAGCGTCATTCTGGCTGCCTCTGATTCACTGTTGTTGAATTTGGGAGGGATCCCATAGTGGTTCATCAACGTCCAAAATACATCTCTATCCACACTATCAAATGCCTTCTCAAAATCAATAAAGTTCATGTAGAAGTAGAGGCGATAGCCAATCAATCGGATGTTCAATAATTATGCGCATAGTGGCTATGTGATCAGTACTGACATGTACTGACGAAAACCCGTCTGTTCTGGTCTTAATTTCTTGTCCAATGTCTCCTCCTCTCAAGCATTATAGTTCTCGTGAGTACCTTGCTAGGGACAGATGATTCCTCTCCAATTAGTCTAACACGTTTACCGTCTCGAAATTGAAACAAAAAATAATTTAGGACATATAATATAGAAATATAAACGTCACCTCGATCATTGTTTCTTAACTAGGGTTCGATCGAAACCCAGGGGTTCGGCGAGTCAATCTCAGGGGTTCAGTATAGGTCAAGACACACCCGACATATGATTCACGATCGGATTTAGTCAGTGCAGACTTTAAAAAAAAGGTTCGATGAATACACGTATGAAACAGGTGGGGTTCGGTACCTCCAAAAAGGTTAAGAACCACTGGTTTAGATTAACCTTCGGGGATATCTCGTCGGTCCCAAGCCCGGATAAACGGGGGGGGGGGGGGGGGGGGGGGGGGGGTGACACCTAGACAAAAATATTGCAAGATATATAGAATATATGTTTCTTCGAGTTCAATGAATGGTTCGAGTTCAAAATTATTTAAAGTACATAATGACGATCCCGGGTGGGGGGGACGACACTATGACATAAACATGCAAACTATAGAGAAAACAATACTACATCCAGCTGTATTAACCGACTATATATATATATATATATATATATATATATATATATATATATATATATATATATATATATATATATATATATATATATATATATATATATATAAACATTTATAGTATTAAACGTGAACACTTTAAAGCTTTTACCAGGGTGGGGGGGGGGGGGGGTGTGATACACCAACTGCAAAATTTACAGAGACAAAAAAGGGGGTGACACCATGAGCTGCCACACCGGATGACACCCGACCTAGCGACGCCACTGTCAAAGACAGAGTTTCTACAGCCCCCTCCCCCCCCCCCCCCCCCGAAAATATCAAGTGCCCCCCCCCCCCCCCTCCCCGGGAGTCTGGAAGAAACACTGATCCAAGAGAGCTTGGAAAGATCTTTCTCTAGATCTAGTATAGCTCATGACATGTACTAGCGAAAACCATCGGGAAGCGACCGCGCCGACAATTCATTTAATGACCAAAGAAAAAACCGGAATAGGAACATGAGACATCGGAATCCTCTATGAACAGGAGATATGATCATTTATTCTGGCCATGTAGATACTGACCATAACCATGCACTGTAGCATTGATGATGACACCAGAGGCTATAATGGCAATGTTGGCGTCTCACCACGACCGATACTTGCAACTTGCAAGATCTATTACAGAATGCAGTAGATGCGAATGCACCCACCAATAAGCACATTCTCAGAAGAAGCGCTTAAGATAGACTGGATAGACTTAAAGATCAAATGAAAAAAACACTGACGAGAGTTAACACAAATCAAGAAGTGTTAGTAAGCGACGATTGTGGGAGATGAGTGTTCAGTTCCTTATTTGTATGTGTAGCCTTCCTTGATTGTTTCTGTGGTTGTAGCCCATCATAATACTAAATGGTGCGTGTGTTCAAAATATTTTCTTTATTTTGTTATTTTTGCTTAAGGATGATTTCCTCAGTTTCTGTAAGCATAGGCCTACATCTTCTAAAGATTGACATGCCGGCATATAAACGTATAGTTTTATTTTGCAAAGCTTATAGGCATATAGATTCTATCCATCCATAGTTCAAATAAATGTTCTCACTTTACAGTACAGCCTCTGCCCATGTACTGTATTGACAACGCGACAACACACGTTGGTCATATAGGACTCGCGCGACAAAGCTTGATTATTGGCTTATGTGGCCTAATTGATTCGTCAATATTTTACCGGTGTGGCGTAGTCGAATGTTTCGTGATGTAAGATAAGTTAGCGGCTACTGACAAGACTTATTTTTAAAATCAGATTAATCTTTGAATGACTAATTCATTTCTGATTGTGTATTTATATTCAGAAAATTTTGCTTTTCTAAAAATAAGTCCAACTAAATTTTTAATTTTAGTTCTAAAATAAATTATTTTAACCTGTAAGGTAACTCAATAAAAACAACACCAAAACAACTGTTCCAAACTGGCAAGGTGCTGACCTTTTAACATTATTTAGCGATAGTGTAAAGTGTGTAGGCCTAGGCGTGTGTAGTATAAAACAGGAATGCGAGTCGACGGTACTGTTCTTCACTTGCTCGTACAGTTCTACTGATGTGCGGAAAATAAAATCAGGATAAAAATTAAGTTGTGTATCGGGTGATACTCTTTGATGCCAGAAAATGAATAACACTAACAACACTGACTCTAATTCCGAGTCTCATCATCATATTCACCACAACGATCCAAATATGAAAGTTGATCCACCACAAAACTTGATAGAAAATGCTCATGTTAAAAATTTTGCTCAGTATCAACAAATGTACCAGCAGTCTATTCAAGACCCCGAGGCTTTCTGGGGTGAAATAGCCGAGCAGTTTCACTGGGAATCTCAACCCACCGGACAGTTCCTAAATTATAATTTTGATGTAAGGAAGGGGCCAATCTTCATCAAATGGATGGAAGGTGCAAAGACAAATATTGCATACAACATGCTTGACCGAAATATTAAACAGGGACTAGGAGACAAAGTTGCATTTTACTGGTAAGCTAATGAGTCATTAGTAATGATTAAAGCCTTAAAATAAATAAATGTTATTTTATAGGCATATTATAATTTATAATAGTCCTATACCCAGAGGCGTAGCTAGGGGAGGGCGGCCGCCCCGGGCGCCGACCTCAGGGGGGCGCCAAAAGGGGTAGAACATTTTTTACAAGCTCATTTTAAGCTGCAGTTTTGAATTATAAATAGTCAAAGTAAAGAAATTTAACGGCTGAGAGCCTTTGCATACTGATTTTAATCTTTCTACCTTGATTGAGTAACTGTAAAAGGTATATCCTTAAGAAACAGTGACCGGAAAAACTGCTTTCCTAGATGGGGGGGGGGGGCGCTTTTTCGAAGACTAAAATCGGAAAAATTAAGGAATAAATAACCCATATCACTCAGAAAAGAACCCATGGAACTAAAACGTATTTTACGATTGTGTAACATAAAAACACAAATTATTGACGTTTAACATCCACTGTTACATTTTTGTCCAAGATGGTGGGGAGAGGGGAGGGGGCGCTTTTTCACCAACGAAAATCGCAGGATTTGTATTGGATCGGTTACTAGATAACTCTTTTAACACTTAGAAAATAAATGTGTTTCCTCTAGCTTGTTTCATTATACAATCAACCAGTCAACGAAATACACATATCGTATTCCAATGTGAACAATAATTTGCTATTGTATGTCAATTGTATGACCTTAATCTAACAAACTTATAATCCAAATATATACTATATCATAACAGAGACTGTTCCAAAGATAAAACGTAAAAAGTCTGTCCTAAGCGATTTAGCATTTAGCACCGCTACAATTTTTTTTTCTGACATTACTAATCATCATCTTTAAAGGATAATGCATCTCAGGGGGAATTTAATTGGCGTCGAGTAAAGTTTTAGGGAACGACAATCAGCGTAATTGTTAATTTTTTTTCAAGACTGTCGCACACGCATATATATATATATATATATATATGGGGGGGCGCCAAACTGAATGTTCGCCCCGGGCGCCGGGAGGGGTCGCTACGCCTCTGCCTATACCTACTACTACTATACTATAGTATAGTATATTAATATTAGTATAGTGTAGGCCAATGCCTATAGAATAGATTCTATCATAATATTATGTAATCTATGTGTGAGTAAAACCCAGCCAATATGCATGGGTGGACTGGCTGTGTCCAAGCGGCTCCTAAAGCCAGATTGTAATTTTTGTTTTGCATGTTTATCTCCTTCAAAGTCTAAAGTTTACACCTTGATATTTGCTATGAGTATGAGGGGATGGAAATGGTAATATAGAGAATTACCAACAAATTATTAAAAAAAAAAACCATTAATAAAGACTATTACAGAACCTTTTTTTTGGGGGTTCCACTGAAATTTTTTTCTAGGGGCCCTGCAATCAGCAGTGTACATTAAATCAGTGCCAACTCAGATTTGATGGCAGGAGATGAACGTGCAAGAGTAGTAGGTGCTGATAATTTTTTTGCTAATCATTGTTGCTAATTTCTGTTCCAGTAATTACAAATTACAGATGAAAAATTAACGGTTTAACTTCTGTATCATCAACACACTACACATTGTGCCATTAGTCCTATTCAATATTGTAATGATTTTTTAACTTCATTTCTGTAGCCTGTATTATATGCCTACAGTATATAGAGTTAACAGTTAACACATAACAACTCTATATAGGCCTAGTAGTTAAACAATAGTTACCATGATAGTTTTTATTTAAAACAGTGTTAGGTTTTTAGTCTCTATGTTTAATGTACTGTAATTTATACAACAGCAAGTTGAAAGATTTTAAAATATTTTGTGTTCTAGAGTAAATTACCTATGCTGGAATGGTTTGTCATATTTAAATTATAAACATATTACATACAAATGGTCAGTGCATCACTATTTTTTTATTTTTTTTACAAATCCATGGTACTAAACACATAAAATACTTATTTTTTGATACCTCATTGTAAAATTCATCTTATTTTGGCCATGCATTCCATATGTATGGCCATTCTTCCACAACCTGGTATTGAATCAGTAGATTTAGTGTAGGTCTACAATGAACAACATTATTTATAATTATTTCTCTTGATAGCATATGCTGTATAGTTTTAACATTGTTTTCTTTATCTATATGGAGTCTTCAAACATTTGGACATAGTATGTGTTACGCCATGTGAACATCATATTAAAATCCAATTAAGGGCTTATAAAATAATATAGCAATAATCCAAGATTAACCATTATATTTTCACTTAAGTCTTGAATATCAATAATAATAAAAAAAATATATAGCAAAACACCCAGGAAAAGTAGGTTCAAGCAGAGTTACACACCATCATCAGGTTATGATAAAACATGGTAATACCATGCTAGTATCACGCTAAGAAAACCCACACCCACATACACCATCTTAACTTGACTCAGTTCTTTATAATCTACTGACTTTCAAGATTCCAAGTAAATGAAGGCAGATCTATGGATATTAAACTTACAAGATAAAGGATGTATTAAGAAAAGATAGATGACATCCCTGGATGATTTTGAAACTGATTAACTTATATTAAAGTTCATGCTTCTAGTAAGCTTCATTTTTAAACAAGCTTGCATTTTTGTTAATTTTGTTTAGGGAAGGTAATGATCCAGGGGACCATGGCCAGATAACTTACAGTGAGCTCTTGCTACAAGTCTGTAAATGCTCAAATGTGTTGAAAAGCTTAGGTAATTAATTTTGTGTGTATGTGTAGTTCTATCAATCTTTTTCTTATATTAATTGTAGTTCTAGTATATGAAGTTAAAGCCAAGCTAAATTAATCATACCTTTATAAGGTTTCTGTGACTTCCATTTTTAGTTTTATTCATCTGCACCTAGCATACAAATATTACCAACTTGTTGTATACTCTTAGTAATAGATCTTTACCAGAGTAGAAATAATTTTATATATATATATATATATATATATATATATATATATATATATATATATATATATATATATATATATTTTTTTTTTTTTTTTTTAAATCCTAAAATACTATTTATCCTGAGTTAATGTAAATTATAAATGTATTTCACTTTTAAAAAACTGATCTTAGAAATGTTTAGGCAGGGTAGTGTTAATTTTTTTTAGGCTCAAATCAGTAGTTTACTTTTTATATCAGAAATAAATAGTAAAGTTTGATACTATAAATATAAAAAAAGCCTTTGTTAATTTACATTTGTTAAACTTGTTCTAGTTCAGTTTGTTTTAACATTCTTAAAAATTGTATTATTTTTCTAGATGTTAATTTAACTTTCATCCAATAATTGTTTCTCAGGTGTCCGGAAAGGGGATAGGGTAGCAATTTATATGCCAATGATTGTTGAATTAGTTGTATGTATGCTTGCCTGTGCTCGCATTGGTGCAGTACATTCAATTGTGGTAAGTATGTACAGTTATTAAACACTGTATTATAAATTTTAGTTATATGTACCCTTTAAAATTTGCTTATCAAACTAAACCACCATTCCTTAGGATTTAACTATAAAACAAAGCATTTAATTTTTAATCAGTGGTGTACTTGCAGTATTAAAAGCTCAGCTGATGGTAAAAGTAGGTTAAGGTCAAGCGTGATAACATGAATGGTCTGATTAGTTTTCCAACCTCTTTATTTCGATTAGTCAAAAGGTCAAATTTGTCAGAACTTAAAGACTTTACTAGGTCAATGGGGGGAAATGTAATGCTTGGGTGTTTGTTTGGTGTGGGGTTGTTAAGGTTAGGGCACAGAATGTGTGCCTCTCTACTTAACTGGCCCAGGACAGATTAAGTGTGTAAATAGTGTGAGAAGCAGCTGATAAGACATATTATCTCTGGTTAAATATATTCATGGCAGGGACAAGGGGTTTCCTGCTGGTGTCTCCATTCAAGGGAAATAACTACCATTTACATGGTTATATTTTAAAAGAAAAACATCACTTTTGTATTTAAATTATCAAAAAAAAAAAAAACAGATACTTTAATCAGTAATTAATAAGCACACAAATTTTAAGGTATAAACATATTTGTATAAATTAGAAAATTAAGTAATTAGTTCATTTTTTGTTCCAAAAAATATTTTATTTTGTGGTCATATATCAATAAAGGGAGATAACCAATCATTTGACTCCTTTTGGAAGACAAAGCTCATCATTAAAATCAAATGGTGTGTTAATGAAATATGAAGAAATTTTTACAATACAATGATAAATTTATAAAATAAATGTTCATTTACAGGTAATATCTTTTCTTTTTATCACCTGAATTTAACTTGCTTTAGTTTGCAGGATTTTCAGCAGAATCCCTTAGTGAGCGTATTGTGGATGCAAATTGTTGTGCTATTGCAACTGCTGGTATGTTGTTGTCACTTATGTAAATTTATTTATAGAATTCAGAAATAGCAGCTGCTGATTTGTGCTACACCTATTGCATTTGATGGCAACCATTTTTGTTGGTGTAGTTAAATTAGAAATTTTTGTATCAAAATAAAAAATAAGTTTTTTTTTTTGCATTTCTATTATAAATCAATAATGTTGAGGATTAAATAATGTAAGTACTATATCTAAGATAATTAATGAACAAAGAACAGAATGGCTATAAAACATTTAATCTTTCATTTCATCAATACTTTGAAATGTGTTTAAATAGATGGAGTGTGGCGGGGGTCTAAATTGTTGAATCTGAAGTCAATCGTTGATAAAGCTCTGGACATTTGCAGAGAAAAGTAAGTAATGATGTATTTTGAAAATACTTACATTATCATCTTTTTGCTTGTAAGACAATTTTTGTAATTCGTTTAAGTTTCATTTAACTTAAACTGATAAGAATGTGATACAATTAAAAGAGCTAAAACTAGAGATGTTTATTATTATTTTTTTGCAGCCCATATTGCATCAAATAACCGGTTCTGTAAAAATATTTATGATTTAATAAGTAAATTATTTTTATTGCATGAATTAGGGGTAAGCCTGTGGACACATGTATAGTGGTACGTCACCTCAGTCAACCCAATGACATTGGGTTCAACGCCAACAACACAGGGGCAACTACTGATGATTGCCCTGTTGGGAAAAGACCCTGTTCAAAATTAAAGGTACTTGATACATATTTTTTATCCTTTGAAAGACAATCCACTGGGTATTTTTTTTGTTATGTTTTTATGTTTGATGTCAATTATTTTTTAGATTCATTGGTCAGATCGTGATCTGTGGTGGCATGATCTGATGAGGACAGCTCATACATACTGTGATCCAGAATGGATGGATGCAGAAGATCCTCTTTTTATGCTCTACACCAGGCAAGTGTTAACATTATATAACAGAAATAGTTACATTCATATTGTTCTCCAGATGCGAGAAAAGTATTATTATTTTTATTTCTCCGAAACGTTTCAGTGGATCTACAGGCAAACCCAAGGGTGTGTTGCACACAGTAGCAGGGTACATGCTGTACTCTGCTGCTACCTGCAAGTATGTGTTTGATTTACAGCCTGATGACATCTATTGGTGTACGGCTGATGTTGGCTGGATCACTGGACATACTTACGTCTGTTATGGTCCATTGGGAAATGGAGTTACGGGTATCATTGTAAGCATGATCTTTTAAAGTTATAATATACATAGATATTTTAATATCAACGAATGTTTTGAATACATTTATTTCATGTTGTTGTTTGTTTTGTTGTTGTTTTAGTTTGAGGGAACTCCATTTTACCCTGATGCTGGGAGATTCTGGGCTGTGATTGAGAAATACAAAGTAACCAAGTTTTATACTGCTCCTACTGCTATCCGGTCCCTAATGAAGTATGGGGACAGCTGTGTCACAAAGTAAGTTAACTGTACAAACTGCTCAGTATTGTCTTGGTGTATAGAGCTGCTACTAGGAAGTTTAAGTAGGATGTGTAGTGTGGGTTGGAGAATATAAATGGTTGACTGTTTGTTGTGGTGATTTGTGTAGTGTGAAAATAATATGATATAAAGTGACGTGATAGAATAATGGTGATAATCCATTAGTCAGTCCCGTGCTGTTTGTTGTTATGGTAAGTTATGGGTTTTCATCTCATTTAATATGTTGTGGTGTCAGGGTGTATCGCAGTCACATCTGTGAATAGATGTGCCATTTGTTTTGTTTGTTGAGTGTCATCATTTATGCTGCAGTGACAGTTACTAAAGATGCAAAGTTAAAGCTATCATCTATGTATATTTTGATGTGAAAATCCTCTGACTGCAGCTGTGCCTAGACCGCATGTTCCTCTTAATAAATACCTAATAAAATAAATACAACCTTGATATGGTTTTATTGCAAAATTTGCAAAAGTAACTGTTTTAATAACAATTCCATTTTTAAACCAATCAGACATGACAGATCTTCTCTGAAAATTCTTGGAACAGTCGGGGAACCCATTAATCCAGAGGCTTGGTTGTGGTATTATAAAGTAGTCGGCAACAGTCAGTGTGCAATAGTTGACACATTTTGGCAAACTGAAACAGTGAGTTATTTAATTTTTAGCAAATATTTAGTTCTTGAAGATCTCTGTTATACCTTTACTGAAGGTTTTCCAATCTTGTTCATAGGGAGGTCATGTGATAACACCGTTACCTGCGGCAACAAAAACAAAACCTGGATCAGCAGTAGGTTTGTTTTTCTTGAGGAAAATTATGTTTGAGATTGAAATTTTAGTTAATAAGTTACATTTACTATAAATCTCTATGACTGATTCAGCAAAATTGATGGCTTTATTTTAAAATAAAGTTTTCATTCAGCTTTTGTAGAGTCAAATTTTACTTCATTATATCTTCAGACATTCCCATTTTTTGGTATTGTACCTGCTCTCCTAACTGATGAAGGTAAAGAAATTGTGGGACCTGGTGAAGGTTACCTTGTAAGTACCAATAAGTTCTCTATGGATTCTGTTCGATTCTGTTACATTTTGTGGTTGCTTTGTGTATTTGAGATTAATATGATATTAATTTAAAATTAATAAGAGATCGTGGTAAAAACAAAATTTGAAAAATCAGTCACATTTTATTTTGCTCTTGCTGCCATCTGTTAAACAACTAAAGCGAATTAAGTTTAAAGCAGGCTAAATCATATTTCTTTGCTCTGTTATAAAAACATAACCTTTTCAAATCTGCCCATGTCTTTTAAAGTTTATGGAACAGTCTTAAATATTTAAAAAAAATCAACTTGTATGTTTGATCAGCTAGAATGAATTTAACCTTTAAACTCTGTCAGTTTTCAGCACATTTCTGACTTCATCTTAAGTAAAGGGGCCCTTTTTAAAGAAATTTACAATAAAACCTTATCCCAAACAAACTTAATTTTAACAACAGTAAAATGAACTGCATGTAATAATAAGGCCTTGTGGTGGTGGCCATAGGAAAGCAGAACGCTACAACCATTTACTGGAAATGTTTATCTTCTGAGCTGCTCTGGTCTACACATTACTGTATTAATTACCAAATAAAGTATTAGCAATGCTATTATTCATTTCCTTCTAAATTACACATATCCCAATTATAATATAGTCCAGGGACATCTCTTAATATACTAAAAAATGAAGTTAGTTCAAAACTGTAAATCTTGACATTATGTTTCAAAAAATCTTGTAAAACTAATCCATGCTAAAAATATAAAACAAAATGGAAGTTTGTCGTCAGTTTTTTTTCTAAATCCAGATTTTTTATTGAACTAGATCAGGGGTCTCCAAACTTTTCAGTCCGAGGGCCGCATTGACTATCGAATTTCAGTTTAGGGGCCAGTTTCTTCCTGACATGTCTTTGATTTTTCTGGGTAAAGTTCCTCAGCCATCACCAACAAACGGTTTTTCCGTGGACAAAAATGATCTCCGCGGGCCGGATGAGAGGACCTCGCGGGCCGCATCCGGCCCGCGGGCCGTAGTTTGGAGACCCCTGAACTAGATGTAAGCAGTTATACAAAAAATAGAACATTTGTATGACAAATGGCTTCTGTAGTAAAATGGTTAAAAATTTGTTTTGTGGTATAAGCTATACATGTCACTAGGTTTCACATTAAATACATTTCAATTTCTTCATACTGTTATGTTAAATTCATCTGTGAAAGTGAGACTTTTAGCTGAGTTGATTCCACCTTTTTTGCCAGGTTTTTAAGCAGCCATGGCCAGGAATTATGCGAACTGTATTTGGAAATCATGAAAGATTTGAGATTACCTACTTCAAAAAATTCCCTGGTTATTACACTACGGGTGATGGTAAGTACTGCAGTTTACTGTCTTGCTTAACTTGTTTGCTATGAAAGCCTTTTCCAGAACCTTCTCCAGATACTAAATTAGGAGAGATAATCCCTAACCACTTTTGTTTGAAATTATTCTAAAAATATGTTTGTCACGCATTATTATTAAAAATCATAAAATATACTTGATACAATAAAAATGTTATATTCAAAGAAATTCTGTTGTTCATAGCAATATTTAATTATCTATATTAGTGGTGCAAGTATGAGGTGTGAGTCTTCCTCAGGAACATTTTTGTAATTATTATTATTGTATAGGTTCTATTTAATTAGCTGATTCCATATAATAAATTAAAAACTACTATAATGCAGAAGCATTTGCAGAAACTCAACATAGAGTAAAATAAGAAAAAGATCTTGTAATATATATTTAAGCATGAACAGCTTAGAGACCCTTTTTGCATAATAATAATTAATAAAAACATGATGGGTAATAACTGTTAGATGTGACACATTAGTAGCAAATGTTGAACCTTCGCAAAAAAAATTCTTAATTTTATGAGTCTCTATTGGCTAATATTATCACTTACTTTTGTTACTATATTTTATACTCACTACTAATCTAAGGTGCGAAGAGGGATGAAGATGGCTACCTGTGGATAACAGGACGCATTGATGATATGGTGAATGTGTCTGGCCATTTGCTCAGTACTGCTGAAGTGGAGTCCGCACTTATTGAACATGAAGCTGTATCTGAGGCAGCTTCTGTATCCCATCCTCACCACATCAAAGGAGAATGTATTTACTGCTTTGTTACTCTTAAAGAGGTGATTTCAATTATTTCTCTGTTTAACTAGAGACAATAGGCTAAGTTTAATTATTTACACCATTAGTCATCTTTAAATAATTTCTGTCCCCTTAGTTAATTTTGTTCCCTTTACTGTAACATATTTTTTTTCCCTTTAATTGAATAGAATTTCTAAAAATGCATCTAAATCTATAATGGGCCACGTTCGCACATCTCTCTCTCTCTCTCTCTCTCTGTCCGCAAAAAATTTTCGCCGGACATCACGTCAGAAACGGCAGCGATATATGGAGAACTTTATACGGACTTTTGTTGAAAATAATATGTTAGATGTTTTAAATGTATAACCACAATTTTATTTAAAGAAGAAAAATATAAAATAAAGGCGTATTCGAATGTAGAGAAACAGTATTATTTATGCAACCGGAAAAGCATTAATAGATGTGTAAAAGAACGCATAAAACTGTGACGACACTATTGCTTACTAATGACGCCATCTGCCGTGTTTAGAATAAAAAAGAAATGAACTATTTCATTCAAATTTGATTTAGATCTACGTACACTATGAAATGTATACAATACAATTTTTCCGGCCTAAACTCATAACATTTATTTATACAAAATCTTTGTTTGGAACTGGCTAATTTGGGATAAAAAAATTAATTTGAAAGAATAGGCATATTCGCGTAAGTTAAGATTTTAAAATACGTCTTTCATTCTCTGCATTTTATAAGGTGCCTAAATAGCGGAGATGTTAGTGTACTATAAACCACGCAGGTGGTGCGGGTTCGAGACACACCAAGTCAACTTGGTTAATGTATTTTTTTTTTAAATTTTGCTCGGACTAAACTTAAAAATAAAAATTCAATTAGGATTCTAGATCTAGATCTAGATTGTCGGGTGTCCGATAAGGCACTTCCCGGCGCCGCAGGCGCTTCAAATTTGGCAGGATCTTGCCTTGGGGCGACAGAGCACGGGGGCCGGTTGGCCGAAAAGTCTACGATGAAGGGGTCAAAACTGACCTCGACTGACCGGTACCTTATATGAGCTATAAATCGAAAAAAAATGTCCACGGAGGAACCTCTTCATAACTCTTGAGGTCGTAGACCGACCCTCGGGCGAATTAATTAAGCATTCAAATTCTCAATGTTTTCGAAAGCCTAAGCGAAGCTGGGCAGCATGCCTAGTTATTATATAAATATGTATTCTCATAGTTTTAAATAACTGATAAGCTTATGTGATTTAGTCAAACACTCCCTGGGTAAACATTTGGTCATCTTATATTAAATTATTACAATATTCAATAATGAACAGATTGGCTCCACTTAAGTACAGTATTGTTTAGTGTATTATTATTAGTCAAAAAACACAGTGGGTTATAAAATAAAACGTGAAAACTTTATTGTTTACAGGGTGAAGTTTTTAATGATGATCTTGTTAAAGAGTTAACAGCTGCTGGTAAGAAATTTAAATATTTTATTAACAGAGTTTAAGTGTACCAGACAAGCTTTTTAAGTAATGACTTTAAAAAAAGATATGGATGTTGATGTAACATTTTGCCCTGATATTATCACCTATCTTTTTTACTTTAGATAACTACCTGTTTTGATTTATATGTTGATTTATGTTTTTACTTTTTATAGTGAGATCGAAAATAGGGCCATTTGCTCAACCGGACTATATTCAGCATGCACCAGCACTACCCAAAACCAGATCTGGAAAAATCATGCGCCGCATTTTACGCAAGATTGCTGTCAATGATAGAGATATTGGTGACACATCTACTTTGGCTGATGAATCTGTTATTGAAACTCTGTTCAACTTAAGACCTAAGGATGCTTAAAGATTAGCATGGTGGATATTTTACAGGTCTTAGTTTTACCTGTGGGTTGTAATTGAAGGTTGGTTATTTATTTTAAAAGTTAGACTAACCATAGTATGAATGTTTATAAAAATATATATTTTATCATATGGTGTGTAGGAAGTTTTACAACTTTATTGGTTTAAATTTGCTCTGTAATTGTTGATTGTGATTAGAGATAGCAAGTCAAGTTCCTCTTTACAATCCATAGTCAGATTAAATAATCCATACATTGTTTTTAAAAATTTTGCTCTGATGTCCATTGACATAGGGCAGGAAGCATTCCCTTTGTCACAAGATTTGAGATAATGCTGAATTTTAAAAACATTTTATGCTTTTTGTTTAAAAAAAAATTGTTGAAAGATCATTAACCATTTCATTTATAATGCAAAATGTTTTGAATGTTATATTCTATCAATGTTGAATTTTTGTTTGCTAGTTGACTAAATATCAATTATTCATCTAATATATCAACTCACATACCAGGATCAAACATTAAACCGACAAATTTTTACCATATTGTATTATTATTCTATTCATGTAACCATTGATACAATAGCTACTTCTATTTTTATTACATAAATGTTATGTTAGAATTAATGCATTTTATTGTTGTAAAACTTGCAGTTAGCCAAAAAAAAATGTTCTGTGTTTTAGATACCATAGTTGGCTGTTCATTATTCTAAGGCATTAGGAAAGTAATTTTTACACGTAGTAAAAGAATTAAGAATTTGTCATTATTTTTTAATGAAGTATGAACGTTTTTTGACTTTGGGAAAGGTGTTTCTCATCTAAAGCTTGTCTACTGATGTAACAATTTTTAAAAAACCTGCACATTTTGCACTAGCATGTTCAAAATTAATTTTGCTCTACTTTGTACATATGGGACATACATATTTTATACCTTATTTACAATGAAATATTGAACACAGATTTTTTTTAAAAGTTAATTTTACATGAATAGGAAGGTTTAAGAAGACTAATATTAATAATACTAACATGCAACACAGCTTTCTTGCATTTTTAAAATGTGAACAAAGTGAAATGTTAACTACATGATCATCGTAATTAATAAACCAAGATTTTAAACATGCAAATCTTGCCAGTTGACATGCATTCTCTTAGTCTCACATGCCTTTAGTATTTGTTGGTTAATGACATGAATGACCAATTTGAAGTATCATTCCATCATATCAGCAGTGTTGGACCATGTGTTACCACGACTGCATTAGATATCTTTAGTAGAATTTCATCTGGTGCTTTTCAACAGGGGTGCTGCTTTCTTAACCAGCCTTATCCACTTACAGATATCATGATCAGTGTGTTCAAATGTTCTGCAACATTCACTTCTTGGGTCACAATGTCTAAACTTACTAAGGCTAGACTATAGCTGTACAAAAATGTGTGCAGGTTAAGTATTAAACATTTTATGCAAATCATTCAAGTATTTGAAAGTATTGTCTTACTGTAAATTTGTATCTGGGTTTACAGAATCTTGTTTAGATATTTACATGATTTCACTTGAATCTCATGAAAATGCAAACAAAATCTTTTCAATCAAGCATTTTAAAAATTTAAAGTATTTTTATGATGATACCACACACAATTATTAATAGAAAAATAATTATTTGTGCAAGCAATACTTAAGGCAAACATACTATGTATCTTGTATTTCAGCTTCAATGTCTGCATTATTTTTTTAACATAGAATTGTAGACTATATATATGAATAACATACTAAATAATTCACGAATTTTACAAGTGAGATTTTACCTATGCTATTGAGAAGTATATTCTTAAAATACGAAAATATTTATTACTTTTGAAATCTTGAAGTTGTGGATTTGTTCTTAAGATTGATGCAATTATTTTTAACTTGCCCATTAATAGTGCCTTTGTTTATAGATTCTACTGTTGAGGGTTTTGTCAGCCTGATTAGCTATTGCAATTATTTTGAAGACCTGTCTCCTACAACCTCATCTACTTCTGTTGCTCCCCCCCCCCCCCTCCAAGGTTGTTTTGTACATTTAGAAATAATTATAGCAATCTGTTCCGGTTTTAGAACAAAGAAATCTGTTATGTGAACAAAGTGAAACCCAAAACCACACTTCAACTATTTGTATGTTTTTGGATGGTAAATCCGACAGAAAACAACAACTGAAGGTTATTTTTTTTTGCATGTGGTAAAATATAGCAAGCAATATGAAAACTTTTTTGGTGTATTAAAATTAAATACAGCATCAGGGTTAATAAAGGGACAGCATTTAGAAGCAAAATGATCTTTTTCTATCATTATTATATATATTCCAGCATATTTTTTTAATCAGCAGTACATTAAATGGAAAAATATTTTGCATAAAAATTTCACAATACTCTGAAATACTTATCCTTTTACCAACTGTGCAATGAGTTTTTAAATGGTTTATTAACTGTTTCTTTGTTAATGTAGTCTACCATGTGAAGGCTAGAGATGAAACATTATTAGCTGTTTGTACACTTTAAAAAATGTTACATTTTAGCTGTGTATCCAATGTTACCTGCATGAAAAATTAAAAGTAAGAATAGCATTTTTAGCTTAGAAAAGTGTTCTTGTGTTTGCTTGATTATTTTTTTTTTTAAAAGCCATGCCTCCCATTCACACTTGACACTTTTCAGAATGTTAAAACAATGATTTAAATATATTATCATGATTACAACACTGAAAATTGTAGTGGACGTAAAAAAGAATCAAAAGAGTTTCTTCAGTTTTATTTTAATGATAAAATGCAGAAGTAAAACAAGTAAAGCTGATCAGTGGTGTAGTTTTTCACTTTCAAAGTCTTAAGTAGAAATAAAACAATATTAGAAGTGCAAATTGCCTTACTTTATACATAGAAATTAAAATGATTTATTTTATAGATATGCATGTTCTGTTATCTGCTTGATTCATGGCAAGTGGAATAAACATATAGGCCTACTATGAACATTTATTTATCCTATTATAATTTTATTACATTGGAAGAATAACCTCCCTTGAGGTGATCATTATAAAAATGTTATTTTAGATAAGTAAAAATTATTGGCTTCTTTGCCCATGTAAATAAGAGAATGTAGTACAAATAAAAAAAAGTACAAATAATTTTTTTAAAAACCTAAAGATACAAAAAATAATTATTAAAATGTCTTTTTCAATAATAAGCATGCAATACTTGCATGAACAATAATTATCACAAATTATTTTAAGTAAAAGCCAATTGTATATTTAAAAAATGTACAGTTAATTAAAAAATGCAAGTAATTTTGAAAGAATGCCTTAATAATTAGATCTACATGTATCTACTGACACAATACAATTTTAGTGATATAATTTACATATTAGGGTATACTAAAATCATAATCAAGTTATTTCTATTACTATTATGGCCTGTTTGGCTTAATAAAACATTATCAACAACATTTTCCTTAACAACTTATTAGCAAAATGACATCAATTGAAGGTGGTGATGTCAAAGATATCTTTGAAAAGTTTAGCCTTCGCTAATCTTAGATACATAAATAAAAAAAATAAAATCAAGCAAGTTTTAATGCTGTCAGAAATTACCTGGAGATAAAATGTGCTTAAAATAATTAAAACATACTTTTAAGTTACAAAAACATAAAAATCAGTAAAAGAATGTATTTTAAATCAAATAAGAACCAATAATTTTTTTCTAAACAAAAAATAGTATGGTTAACAATGATCTTAAATTGATTATGTATTGACACCTGCAACACAACATACTTTTAGTTAACACGTGTTCTGCTAGAAGGTGTACTATTTGTTTTAATCAGGTTGTCAGTTTCAGTAACAGTCAAAATGATTACATATAGAAAAGAAGCATAACTGTCATCAACAGATGTTATTTCTTAACAGAACAAACATTGACACTTATGTTTAAAACAATCAGCAAGCATGACTTTTTAAGACTGGTTGTCTTTAAGTGAAAAAACTTAAGTAGGTGATTTACAACAAAGTAAAGTAATCAATTATCACAAATTTTAAAAATTAAATAATTTATTTTGTATTATGCCAGTTCTAAGGCAGCCTACTTGCTTATATATTATAAAACAGAGAAACAAATTTAGAACACTCTGACCTCTACTTTGAAGGTTTCCATATAAGGCTGTAGAGTAAATCAGTCCTGAGTGATGAACTTTTTAACAATTTCACTTGGTTCTTCCTCATCCACCAAGACACTAGAATTTGTGTTCAGGAGCTGCAGATAGTAAAAAAAAGTATTTCCAAACATGAGACAATGAACTTTATATGGTAAGTGATCATGTTGTAAGGATTTCACACGAATTGTGTGTTTCTGTCTGGACCACACACATAACATTGATACATGTTAAAAAATATCAAAACCCCTTAATTAAATTATACATTAATAGAATGAAATAAAAATAAAATATAACTGACCTCTGGGTATATGCTGTCTATAAAAATTTTATTTATGTAAGTATATCTTCTACCATGATCTGATGCCATATTCTTTTTCTTGCACATTTCTGCATGATTTAGGTATTCTTCAAGGCTGTCAGTTGAATAGGTACAGTTCTTTGGACAAAACAATAAGAGTTGTGTAATTCCAGTGGTCTCAGAACCTGTGATATCAATGGCACACAATCCTTCAGAATGCTGCCTCACTATATGCTTTTTAACTGATATGCTTGCATCACTTTTGTAGCTGCAGAGCCAGCATTTGTAACTATTACTAGAAAGATCTGTAGAATCTTGTTTTTTTGCTTTCTTGCCAGACTTTTTGGTATTTTGAACAGTTGATTGTTGTTCACTTTTGGCTTCTTTCTTTTTAGTTTTCCTCCGTGTACACTGTCTTTTCTGTGTTTTTTCTATTGGCTGCTCTTCTTCTGATTCTAAGTCATTCCCTTCCGATGCTATGGAGTGTGGTGTTTTCTTCTTTTCTGACGTAAGCTGTTTATTTTCATCAGCCTTTTCATTGTAACCCTTTTGAGGAGGCCTTTCTTCAATAGTGTTGTCAGGTTTTGTTTCTGTTTTCAGGTGCGATGTGCTTATAGGAGTTAAAGAAAGAGACAAGGTGCGTGGCCTTTGTTCACCTACTACTGGGCTTTCAGTTGATTTTTTTACTGGATCATCAGGTAGCGGACGTGATTTCTCTTGACCACGCTCAAGTGGCAGGTTGTCTGGCACTCTGGGCATTTCACTTGGTCCACTAGAAGCGATTGTTAGGCTAGGAGGATTTTCTTCATAAATGGCTTGTTTTTCTGTTGACTTTTCCCCTATATAATCACAATGTGGTTTCTGTTGGTCAAGCTGAGGTGGCAGGTTGGGAGGCAGTAATGAGTTAATTACTGCATTAGCTGACCTTTGTGTATAAATGAGTTTATTTGTCTGTTGTTTTGACTGTAATGGCCTTGAAAAATCTCTGTTTGGAGTTTTCCTATTACTTTGATCTATAACAGTTTGAGTAGATTTAATATTATCAACTGTTTGATTAGAAAAATTTGGTTGATTTATGTTTTTCCTGATCTCACAATGACTAACTCTTATGGATTTAAGATTGGCTATGGCAGAAAAAATAACCTGCTTTTGTATTTGCGTACACTTTGAGACATGTTCAGCAATTTGAGCTTCCACACAAGTCAAAGTTTGGCAGTTGGCTTGTGGACACATGAAGTACAGCTGCCCTGAAGATATATTGGTTAAAGGAATCAGAACAGAGTTGCTATGGCTGGATTTCACATGCATCTTTAGCTTGCTTAAAAATCCTTGGTCTTGTCCACAGTGTAAACAAACATAAGAAAATTTCAAGGTAGATGCAGGAATGGGAGTATCTTTTTGCTTCTGTGTGATTGGCTTATTTTTTGTGTCTTTGGCTGCACCAATTTGTGAGAAGTGGTCCATCAAATCACTGTCATCAAATTTGATTCTTTTTGGTTGGGAGTAATGTGGTGTTTTCTCTTTGTTCTGATGGGGATCTGCTGTCTCATATGTGTGGGTATACGGTGCTTGCTGTTGTCTACTATTCCCTCCTGAAATAGGTATTCTTTCATTATAGGAGTTATAACTCCTTATGGCAGAAGGTGGGTGTTTCTCAACTGGCACAAATTCTGTGGGTATACTTTGTTTAGCTCCTTGATCAACACCTACAGGTGGTACTTGAACAAAAGCACGCTGTTGGACAGGAGGTAAAAAACCTTGTTTACTTTTCACATCTGGATAATTCCTAATAATGTTACTGTGAGTGCTTTGTACGTTCTGAGTTTCCAGGCTATAGTCATTTGGCATTATCTGTCGGTCAGCTGTTACATTATTCTCATGATTAACACTGTTTGACACAGAGTTTTTGGCAATGTTCTGTGTGTATGTGCTAGAAGGCTGATGGTGACTGTATGATTCACTGAAGTCTTTAACCCCTGCTAGTGACTGATTCTTCAGAGTAGCATTGCCATGACCACATGAACAGTTCTCATGAGACTTGTTTAAAGATGAGCTTTGGTTCTTTTCTAACTGAGTTGAGCTATTTTGCAGAAAGGCATTATTAGCAACTTTAAAGAAATTTGATAGTAGACTGATCACTTCATTACTGGAATCACATTTGCACTGATGCTTGTCAATGGTTGCTACAGGAAAATTGTTGTGAAATGGTTGGAGAGTATTTAAGTTTTGATTTGAAAAAGAAGGAGGAGAAAGCATCTCATTAACAAATAAATTATTATCTGACATTGATTTGTAAAATATGGCATCTTCTAATCGAATCTGAGAGCTCATTTGTCTTGTAACCACAACAGGACATACTTTAGCTGGGAAGTTTCCATGCTTACTTTGCATATGCAGCTGTAAAATCTCAATACTATAGGTTAAAAATGGACACAGTTCACACCCATAGCATTTGTCTTTATCTGCTTGAACATGAATATAATTCAATGCACTATGTGATAAATTTAAATCTTGTGGACTTTGATTAAAACTGACTTTATCAAGTGCACAGACTTGCATTTTGTCCCTTGAGGGATAATTCTTTTGTGCTTTTGAATTATTTATAACTTGTTCACTGGGCATTGCATCATGGACATTCTCTTCAAGATGTTTGTTTAGTTCAACAAATGTTGTTGTAGTGAATGGGCAAAATGCACAAGAGCAAAGTGTCACCTCCAACTCTGTAGATTCTTCTTTTATTTCTGGTGAAGGGTTGTCAGTGAAAACTAGTGTACCAGGAGCTACCTCTAAATTTTGAAAGTCTGTTAGACTTTTCATACCATCTGGGTGGTTGATTTCTGTATTTTCACAATACATATTTTGTGTTTACCTGCTCTAGATCTAAATAGAGACAAAAACAATAAATACTGTCGAATATTGCTCATTAAAATAAAATGAAATAAAAAAAAAAAAATTTTATAAATCATTTTTAAATGCAGGATATTTTGCTCCTGATAAACAATAGTAATAAATACGGCCTATTTAATATTTATCACTTATGTAATATGTATTAGATATGTCTAGAGTCTAGATCTACTTTTAAACAAACTGAAAACATTGAAATTGAGGGAATACAAAATGGTAATTTTCTAAATTTTGCTCCTCTTTCAACACATTGTCAAACCACTGTTTTAGTGTTTTTATTTAAAATAATGGATTCTGTTTTTGATATTAGATCTAGATCTGGAACTAGAATCTATTTTTGCGCTAATAATGAGTGGTGAACAATATAAAGTATCATACACCACAAACATAATGAATATCATTGATATTATCAATGATTGAGTATGAGATTAGCAGATTTGAGATAGATTGTGTCATTAGAACCTTACTTAATACTAGTAATACTAGACCACTAGAATTCACTAGATACTTACTATGGACTAAAAAGTCGAGTGTAGGTCAAGTAAAGAGCCTGTAGTAACTAGTTTGGCCTACGTATAGATCTAGATATTAGATTGTAGATCTAGATGTAGTAATACTCTATGTATATCTCTATATTCTATATGTAATAGACAGGGGAGGCCTTAAACCTTAGCCTAGGCATAAACGTATACAGAAAGGAATAGGCGGCAAAAAAATATAAAAACATAGATTTGCTTTAAACATCAATGTAACAAACAACAAGCGAAAGTCAGATCTACTGGTTTTTACAATTTAGTTAAAAACCACTGGCAGCTAATAGAATGTAAATCTAAATGTATAATATTAAAATAACTATTTATCAAAACGTTTTTGAAAGTTATGCATTAATGTGAGCTAATTTTTAAAAATGTGTCATTGTTTAATTGTTTCGGTAAAGAATGAAACCTCAAGGGAATTTTTTTGGCGCGTTCATTATCATAATATATGTACTTAAATTCTAACAGGTTCTTAGGCCTAGGGCCTAATCTTATTCCGTTTTTTAGCTTTAGCCTAGCTAATAATAGTTAATTAGTATTGGGGTCTTGTCCTGTTAGGCCCTAAACCCCCGCCACTAATGCAAAGACTGTACGCGCGAATAGTTACGTCCGGCCACTTCTTGCCAGCTACAATTTAATCTTGAGGGTTAAAGGTAAAGTTAACAAAATTAGCGAAAATACCGGACAGTGAAGTCTCGAGTTCAAACCCACTGGCAGATAAATCTCGATCCCCTTCAACACTAATAATTAAGAACGAAGAAGAAGAACCGGACAGTGGCGTGCAGAGCTATTTTGATGCCTGGGGCCAAGCCAAGGGAAGATGTCATAACCCCCCCCCCCCCATAGACCCCTCGGTATATATAAAAAGTATAAGGGGGGGGGGGTGCAAATCGAAAGTTTGAGGGGGGGTGCAAACCGAAAGTTTGAGGGGGGGGGGTGTGCAAATCGAAAGTTTGTCCCCGGGTAAAAATTGGAACCCCCCCCCTGACGATCCTGGCTACGCCACTGATATATATATATATATATATATATATATATATATATATATATATATATATATATATATATATATATATATATATATATATTACGGTGTTAACGTGTTAATAGCTGTACAATTGAAGATACATTACAATATGCATTGTTATTAAACAGAGTACAAATAGAAAAGCATTAAAAAATTGACTTACCTAAACTCTTCTAAACACTGCGTACAGGTAAATGACTGACTCAACAAATGTAAAAAAGGGTAGAATTTCTGCGAGGGAGACAGTTTGGGGGCATGCCGGAAGAGGTGGGGGGGGGGGGGAAAGGGGGGATATTTTGCATGCCCTACAAAAGAGTTTCCAGTTTTACATTGCCCTAGCGGACAGGGCTGCGGTCACAGGGTAAGGTATTCTTTGTTGAATTAAATTGGGAAAAAAATAAAGGTCAAAGTTCACCATTATTGATTGTTACAATTGAGACCACGGTTGATGTAAGTGAGTTATCACCCACCTGAACTGCGACAGGAAGACATTAGTGTCACACCTCAGTGTGTGCAGGTTCGCCGGGTAATTGTTTGACCTGAAATGGCTGGCGATGGGAGGACTTGAGTGAGCCGCCCCACCCCACCCACATTAAGCCTGGTATGTAAATTTGGGGAAAAAAAACGTAATGTGGGTAGTCGGATACGTAGGAATAAAGCGACTCATCTTGGTAAAAGAAAAACAAAACTCGATACATTGAGAAAATATCGATACTCGTCTTAAAGAACAGCTATCTCTGCTTGTGCGCTTTGTCGATGTTTCACGTTGTAACTTTTAACCTGTGGAATGTTTCATTGAACCTTTGTATCGCTAAAGACACAACAGGCAAAGATATTTAACTGACGAGTAATATGGCTTAGAGATTAGTTAATGTCGAGGTCAGATATATGATAATGAAGCTAATATGAAAGGAAAACGACATGATTATAATTTTATATCGTCGTCATAATATTAATTCGCTTTGAGAAGAAGAAAAAACACTACTTTTCCAAATTGGAGGAAAAGGTTTCGAACACTTAGAATACTAGATTCGTACACTATTTCCCTGAATTGATACAACCTTACTGTACATGTTGAAGACACCAATGGTAAACCTTGGTCCCCGCGCTATGGGTCGGCCCTAGGCCCATAGGCTCCACGTATAACGGCTACCAGGGCCGTTATAGCTTCCACCATAAAATCAAAGTGGACTCATATTCTACTGATGGCTCTACTATTTATAAAAATCATTTCTATGTAAGCGCCCATTTACTTTACAGATAGCTCTACTTTGCATTAAAATACTTTAACTTTAGCACGCCTTTTACCATGCCCTACAGTTCATATAAAACGATAAGGGCACAATTATTTTAAATGATATCACTACAATGTATAAGAAAACAATAATGCATATTCTTAAGCGTGTCCTTATAGTGTCTCAAAAAACAGTGTGGGCATTCTTTTTCTTTAGTATATTCATATAATAAATCAAAACGAATAAAGGATGCCCCTGCAATTTATAAAAAACAATATGGATGTAATTACTCTGCAAATGCCCTTAAATTTTACCCAAATTTTTTTAAAATTGAAAATTATGATGGGTATAATTACTGTATGGATGCCCTTTAAATATATGCATATAAGCATACTTACTTCAACTTACTGAACATTCATTATACATTGGTTGCTGATGTTAGTGGACTAGCTAGTAAGGGTTAGATTGAGTTCAAAATTAACATCGTTTAGTTACATCACTTTTAAGTGATGACGCCTGCATACCAGTAATTTCATCAAACAGCAGTTTTTGTAAAAAACCAATACATGGCCTTTTTATAGGATAATCTATTGGATTATTTAAGGTGATATGATTAAAACTAGAGAAATATTAGTAAATTAAAGATTCTCACCAGACAAATTAAGACTCAATAACGTTTTTTGTAAAGCTTTAATGATTTAAAATTATAATATGCTATGATCTGACAAATAATATATTATATATATGATAAACAACAGAAAATTATTTACTTTCTGACAGACAGCTATAAAAAAAAAACAATATTATCCATCATAACAAATATGTAATTGTTATCTGTTAAAATTAAATTATCAGATAAAATTAGCATGTAGTTTTAAACAAGCTTCAAACATGGTACTGTGACGTAAATTACAGCAGTCCTCACACGATTGGGTGATGGGGGTTAAATGAAGATATGGGGGGCCTACTTTGGTGAAAGATCATACATGTTAAACTTAACTGTAAACTATTTTTAAAAGCTTTAAACCAAATAAAAAACTTTCAAAAGAAACTGTTTTCCTATACAATGCATGCACAGAATAAAAATAAAGTTTTTAAGGCATAATAAAACTGCTGAAATCAGATCCTTGAACAGAGCAGGCTGTACTAAGCTGGTAAATGTTTTTAAAAATCTTGATAAAATACAGTTAGAACGATTGAGTTACATAAAGTTAAGAAAGATTCAATGAGGATAACGCAGCCATGTTGCCACGTATACATTATTCACTGAAACTCTGTGGGTATTTATTATGATTCATTCATATAGAGAAGGCTTTATGCATCCAATAGTTCACTTGACCAGACTAGAGCCAGGAACCCAATACAAAACTGTTCTTAAGTTTACTCACAAATACAATACAACCATTAGAACACAGCTTGCCAATAATGACAGTTTTAACATGCTCAACAAATTAAACAGGTAAATGCAATGAGCATTTTTGTATTAAAATCAACTTACCAAAAAATAAAATCAATTATGGCATACTTTGCTTAGCATTCTCCATCATGTTGGAAAAAAAATACCAGAGAATAGTAAATGTTATGGACGAGTCTTTCAAAACAAACATTTACCGACTATAAATGATGTCACATTTTTACCTCCAATAAGCAAAAATTAATCTTTTTCATCACTTTTGTTTTAAAAAAATGCTACATCATATTTGACCCCCCTATCCAATAATCATTAAAAAAGTCTTAAGCCCTCCTAGTGCAGGCATTATTCATGGTTGACCCCCAAGAGAGTACAGCAAAATATACCAGTTAAACAATCACCAACAACCCTAGAAAGATAACAAAGAGATAAAAAAAATGTCAGGAAATAAGAAAGCTGGAAAGGCTAGGACCTTTTCAAAAAGTGCCAAAAATCAGATGGTACAAATGTAAGAGATGAATATCAAAAGCTTAAAAAAAAAAAACTAAAAAAAAAAGAGCTCAGAAATATGTTCTTTCTAGTAGTTAGGGAATCTTGCACTCATAGGATGCTTTGTTTGAAAATTAGATTGTCTGAACCATTGTCTAGACTCTAGACAATTAATATAGAACAAAATACATTATTTATACATGTGTAGATGGTAAATGCTCAATTTGGCAAGTTTCATAAAGAATCCAGCCATTGTGTTACACACAATTTTTATTTCAGTTTCAATAAAAATGAACCTTGCTTCTATTTTATATTAATCAGTCAATAAATGTATTAAAAATTAAAAAAAAATACCATAGTTAATTTTGTGAGGAAATGAATGAATTTAACTACCCATGGAGTCAAGACAGAGATTTTTTCTCTCTAAAAAAACAAATCCCAATTTGCAATATCTAAAAATAGCTATTTAGTCTTACTCTAAGCTTGATGAAATTGCTCAAAGATTTCTAATTTGTAAGTCTGAAGGTTAGGTAATATGAATAAATGTAATTCTGTTATCAGAAACATCTTTTGAAGAAATAATTTTTTAAAGTGGCAAAAATTGTGCCTACCAGTAACTTGCAAATTATACAGAAAAATAGGGATTGCTATTGTTATTTGCTAAAACTACATACTGCAAGCAAGGATACAGATCTATATCCTTGATGGCAGTATCTAAATTTAGCTAATAAAGTCAAAAGTGATTAATCTCTTTTAATCTAGCTAAAAAAAATGTAGCTAAAAATGTTTTGTTGAATTTATATTTCAGATGGGATTACAATCAACGGAAGTTTTGTTTGCGTCAGCAGTTACATTATTAAAGTTATGCATCAACTCCCTGCTTTAAAATGTCTTCTAACCTAAAGTAATATTTGAAAATAAAATCAAATGTGAATACTTATTGAGATAGAAAAATATCATAAAGTCAAACTAAAATAAATTTAAAATTAACAGGTCAGTATCTTTTAAAATTGAGATGTACAGACTTTAAAAAAATATTTAAAAGCTTATGTTCTATATTTAACTTTAAAAATGATAGAACTAAGCAACATTGCTTTAAAATTAGAAAAAAAATAACAACAAAAAACCTCTTTACATTTGTAAAGATCAAACAAGTAACATGTAAGTGTAGAGTATATATTCTACTAGAACAGGGCAATTCATCCATCTTAGTTAATTAGAATCCTAATTAAAAATACTGAAGCAAATATAACATAAATAATATAGGAACCATGTTATTACAGAAAAACAATGTAAGAAGTCCCTTTTTCAATCATGATAAAAAAAAATCATGTCCTAGTAAGAGCTATTTTTGATTAGTTAAATAACAGAATTAGAAAAAAGTCAAGTTTTAAGAACAAAAGTACCCATGCAGCAATAAATTTATCAGGAAAAAAAACACTTAATGAGTACAATATGGTTACTCTAAACATATGGTGCCATTATCTTCTACTGTGTAATCTTCTTGAATATTACTGAAACTCTGGTTTTGGTGAGGAGGTGATGAGTGACTTTCATGAATATGTCTGTAAGTATGAGGAGTGTACTTCAAGTTTTGACTTGGGCTCACAGTGTCACGAGAAGGGTTAACAGTCCTTTGAAATGTTGCTGGACGGTGCAAGACTCCAGCAGGGCCAGACATTTGATGCTGCTCTGACCCATAGCGGAGCTGACCACTGTTATGGACCTGGTGTTGCCCCAACGTATGCTGGGGTTGACCAACAGAACCTGTGTTATGGACCTGGTGCTGCCCCGACGTATGCTGGGGTTGACCAGACGTATGCTGGGGTTGACCAACAGAACCACTGTTATGGACCTGATACTGCCCCAACGTATGCTGGGGTTGACCAACAGAACCTGTGTTATGGACCTGGTGTTGCCCCGACGTATGCTGGGGTTGACCAACAGAACCTAAGTTATGGACCTGATGCTGCCCCGACGTATGCTGGGGTTGACCAACAGAACCAGTGTTATGGACCTGATGCTGCCCCGACATATGCTGGGGTTGCCCCGACGTATGCTGGGGTTGACCAACAGAACCAGTGTTATGGACCTGATGCTGCCCCGACATATGCTGGGGTTGACCAGGTGTATGCTGGGGTTGACCAACAGAACCTGTGTTATGAAGAGGCTGTTTAAAAGTCTTGGATTGTGTAGCCTTCAGCTGCTGGTAATAATATGGCTGTGGTGCTTTAGGATGCACACCAGGTTGCATTTCCTTTTCTCTGTGCTGCACCGGCAAGCGTGAGGCAGTATTGGGTGTTCTGGCCGCTGGTGGAAAGTGTGAAGGTAAGTGCTGATTTTGCATCATTCTGTGCTGCGGAGTAGGCATTGGCCTGCTGAACATAGGGTGCTGCTGTGAAGATGCAGGAACATTTTGTTGGCTCAAGTTTTGTCTATTTAAACTTAAATCTTCAGGTAAGGCTTGGTGGGTATTATTTAGATGAGTACCAACAGAGGAAGGATGGGGGAGTTGAGAGCGCTGCTCTGAAGTTACTGTGTTCCCATCTGGGGAAAATGTAGCAGAAACCTCAGCTTGACCAGGATCCACAACTGGCTTTTTCTTCCTCTTCCTGGGCTTGGAGGGATCTTTAGCTACTGGCTTCTTTTTGGAAGTCTCCAACAAGACTTTTGGCTCAGTATTTATTAACTGTGGAAATTTAAAAACATGAGTTTTACACAATAAATATAAACTCAAATAAAAATAAAACTTATTCTAAATCAGCCCAAGATTAAAAAAAATTTTTTTTTCATCAGCTAACTTTATTGGGAACTTTAAAACTAATTTCTATGCCAACAGTTTTTCCTACTCAGCAAGTACTCACCTCAGGATAAACACAATCAATGAACGTTTTGTTTTTCTCCAACACAGCATCTCCATTCTCTTTCTGCACTGGTTTCTCACAGCTCTCTACATGGCTTTTAAATCCTTCCAGGCTGAACGTGGCATACTTGCAGTCCCTGGGACAGTACAACAATAGGTGCAATGATCCTGTCTCTTCAGTTTGTAACACATCCACTGAACACAAACCTTCCTGATGCTTTTTTAACAAATGCACTTTGGCACAGCCACATTTCAGGAAAATTTTTTTGCACAGCCAGCATTTGTATTTTCCTTTAGTTGATGTATTGTAGGCTGTTGGGTCAGGTGCTGGCTTTGTTTTCTTCACTTTTTTCTTGTTGGAATGCAGCTCACTCTGCCATTTCTTATCACTATCCGAGTCATCATCATCGTCATCATCAAAATTAAACTCTTCATCTTCATCTGACAGATCATCTATACTGGCCCTATAGTCACTAAGAATAACCTTACGTTTTCGATCCGATCGCCTAACAAAGATCTCTGTATTTTCAATCACACTTTCATCCTTTTCAGGGGTTTTCAACATTTCTTCTATTTTGTCAGTATTTTCTGGTAGTTCTTCATTCAATTCACTTGCTGGTTCCACATTTAAAGACTCAGAAGCTTCCTTATCTGTGGGTTCATCAACTAAGCTACCAGAAATTTCAATTGCTGCTTTAGTTGAGTCATTGTCAGCCGTCTTTTCTTCATCTTTCTTTTCAGCCACAACTTGAACTTTAACCCCCACTTCTGCTTTCTTCCTAGGCCTTCCTTTTTTGGTAACTTTCAATACAAGTTTACCAGTTTTCATGTCCACAAGCTTGCTTTGTCTTTTGGGTTTGATAGTGCCATCACCAATAGCCTTCTTAGGCATTATCTTGGTTAATGTTCGTTGCTGTTTTTGAAAGTCTTTCACACCCTTTCTTACAGTAACTGTTAACTTGTTACTAGTCTCATGAGGTTTTTGCTTTGATACATAATATAAATTCGTGTCATCAGGCTTTTCAGCTACATCAACCTCAAGATCAGCGTGGCCTGAGACAATTTGATAAACGCTGGATGTCCTGGGAGTGGGGGTGGTTGCAGTCAGAGTTACCTGATCTTGCTTTAGTGAGATTCTATGGGCCGAGTCTTGTTCTTCATTGCCAGATTCAACAGATGGATAGAGAACAGCTACCTCAGAATCACATGCTGAGTTAAAGCTTCTCAAATGGGCTGTTTGCTTTAATTCAGAGGGCTCTAAAATTAAATCATCTACAAGATTGGGGTTAGATGTGTCTTTTGGAGAACTATTGCCTGCTGATGCTAAGGTATCGAATGATGTAGCTTGACTACAGTCCAGAGCAGAAGTGTTGCTGTTGCATATCACAGCTGAGCTGCAGTCTAAAACTGCAGTATTGCCAGATGAAGCTGAACCGCCGTTTGAAGTTGATAAGTTGCCCGATGTAGGGGAAACACAGCTCAAAGTTGAAAAGTTACCTGATGTAGGTGAAACACTGCTCAAAGTTGAAAAGTTACCTGATGTAGGTGAAACACAGCTTAAAGTTGAAAAGTTACCTGATGCAGGTGAATTTTTACCAGAAGAAGATGAAATATTCTTGGATGAATCTGCATTGTTGCAAGGTAAAGCTGAAACTCTGCTCAAAACTGAAAAGTCACCAGATGTTGGTGATATTTTACCAGATGAAACTGGATTATCGGATGACGAAGATAAGTTCAAAGGAAATGAACCCGATCTTCTTATTGTTTTGATGATAATGCAATTTTCCCGGGGAAAGTTAATGCTGTTTCTACGAGGTGAGTATTTCTGCTTCTGTTTGAAAGCATGGCTGTTATTTGACAGAGGTAGGGATAAGTCAGATAGGGTTGATTTGAAAGTGTCATTTTTCAAGAGTGTCATATCATGCTCTGTTGTCATGTCTGAATTCTCTATTTCTGGATCAGCAGCTGTTTTTTCCTGAGTGTCAAAATGTTCTGGTGATGCAGAGTTACCCTGGATATCACAGCTCTGCAGGTTTGCTGGAGACTGGGTGGTTTCCCCTGCTGTGCTGTGTGTGGTGCCCATCAAGCTATTATTAGCCTGCTGTATGTTTGTCTCTCCACAAAGCTGTGTGTCACCAGATGACACACTGGCCTCAGATTCTCCGGCACTGTTTTTTTGCATGATGTGGGCAAAGCGTCCAGAGAACTGAATGGTGTGCTGTGGCAGTATCACATGAGTTGTGATGACCTCAGACAAATCTTCCGTTGTTGATAAGTTCATGGGTTCATTATCAGTGTTGTCTTCACTCTGTGAATAGGAAGCAACAGATTCATCCTCATGGCTATTGCTACAAGATTCATCCACTGAATCATGAGTATTGCTATAGGTTTCATCAACCGAGCTTGAACTGTTTAGATGATCATTTATTCCTCGTGCTTCTGATGTAGAATTTCCATCATAGTTAGTTGGCGGAGGGGCTGGATTTACATTAGATGACTTTGGTAATGACTCTTTTGAATTATCATTGCTGTTTCCTTTATAGGATATTTTGCTAACAAATTCATCAATTACCTTTGAATCTGGTGTGATTTTAACACCACGGAAATTTGCATATTCCTTGAATTTGGAAACTAGGCGATGAGACAGAGTCTTTGGCATGTTAGGCACTTTAGCAAAAACTTTCTCTAACACCACAGCGTTGACTCTTTCTTCTTCATCAAAGTCATCATCATCATTCAGTACAGAGCTGTAGTTATTCTTTGAATAGCTTGCCAAAGGTTGTGGAGAATTAGCTTGTTGCACATTTGAGTTGGAGCAGTTTGTTTCTGAAGGTTGGGCAGCTAAACTATTAGTACCATTGCTTGGTTCAAAGTTGGGTTGAGACACAGAGGATGGTGTCCAACATTCATTAGCAGTGCCAGTATCTAGAGCTTGGGGGTGGTTCTGGTATGTGTCAAGCCCTGTCTGAAGAGTTGGGATGGAGCTGCTGGTTACTTCCCTTGGGACTCTGGCATCTAAAACTGACATGTGATGATCTGATGATTCAGTGGGGGGAGGAAACGGCTGGTCTAATGTTGTGAAAGACTGCGGTGATGGTACTGGGACTGACTGTTCAGGCGAGTCTGCGTCTAGATCTATCACAATAGGCTCCTGTTCCCCGCCTCTCTGGGTGGTGACTATTGGAACCTGGGGAGCGAGTAATTGTGGAGGGGGTGCAATCATTCTCGGAGCTCTTGGCGCCATCCCCCTCATGCCTCCCATCATCATTCTTGGGTTGCCATGAGGACCAACATTTGGCCTGTAACTTGGCCTGACCTCTGGATGAGTTGGTCTTGGATGACGAATATTCATGTAATTGGGTCTGTTGGTATACCCCGGAGGTCTCATTCCATGCTGTTGTGGATAGTTGTTTAATCTCATTCTCTGACTAGCGCTGCTTGGGTCTTGATACCTAGGTGGTATTGGACCACGTATAGGACCTCTTGGCTGTGGAGGGTAAGGATGAGGGGGAGGAGGTTGTAAATGAGGTGGTGTCTGAGGCCTGGCAATCTGCCGTCCAGATGCACTGACAACAATGTCCCCATAAGCATCATTCAGACTGCTACTGAAATTGTCCTTCATACCTTGTCCATCTAGGTCTATAGGATTATCCTGAGACCGGCCAATTGTCCTCACATCTAATTGCCTTATCTTCATAGATTTCAAGTTTTTTACTGCAGTTAATATATCAAATGGTTTTGAGCTGTCTAAATTGAAGCATTTGTGCAGGTGTTCACTTAACCTGTGCTCGTCATAGGTCATAAATTCACAGTTTAACTGTGGGCAAAAGAACAGAAACTGCCCTGTTTCCTTGTTGGTGAAGGCTCCCAGCAAGGAGTCATTGTGTCTGGTTTTCATGTGTTGCTTCATTACATTCTTGGACCCTTGGTCTTTTCCACAATGTACACAACAGAAAGAGAACATGCTGGCATCCACAGCCTTAGATTTCTCTTTGTCTTTGCCTGGAGTCATACCAAGAATCTGAATGTCATCATCACCCCTGCCTTCTTCCTCTAAATTTGAATTGACCACACAAGCGAGGTCCTCAAAATGTTTACTTATGTCAAACTGTTTTGGTGGTGGAGGTGGGTGAGCCAAGGCCGCTCCCTTACGCTGTGGAGAAACTGCCGGTATATTGGGGCTAGGGAATTGTACTGGCATTCTTGGTGCATTGGGTGCTCTTCCCCTAGGCATGTGACCCGATCCTCTGATACCTCGTCCTAAAGGCTGGCGATAACTTTGCTCAGGTTGTGCAGATCTGACAACAGCAGTAACAATGACATCGTCATCTTCCTCAAGACCAAACCTCTGAGACTGAGGATACATCCTGGCTCTACCCCTACCACCTCTGCCACGGGGCTGGCCGGCGGAAAACAACCTCTGACGTACATTGTGTCCTTGGGGTGCTTGAGGAGCTTGAGGAGGCTGATAAAGCTGAACGGGGTTCCCACTCAGTGTCACTGCTCCTCTGTTCTGCATAGTTGATATAATGGCTCCTTTGGGTCTCATGTCTGCATCAGTCCAGCTGGACCTTTTGTGTCTTGGGACTTGACCACTAAGATAAATACTGGGGCTCAAGGGTGAAGCTCCAGCCACATTGGCTGGGACATTGGCATTTCTCGGTGGAGTGTTGGGCAGTTGAGGGGCTGTAGCTCTACCTGTCTGGGGTCTTTGATTCAAAAAAGTAGGTGCTGTCACATATCCTTGTGGAGATTCAGCAGTGGGTGTGGGGCCACTGGTTGTCACCAGGAAGTTTGGGATGTTTTGAACTTGTTTGTTGGAGTTTGGCGAGGAGCTTGAAGTTGACAAAGCACCACGGAGTGCACCAAAGCTGCCATTATTTGGGACAGGTTGCTGATTGACTTGGATAGGATACTGGAAATGATTTCCAACACTTCCAGGCTCTGGTACTACATTCAGTTCTGGTACTGAAGGCATGTCTTGAGGTGGCCCATTGTGTGTGTTGGAAGGAAATGAAATATCTTGGCTGTTAGAGTTTACTGGTTGATTATGCAAGCCCATTCCTCTTTGGGCACCAAAATTTTGCTGCATAGCATGCGGGGTGGTAACCATATGCTGCTCTGTTAATGAAATCACTGAAGTTGGCGATGAGACGTCTTGCATGCTTCTTTGATTGAGTAAAACAGAAATAGAGTCTGAAATCAAATTCACTGACTGCTGCTTATTCTGAGCATTCAGCTCTGGGTCAGCACTGTGCTGTAACCCAGTGCCTATTTGTTCAGCTGAGTTGATTAAAGCGGGATTAAACCCACTTCTGCTTGACAGTGTGTGAAATGTATTGCTGGCTTGTGGCAAACTGTTTGAAGGTACAAAGCCTTGATTTCGATCTGCTGGTGTAAAACTAGGGCCACTATTTTCCCTGGGCAATGAGTATCCAACTAACCCAGAGTGGTTAGATGATACAGTAGGGTTTGGTATTTGAAAAGATGGTTGCAAAGGAGTCTGGTGTACTGTAGGAGATATCTGTGGGTTTAAGTCTAATGCATTTCCTCCTCTTAAACCTTGATAGTGGCCAGTTTTCCACTCCATGTTTCTATTAAAGCTTTGAGGAATTCCTTGTGGATCATTATTTCTGTGAAGGTTCCCTACTGAGCCTGTGTTCTGCAACCCTGTCACAGGTGCCTGATAAAAATTTTGTAGGCCACTCGTAGAGGAGTTCTCTGTTCTAGGATGAAGGAAGTTTTGACTAGCGTGGGTAATTTGAAGTTTTCTGTATTGAGAAAACACACCAACACCAAGACTTTGGGATGCAAAATCAAGAAAACCTTCCTCTGCTATCTTACTCAGTTTTTTCAAATAGTCCAAGACATAAGTCATGGTAGACTTCAACCTTTCTTTTTCCAACACTGACATTGTCTCCTGACATGAACAGCACTCAATCAGATGCTTCTGGTAGGAGCAGGGGTCATTGCTGTTGTAACTGCAAGCCTCTCTGACACAGAAGAAAGTTAAATCTTGATCCCCCTCACCTGCTGTGTTGTACGTGCCCACTGCCGCCCCGACCGGGTGTTGTACTATTGTGTGACACTTTAACTTATCAACATAGGCATTGCTGTAAGGGCAAGTTAAACAGTACATTGTCTCCACCTTCACATTCCAGTTGGACCTTGGCTCCTTGTCTTCACTGGATGATAATGGCTCATCAGATGTTTTCTCTGTTGATTTCTTAAGCAATTCAATTATTCTATCCTCGGCTAATTTCCCCTTCAATGAATCTAAAAGATGTGCTTTTGAGTCAACAAAAGCAGAATTCACTTCAAATTTAACATCCTTTGGTTTTTTGTTCTCCACAGGGTCAATGACTATAGTGTCTGTACTGGTGTTTGTCCGCTCAATTATACTCTCACTGGGGAGGTAAAACAGAGCATCATCCTTCCTCACCTGAGCGCTTACTTCCTTTTTTATCATCTTAGCCACAGATTTAGGTAACATGCCAGGGTGCTTGGTCACTGTATGTTTCTCAAGGTGGTCGGTAGAATAGGTCATAAAGTCGCAGAAGACACAAGCTGAACATGGATCTTTGTCCATTTCACAATCCCCACTGCTGGAAGAATCAACTTCTGCAGTGGTTGTATCCAACTCTTTATCATGTTCAACTTTGCTATGCTTGACAACCTCAGACCGTGAAAGGCTACTGAAAGCACAGTAGGAGCATTTCACCATGTGTTGTCGCATGTGAGACACCAGCTCATTTTTTACTTCAGTAGAAAACTCACAATAATTACACCAAAAATGTGCCAAGGATGTGTCACTACTGTTTATCAGTGACACACTGGCAAAGTTGGATATTTGTTCTGCTTCATCCTGGCTAGTGGAAGACACTGCCACCTTCTTGGCTGAGGATGGCTTATCCGTTGAATCTGACTCTGATACATCATCCTGTGGTTCTTCATTTTTCTTCTTTTTTGGTGTTGTTCTTCTTTTACGCTTTGGCATTTTGAAAACTAAAAAAGATAAAACAAAGTTAGCAAAACATTTTTTTTCATTGTATTCAAGAGGCAAAATTAAATTTGTATGATACTTTTAGGCCTACTGAGCAGATTCCTATATAGGACCAAATGGGATCCTAAACACTAGAGGCGTACAAAATGTTATAATCAGAGTAAATTAAATCTTTTAATAACAGTTCTGACTAAGAATAGGCACATCTGGCCTCTATTCTTGTTATTCCCAGTCAACCACGAATAGACTTGAGTAGAGTTTTTAGACACTTCATTTAAATTTTTTTGGTCAGTCCACTTTTGAACAACGTAAAAAGAATATTCCCCATTCTTAATAAAAATTAAATAGGGCCTAGGCAATTAAATTATCTTTAAAACAAATCGTTCTAAAGATTTAATATTTATTTGGGATAATATTATATTTAGAATAGACCCTTTTAATCCCTGGCAGAACCAGCCCTTGATTATCATTAGCAATATTTAATTAATTAGCTATTTAATTATGAAATGAGATTACAAATTTCCTGTATTATGCTATAACAGTAGGCATATAATTCAAAACTTATATATTTTTATTATTAGAGAAACGGTTTTATTGTTTCAACCCTACCCTCTCCCCTTATTGAACTAAAAGTTAAACTTTTAACCCCATTACTGCCATTAGTAAAGAAATGTGATATACTGTGAGGGGTAATATACTCATAGAAAAAACAATCTACTGTTGTATTGGCTTTGGATGACATTGGTGGTGCATGCAAACAAGAATAAGACTATAGTGAAAATAAAGGTCAAGGACTATGTTGAATTTAACTAGTGATGCTTTTTAGGTCTATCATTGAACGATTGCTTGGCAATATGAGGTTTGTCAAGTCCAGATCACAGTGAATGATCCAAATGATTTCATGCACAAAGAAACAGCTGGGAATTATAGTAACGCCTAAAACACTGATTGCACCCAGCTCAACATAAATTCCTATAATAGAAGTTATGAATAGTCCTATAGTCTATAGGCTAACTACCTACTGTTTACAGATGACAATGACTAGTTATGGCAGAAATTGTTATTACCTCCCCTTTTATAATCTAAATTATCTGCCCCTACCCCTAATAGCTGACCCGGCTCTATGATTGTAAACATTCGGGGTGAATCACAGCTCACCTGACAGTTGCGGATTAGGGTGGTGGCTAAGCTGCGTGGTATTTTCTATGGTATCCATGAAGAGAATTATATATATAGATTAAAGCTGCTAAACTTACTTAGAGGGTGATTTATTAGTAAGTTGTGCTTCAAATTCTGTTTCAATATTGTGATTTAATTGCTGTAAATTATTGAATTCTATGAGTTTGTTAATTAATATGTAAATGTCGTGTGCCATCAGAATTTATATGTGTAATAGCTTACATTAATGCCCAATGACTTATAGCTGTGCACTGAGATCAATTACTCTTTTAGCTTTATTCTTCTGACAAAACTAGCTGTACCATGTGGTCGAGCAGTTACACTTTGGACGGGTCATCAGGGGTTGAGGGTTTATAGCATATAGTAAAGCTCGCAAAGATAAAATATTTTTGAAAAATTTATTTAAATGGCCTCTTAAAATGTATTTCTCGTGTTAATCCCTGTCCCATTAAAAGACAAAATATAGGCCTCCACAGCAAACATGTAGATGACAAGAAAAGCTAAGTATTTGCAGATCTATGCACATCTTTCTCTGGCTAGAATTGGCCTTCAAATTTAATTTTAGGGCATTCGTTATGACCACTATGGTGAGTTTAAAGTTTTATAGTTATTTTACTAACAAGTTTAAGGGTAATCTATCATTTTAGGTACATAAAATTGGCAGAGACTAGTAATGTGAAAAAAAGGTGACTCCTTAAATTTTAGTAATTATTTCATATTTTTAGGAGGATTTATGTTTTAAAATTTACAAAATGTTTCAAAGTTTCATTTATGTACTTGTTTTTAAACAATTGTATTAAAACCTTTCAGTAATAAATACAAAGACTAGTTTCTAGGAATGGTTAAGCAGCCATCTTGTTTAAGTTTTTTATTGGTTAACTTATTCTGAGATATTCAGGGGAAGACACTCTATTTAACAGATGGCTGCTGTTTATATAGCAAATCTTGCTCACAAACACTGCTGTTTAAAGTTAATATCTGGCCTGCATTGATATATTTAGCCACGAAACGGTACGACTTTGTAATTGGCTATGCACTAGTGATGAGCCAAATAGCGGTCACGTGGTTTTTAAAAAATAAAAATAAATCAGCTGTGATATGAACACCGGTTTTATAAAAAAAACAGCTCACAATATTTGATTTCTTTTTTCATAGACTGATAAATCTAATAATGATTTACATTCTCCCCCATTTTTGTACCTATACGGTTGATATTTTCAAAGCTCTATTAATTTTAATGAAACCAACTTTTGAATTTAGCCTCCATTCTCCAGACCAAATTTTAAAATACTTTTCTGCCACTTATGGTTTGTTTTTATAACGCAAAAACCCCGCCATTTTGCTCATGGTAAACATTTTAAATAGCCTAGTAATTTTAAAAAGGTAACTGGAACCAAGACGAAAAATCATTGGAAGTCATGCATCCGGTCTGTACGTCATATTGTTGTTAGCAGCCGGCCCCGCCTCTGGGTTAGCGAGTAATACTGTATTTAATTAAAGCCTTAACAATGAGGCACCTTTTTTTTACCTTACTAGCCGTGGCCATTTTTACGCACCTAAATTTCCTTCAACGATAGATTACCAGTTTAAGTGTTATTTATTTTTTGCATGTGTGCAGTGGAGTAAATAAAGCAGCCTAAATGCTAAATGTCGAAATGAAAATATCAGTAGGACACACTAGATCTAATCTAGATTCTAGAGTAGATTTCCTAACGCGGTCACACAATGCGAAAAATTCCGAAACTCACGATTTTCATCGGGCGCTATTTTGTACACGTTTCACAACCTGCTTGACCGCGCAGAGGAAATCTACTCTACAAGACTCTAGATTTCTAAATCTAGACTCTAGTAGTGCTCACTAGCGCTGCAGATAGCTGCGATAGCCAGCTAGCTAGAACTAGAAGAGAGGGAGAAATCTAAGATCTAGATTCTTAGATCTAGATCTAGATCTACAATCCAAGATTAATTCTCAGAGATGCATGCATTAAATTAAAGCTTAACGTGATATAAATTGCAAGGAGAACTAAGTAATACAACTATACAGAGCTGTGTAAAATACCTTTTCATATATTCTACAAGCCCAGAGTTTTAAAATATTTAAGTTGGGCTTAAATAATATTTTTTTTTGAGACGCTCGATTCTAAATAACCGGAAGTTGATATTTTATTAACGGTTTATCTAAAAGTTGTCTATTAAACAAAACAAACTATTTTATTATTTTATTATTTTTTGCTGAATTTTGTGAAACTTAAAACAAATATAAAAAAAAAACCTTTAAAACAACTTTCTTTTAAATGAACTAAAAACAAGAAAATAAAACTAATTTGCTTTCTATCGTAAAAGCATTTGTTGCTAAAATATCGAAAACATCTCATGAGCGACCAAGGCTTTTATGAAAGAAAGCAAATTTGTTTTATTTTCTTATTTTCTTCAGTGCATTTAAAATGACTTATTAAACATATAGGCCTAATTACATTTAAAAAATAGATAGACTTTTATTGTCATCGAAGTTGAACATATCTGAAAAGTTTGAACGTAATCGCTGCAAAACGTTGCGAGAAATGCTGTTGAACCTTGCTCTGCTGAATTTTATTGAAAATTTTTCAATGTATTCTTCGTGGAATTTATCATTGAAATCTATTGTCTCAACACTAAATGTGAACGGCTGTCTCACCCATGTTGGATATGGCTCAATTGTAGAGAAGTATGTGTCGAGACCTTGTAAGCCAGAGGCGTAGAGACCCTTCCGGCGCCCGGGGACAAACTTTCGATTTGCACCCCCTTCAAACTTACGATTTGTACCCCCCTCAAACTTTGGATTTCCACCCCCCCCCTCAAACTTTCGATTTGCACCCCCCTTCAAACTTTCAATTACTTTTTCCAACCCATTTTGGCGCCCCCTAAGGTCGGCGCCCGGGGACATGTGCCCCCCCCCCTGCCCCCCCCCCCCCCTTCCGCATCGCTACGCCTCTGTTGTAAGCTCATCTAATTGTGTGGACATTGCTTGTTTCCGTTCCACGAGTACAGAAATGTCTTTGATTTCAGAAACATCTTCCATCATCTTACTTACAGTTTACACGGTCGTATAGCTGTGAAAAGTTTGCGAAGTTATCGTGTTCTCAATGTGAAGAGAGCCTGGTTTGATGCAAAAGCTTCTCTGTTCTCGGATTCGTTCAAAAAGCAAACCTCACAGCATCGTCTTACGAAGCAATAGCTACGGGTTCGGATCCAATTTCGTCAGAGTATTTTTTTTCTCTTCTTTACATTCAACATGTGAGCAGCAGTGGTTTTGATTGTATTTTGTATATGTATATAGATATATATATATATATATATATATATATATATATATATATATATATATATATATATATATAAAATGGCTATATTTCGAAAATCCTTCTTCCAATGAAAAAATCCTGCTTACGCCATTGTTTAAGAGCAGCTGTTATCGCCGCCTGTTCGGTCATTGTTTACATAAAGGATAGCGAGCTCTCCCTTAAGCAACAGGGCGAGAGCGTGTAGGCTTGTTCTTGACATTCAAATTGGTTAAAGCATTCAAAAAACATTAGGTCTAACCCTAGCTAGGCCTATTTACTCTTCATCTATTTGAAAACTTATATTGGTGGACTTTAGCAAGGTCATTACTTAAACTATTGGCTATACAAGATTGCCTTATGGCGCCACGTCACGCCATATGCTACTCATTTTGTTTTTGCCAGTCAGACTCAAACAAAGAACGTCATTCATGTTGTTAACGGCTCATCTATGTCAGCTCAACCTTCTATGAAATCTATACGGGGCCGACTTAAACTCTACTACCAGGGGCGGATTAACTTTGGGCGGATCTCCTGATTTGTAACATTGGGGGCTCCTGATATATATATATATATATATATATATATATATATATATATATATATATATATATATATATATATATATATATATATATATATATATATATTTATATATATATATATATACTAAAACTAACAGTTTTTGAGTGTTTAAACTTAAACGTGTGATAGACACAGTGGCGTATAGCTAGATGTTGTGAAAAGAATCAATACAGCCTTTCAATATAACACGTCTTTATTTAATCAACAGAGCGATTACGTTTTGTTAACAATTAATACACAAGGTTGGAGATAAGCTAATTGAGGGTATAGGTTACGAAATGCCACAGTTATACAGTGTCGTGTAGGTACAATGATTGATGGTTAATCCTGTTGACATTTAAAAAACCCTAATGTAATAGATTGAAATAATTGTGAGGTCAAGGGAACTCACTCTTCTGTATTAGTTATATTTATAATATTGTTATCTTGAGTGATGTCCCTTGTGCACTTCCTTCCGCCCTCTCTGGTATTACCATCATGATGTAGTTAGACCCAATTAAATGTGTTATATACAACCACAGGCTTCTGTCGTCAAAATATTATAACTGGCGACGAAGGATAAACATCTACTAGAAAGAGCACCTACTTACGCAAAAAAGAGGTTTGCTAGAGCTTATTAGCTAATTATTTCTAGAATTATGGCGCTGTATGGCCAAATAAAAGAATTTGATGCGAATGATGAAATCATTCAAGATTACCTAGAGAGGTTAAGCTTTTACCTAGAAGCTAACGACGTGACGATAGAAGCCAAAAAGAGAGCTATTTTGTTAACAGTCATAGGGCCTCAACAATTTAGGCTACTAAAAGACTTATGCGCACCAGCTAGTCTAACTACCAAGAGCTTTAACGAGCTGAGCAAATTGCTAACAGACCACCATGCGCCTACCCCATCAAAGTTTTTATGTAGAGCTAGATTTGACAGTAGGACTCGTCAACCAAACGAGTCAATATCAGAATATGTTGCTGCTTTACGTCATTTAAGTGAATTTTGTGAATTCGGAGAAACGCTGTCTGACAGACTATGTGAAAAGTTTGTGACAGGTGTAAACAGCCCTGATATTCAAAGAAAGTTGCTGCTCGAGTCAGATCTAAAATTGGAAAAAGCAATACAACTTGCAATGTCATTCCAGCAGTCATCAGATGCGGCGAGATCTTTAGCACCTTCAGAGATCCATGCAGTAAACAGCAGGTTAGTCAATAAACATCAACCCCATCAGAGCATTCCAACTTATGCTAAACAGCCTGCTCGTTCAAATCCTAGATCTAAATCTAGTAATAATTATCAAAAATGTCATCGATGCAAAGGTCCCCATGCATCTCATCGGTGCAAGTTCAAGTCTGCAACTTGTTATAAGTGCAGTAAGCAAGGTCACATTGCCAAGGCCTGCTTTGCAAAGTCTTCGTCTGTTGCTAAATCTAGCCAGTCAAGACAGTACCGCAACCAAAGGCAGCACTATGTTAACTCTCACCAAGACTACCTAACCCAACCAATGAACCACTCTACCAGTGAAAATGCTCAAACTGATTCGCAGCCGGAGTTCAACCTGTTCCCTGTGAAATCAGAAAGTCATGCTCCCATCAATGTACCAGTTAATATCAACGGTAAGAGCATCAGCTTCCAACTTGACACTGGAGCATCTCTAACAGTCATAACAAAGAAAGATTTTGACGCTGTCATAGGAGGATCAGTGCCTCTACAGCCATGTCACAAGTGTCTAACAACATACACTGGTGACAATGTTCCGGTAATAGGAGAGTGTATGGTTCATGTAAGTTATAATGGTCAAAGTGTTAAACTTCCTCTTCTTGTGGTTGAAGGAAATGGACCGCCATTACTAGGTAGGAACTGGTTAAGTGATCTTAAGTTAAATTGGGAGAGTATTTGTTCATTGAAGAATGTAAAAGAATCTAGTCTTACTTCACTAGATAAAGTTATATCTGAAAATAAATGTGTTTTTGGTAATTCAGGTTTACTAAATGATAGAACAGTGAAGTTAAGCATTAAAGATACAAATCCAAGATACTGCAAAGCTAGAGTTCCACCTTATGCAATGAGGAACAAAATTGAAAATGAGCTAAGTAGATTGGAATCTAATGGCATTATAAAGAAGGTAGACTATTCCGATTGGGCGACACCCATTGTGCCAGTGTTAAAGAAGGATGGTTCCATAAGAATTTGTGGAGATTATAAAACCACACTGAATAAGCAAATAGAGCTAAATAGGTACCCTATTCCTAACATTGAGGAAATTTCTTTGAATTTGGCAGGAGGAGACAAATTCACTGAATTAGACTTTAGTCATGCTTACACTCAACTAGAACTGCATCCAGATTCAAAAGTCTATACGACAATAAACACACATAAAGGACTCTACCAATATGAAAGATTATGTTTTGGCATATCATCCAGCCCTGGAATTTTCCAAGCTGTCATGGACAGTATTTTTAAGGACATTCCAAATGTTTGTGTGTACTTTGACAATGTGTACATAACTGGTAAGAATGACACTGAACATCTTAAAACACTTGATAAAGTATTGAAAATTGTTGGTGAAAAAGGTTTAAAGATAAACAAAGATAAATGTCAATTCATGCTGACAGAAATTAGTTTTCTTGGTTATATATTAAGCAAGCAAGGTATCAGACCTCAACCTGAGAAAACAAAAGCCATTAAAGAAGCACCCAAACCTGAAAATACCCAACAACTAAGAGCTTTTTTGGGCTTGATAAATTACTATGCAAAGTTCATAGGGAATCTGTCTGGTAAACTATCACCACTGTACAAGCTGCTGCAGAAAAATGCAACTTGGCACTGGGGTAAACAACAAGAAGCTGCTTTTAATACAGCAAAAGAGGCTTTGTCTGCTGACACCTTACTAACTCACTATGACCCAGGGAAAAGACTTATATTAACATGTGATGCTTCACCAGATGGTGTAGGAGCAGTCTTGTCCCACATGGATGAGAAGGGTGACAGACCCATTGCTTTTGCCAGTAGATCTTTGAACCAGGCTGAGAAAAATTATTCTCAGTTAGATAGGGAAGGCTTAGGCATCATTTTTGGTGTTAAGAAATTTCATAAGTTTCTGTTTGGTATGAAGTTCACCATCTTTACAGATCATAAACCATTGCTAGGTTTATTCGGAGAAAACAAAACCCTACCTGAGCATGCCTCACCAAGAATTCAAAGATGGGCTATCACACTAACTGCATACAATTATGAATTGAGATACCAACCTGGATCTGAGAATAGTGCAGATAGTCTTAGTAGATTACCTTTAAAAAACCAAAGCCTGAGCTATGTACCAGAAGATGTATTTGTTCTCTTCACTATCATGGATAACTCCAATATAAATGTGAATGATATTAAAAGAGAAACACAAAAAGATGAGTGCTTAATAAAAGTATATGAGCACTGTAAGAATGGTTGGCCTGAAGAGTCTGTGAATGATGACTTAAAGCCATATTAAATAAGAAATAAAAACCCTTTGTGAAGATAATATAAAAGATGGAGAAGATGCAGTCCATTATCAGTTAGAGTTGCCTAAACAAAGTATTTGTAACTTAATAAATGATTATGGTGATATGGCAATTTCAAATGTTTTAAAGAGAATACATTAGTAAGAAGGAATGTGATCATCAAACAACTTTGCTAACATCATTAGCACTTACAGAAACTAAAAGGGTAACATCAAAAGAAAAAAAAAAAAAGATTTTTTGCCATTTAATACTTTCAGATGCCAATTCAAAAATAGTTCCATTAAATCATGACAACTCATGCATTGAAAGAGAATTTGGTGTTAATAAGAATGTGTATCTAAGAAATTATGGGAGAAAGGAAAAATGGATACCAGGTCAAATTGTTCAATGTACAGGACCTGTGCCTTATAAAGTTAAAAATAACTTGTGCAGATAATAAGTGTGAATCTATCAATCCCACCAAATCTGAACAGTTCACACCAACTCAGTTTGTTCAACAACCAAGTTCTGTTGATATGAGTGAACCAAGTTGTCTGGAGTCAGAAAATGTAAATTCTGGAGTTAATGATTTAAATCCTAGACCTCCTGAGATAGAGAATCCAGATGGTCAGAATCTTGAGTCACCAAATCAAAAGCCACTGAGAAGGTCAAGCAGGACAATCAAAGTCCCAAATAAGTTAGACCTATGATTTTAAAGGTCAAAAGGACTTTGACATCATTGTTTTGTATCTTGATTATGTTGTGGCATATTGTGCATTGTTTGTAAGGATGTAATCTACCATAATGTTCATGTTACAATATAATTGGTGATTTTAGGATACTATCAATTGTTCTATTGAGAGATGTGTTATTGTGTTCTAAGGGTAAAGGGATGTAATAGATTGAAATAATTGTGAGGTCAAGGGAACTCACTCTTCTGTATTAGTTATATTTATAATATTGTTATCTTGAGTGATGTCCCTTGTGCACTTCCTTCCGCCCTCTCTGGTATTACCATCATGATGTAGTTAGACCCAATTAAATGTGTTATATACAACCACAGGCTTCTGTCGTCAAAATATTATACCTAAGTTAAAAAAAAAATACAAAAAGTCCTCTACAGTTGATGCCATAAACCTGGGGGATAGGGAGAAGGTAAGGGGGGGGGGGGGTTAAAATTTTTAGATGATGTGCTTCGTGGTAGAGAGAGAGGGGGGTAATTAAAACAAGTAAAATTACCCCTCTTCGGACCTGACGATCGATAGGGCCGATGAAGTAGAGTGCATCTGTTTTTGTGACCACGTCATTAAAAGGATGGTGTGGTCAGTACAATGCTAGCCAACTTTACTTTCCCTAACGTGAGTCAGGTACCCATCTAGACTGGGGTGAACTTTAAGTGACGTCATACAGACTCGATTTCAAAATTAAACTCGAGGCTTGCGGGGTAGCACTCGAAAGTTTAAAATAGGTTATTGCTTTATGTTATTTATGAAAGACCCATTATGCATAAAAACTACACGTAAAATGAGCAGAGCAGTACATATATTACGTGAAACGTTAAGTTAAGAACATAAGAATAATGGCAAAATGTTTTAAGATTTGAATAGTGTTTGAACAACGCCATCACAATCAGCCTTATTATTTATAAATCAGCTTACAAACAAACGCTGGGATTTAAGTCCGTGCTGACGTACACATAAAATCATTATTTTTAGGCCTGTTGGCCCTTCGATGTTCAGCTGCTGAAGCAAATCATTTCACATTTAAAAGAATACATACACTTTATACAATCAGCGCTGCAGTTAAGTGTTACATTTGAAAAGTGATGATATTAAAAGATACAAACGATAATTAAAAAAAAAAACATAACACAGGACACTTCATGAAACACCGATGTGGCACAATGAAGGATTTCGTGTCTTCGTGTCTAAAACAAGCACCATAGTCCACCAGGTGGGCTGGCACGTAAGGCTAGCATCATTATCAACGTAGGAAACACAACAACTGTCCACAGCGCAACACATACTGAACCGGCGAGTTCACGTTTCAAAAGCTTTGTTTTAAGTGATTTTCTCTATAACAGCAAAGGAAGGAAAAAAGGCATCAACTGGCCCAACTAAAGACATTGATTTGGAAGCCTTTTCAGAAGAGATTGAAAAAAGACGGCGTTGGATGGTCGATGTTCTGAGGGGGAAGCCAGATAAAATTACAGAAACATTGCCAAGTTATACGACAAAAGAATGGAAAAAGTACGGCCTGGGGAGAACCAAGTGCCAAGAAGAGAATTGTCTCGCGGGGCTGTCACGAAAGTTGCCAGCGACCGGCAGAAGTAGAAAAAACTTTCTGTGGATGGGCCAGAATGATCTGGAGTCTGAAGAAAAAGATGGTGATGAGTTAGGCCTATCATGACAAGAGGAGGGGTTCTTAGGTCAACTTAAGTGTTTTAAGAACTATTTTTTAAAGAACTTTTTATAGAACCTTTTTTATTTATTTTCTAAAAAAATTGATCAATTGTGTGTAAATGGGGTGGCGAGTGGGGAACATTAAGAAAAGTCGAGGATGGACCATAATGGAAGGAAATGTTATACAGTTACCGCTACAAGCAGACTAAGTCAGTCTAAGATATTTTCGTTTGACACAAAATGGTACAGATTGTAATAATAAAACTCGCTACAAACCTAAGTACTACACATCTACTTTCCACGTTCCTGATTGACCTAACTAGCTCATATAAACGAAAATCAAAAGACATTTGTTTTAATGGAGAATAAATATTGAGAAATATAACCAGAAGTTTTTATTTTACAAATCAAGAAAGACGATATTGATGTAATAAATAATGCAAGAAATAAGTTTAAAAATAAAATTTGAATTTTTTGTTTTTGTATTTTTAGGAATGTAAAGTTTGTAAAAAGTATCAACCGGTTTTAGTTGCATTGTATATGTTGTAAACAAGATAGATATATACAAGTGTTATAATAATGGTTTAGATATACCACATTAGGCGATAATATTTACATGTTATATATCACGGGATACAACCTTGTAATAACATAGACATATGATATTACAGGGGACATTTAGGGGGTGACATCAAATGTAAGAAAAACGGCATAGTTTACTTACAAAACCATGTCAACAAAACCATGTCAACAAAACCATGTCAACAAAACCATGTCAAGTAATTGTGGGGGTTGACACCATAGTGAGGATGCATCGTTTCTGTGTGTGTGTGGGGGGGGGGGGGGGGGGGAGGACCGGGAGATACCTGACCAAATGACGTCGCTAATTAAACAAAGCATGTGTTAATTACAGAACAATGTAAGCATGTTGAAGAAATAGCACTGTTATCGTTATTTCCAATTGTTTTCCTGCTACACATTTCCTGCTGCACATTTCCTGCTGCACATTTCCTGCTACACATTTCCTGCTACACATTTCCTGCTACACATTTCCTGCTACACATTTCCTGCTACACATTTCCTGCTGCACATTTCCCGCTACACATTTCCTGCTACACATTTCCTGCTGCACATTTCCTGCTACACATTTCCTGCTACACATTTCCTGCTGCACATTTCCTGCTGCACATTTCCTGCTACACATTTCCTGCTACACATTTCCTGCTACACATTTCCTGCTGCACATTTCCTGCTGCACATTTCCTGCTGCACATTTCCTGCTGCACATTTCCTGCTACACATTTCCTGCTACACATTTCCTGCTGCACATTTCCTGCTACACATAATCTTCGTCTTGATACTCCTCTATGTTGTTAAACGGGAAGCAGTTGACCAGAGAGTTTTTCAACGGCACCTTCATTTTCCCGCTTTTGGAAAACAGCAGACGCTCGTCAGTCACGAAGATGTCGGAGTCACCCGACTCATCCCTGGCGTCACTCTCCCCTTCGGTCTCTTGTTGCGAATATTCAGACTCCGATGTAGCCCTAGTCAGCTGAAAATATTCATCGGAGTTTTCCGAATCGCTATCGCCGAATTCGGCGTAGGAGTTGATCTGTGCGGGGATTTCCGATTTATCTGCGGAGCTAAAACTGGTGAGGCTGCTTGCTGGTGAAATAAGCCGCTCCAAGTTTTGTACGGACTTGTACACTTTTCCGCGAAGAAACGAATCTTTTGTTTGTATGTTCAGCGTTTGGTCGCTCCCGTCACTAACGACGCTCCGTAATGGGATGACGTTGCCGCTAAACTGTCCTCCGCGGTTGTGTGGGTGTCTGTGAGGGAAGGGTGTAATCCTCCGCGATGAAAAAAAGTCCTCGTTTTCCGAGTATGGTATACTGGTCACATTGGAGTCGGAGAAGCAGTTTTTGATGAATGGGACCGGCGTGTCGACAACCTGGTCCTGGCCAACAGGCATAAGGTTCGAATCCACGCCGGAACTTTGAAGAACGCCATCAAAATCGGCCAGGGTTGTATTTTTCGAGTGTATTACTCCGCCATTAGAATGTGTCACATCACTGGCGTTAGTATCCTCCACCTCTAATGTTTTAACAAACGAAATGTTTTCATCGTACAGAATTTGAGAGTTTTTAAATGATGGAGATGGAGACAGTTTTGAATTTTGAACTTGATTTTCCTGAATATTTAACGAATTTGCCAGAACTGGAGATCCAGGCGTCGTCATGTTTTGTGGTGTCTTTGACAAATCTTCCTTAGTGTTAAAAAACACGATGTTCTCGTAATGGGGTGTGGCGTTTGTCGTGTCGGGCTGGGGCGCCCTGAGTCGTGAATGCATGACGCGGGGACTGCGTCTCTCGTCTATGATCCTGTTGCTGGAGGAGTTGACGAGTGCTGTCACCTCCTCGATCAAACAATTTAATCGGCTGACGGCCTCATCAGAGTGTTGTTTTTCCGACTCCCCCGGAACTTCGATGTCTACTCCAGCTGTCACCTGAAGTTCATCTTCACCTGTTTCCTGTAAATCATGAGTCGACGCTGACAGCTTGATAGACTCAATCTCCGCGATGGACAGAAGATCGTCAACAGCTTGTGACTCCGACCCGGAGTCAGAGTCGTAAAAGATGTCGTCTTCAGGGGCGTTAGCTCCTGTGTGGTCTCGCACGAGACTCCCGTGATCTCTTTCCTCAGAGAGATACAGCTGTGACGTCACGTCCAGTGCGGTGATACCGTCCAGCAGTTTTCTCCCCAAGACGCTGCTGACCGATGTGGCGTCGCCAGTCTCAGAAGTCGAGGAGTCAATGTCTTCAGAGTCATCGGAGTCGTTGTACTCCATCGCTGGCCTGCACACTGCCCGCTTGTATTCACTCGCCTCGCTCATGTTCGACAACTCCCGTTCAAGTTCTAGTTTCATACTCTCGCTTCCGCTTCCTTCTGAATCTAAATTTGGCACGTCACACGTTGATTTACTGCTCTGATTTACCACTGGGTTTAACTTTTTGTCTTCAATGAGCTTTAAAGGTTCGAATAGATGAAGAAAAGGATTTTTATCCTTTGTTTTGTCGGTGCAGCATGCCGAGGCTTGTAGAGACTGGCCTGATTCCTCTGTTAAAAGCTTTATGTCGGTTCGGTCGTTTTTGTCGGTTCGGTCGTTTTTGTCGGTTCGGTCGTTTTTGTCGGGATTTCTCTGCATGAAATAATAAAGCGGATTGTCTGTAGTTTGTGGTACACCTGGTTTGATATCAGAATCGGGAATTTCTGTTTCTTCAAAATCTACAGAATCTTTGTCATCGATTTCATTGTATCCGTCTTGTAGATCCTCATTGTCTAAAGTATCTTCAGAAAGGGCATCACTATAATCCACGTCTTCCCTGCTTTCTGCATTGTTTAGACCTTCTGTTTGTACCTCAGGTGGCGGCGTCTCAAGTGCTTTGTTTACAAAAGCAAATTCGTCACACGCCGCGGTTGAGGATTTTAAAAGTTTCGATTTTTCCACACTTCCCCACGCTATCTCGAACTCGGAGTTGGCGTTGACTTCTGCCATGTCGCTGAGACTTTCGTAGGAAGACATGTCTTCAGACACGGTCATTTCCGGTTTGATCGAAAACGTCACTTTTATATTAGAGAGGAATTTACTTCCCTGCGATTGACAAAGCTGCAGCGCGTTTGTGTACTCACAGGTTTTTTTAATGGCGGATTCGTTTAGTCCCAGCCTGAATTTGGTGACGGAGTCGGTAGCCACTTCCAGACACAGAGATTTGGGGTCGTCCAGAGTCGCGGCTAGAACCGTCTCCTCCGTGAAGATGCTGTAGCACCTCATGGCTCCAGTGAAGGTGTAGGCGAGGGTCGGCGGGTCGCCGTGCACCAGCTGAAATATCCGAGGAAGTTTAGAGTTCCCCGCCGCGACGGGGGCCGAGATTTGGAAAACTCGTTCATCCGAGTCGGGATACACCTCGGCGATCTCGTAGCAGATAGCGCGGTGGTTGAAGGGGATGACCACGTCCTCGTCCTTCTCGTCCAAAAACTCCATGCACGACCCGTGCTGCCTGACGATGTCCGGGAGGTCGGGGTTGCTAGGGTCCTTCTCCATCACACACACCCGTTTGAGAACCTCCCCCGGCGTGACGTCATGGGGCACGTAATCAAAGCTGCCATCGGATCGTCTGCAGGAGGTGAAGGCGGGGCATTTGGTTGTGACCAGGATGCGTAGAGCTGTGGACTTGGCCACGCTTTCAATCCGCAGGTGTCGCTTGACTTTGGTTAAACCTTTGGGGGACGCCCCGAACCAGCCTAGACAAAGTTGTAAAAAAAATAATTTAAAAATACCGCAAAATATTACTTAACTACACTACACATTTATATAATTAATATTAGTTTATGATTGATCATAGATTACAGACAATCGTTCGATTACAAAGACTCATGTGCTATGTACATCGATTTTCCATTGATGACAGAGCTAGTCTCATGAAGCTTAGCACTAATCATCATATTGTAGACAATTGCCCCAGGAAGATTAGCTCGTGACCACATGATATCATACAATGGAAGATTAGATACATATTGTTACATATTGTACTTGGGAAAATTCTCATAGGCCATATTCACTTGACTTATCAACACACCCTTCTTTTTTATCTGTTCAGGTACCCAGAGATGAAGACTATGCAGCTTTTATGTTAGCAGCAAGTCAGCATCGCTTACCTTCGTAGTCCACAGGTATGGCTACAGGTGGCCCCAGCTTTTATGTTAGCAACAAGTCAGCACCGCTTACCTTCGTAGTCCACAGGTATGGCTAGAGGTGGCCCCAGCTTTTATGTTAGCAGCAAGTCAGCACCGCTTACCTTCGTAGTCCACAGGTATGGCTAGAGGTGGCCCCAGCTTTTATGTTAGCAACAAGTCAGCACCGCTTACCTTCGTAGTCCACAGGTATGGCTAGAGGTGGCCCCAACTTTTATGTTAGCAGCAAGTCAGCACCGCTTACCTTCGTAGTCCACAGGTATGGCCAGAGGTGGCCCCAGCTTTTATGTGAGCAGCAAGTCAGCATCGCTTACCTTCGTAGTCCACAGGTATGGCTAGAGGTGGCTCCAGCTTTTATGTTAGCAGCAAGTCAGCACCGCTTACCTTCGTAGTCCACAGGTATGGCTAGAGGTGGCTCCAGCTTTTATGTTAGCAGCAAGTCAGCACCGCTTACCTTCGTAGTCCACAGGTATGGCCATAGGTGGCCCCAGCTTTTATGTGAGCAGCAAGTCAGCATCGCTTACCTTCGTAGTCCACAGGTATGGCTAGAGGTGGCCCCAGCTTTTATGTTAACAGCAAGTCAGCACCGCTTACCTTCGTAGTCCACAGGTATGGCCAGAGGTGGCCCCAGCTTTTATGTTAGCAAGTCAGCATCGCTTACCTTCGTAGTCCACAGGTATGGCTAGAGGTGGCCCCAGCTTTTATGTTAGCAAGTCAGCGTCGCTTACCTTCGTAGTCCACAGGTATGGCTAGAGGTGGCCCCAGCTTTTATGTTAGCAAGTCAGCATCGCTTACCTTCGTAGTCCACAGGTATGGCTAGAGGTGGCCCCAGATTTTATGTTAGCAAGTCAGCATCGCTTACCTTCGTAGTCCACAGGTATGGCTAGAGGTGGCCCCAACTTTTATGTTAGCAAGTCAGCACCGCTTACCTTCGTAGTCCACAGGTATGGCTAGAGGTGGCCCCAGTTTTTATGTTAGCAACAAGTCAGCATCGCTTACCTTCGTAGTCCACAGGTATGGCTAGAGGTGGCCCCAGCTTTTATGTTAGCAGCAAGTCAGCACCGCTTACCTTCGTAGTCCACAGGTATCGCGTGAGGTGGCCCCAGCTTTTATGTTAGCAACAAGTCAGCATCGCTTACCTTCGTAGTCCACAGGTATGGCTAGAGGTGGCCCCAGCTTTTATGTTAGCAAGTCAGCACCGCTTACCTTCGTAGTCCACAGGTATGGCTAGAGGTGGCCCCAGCTTTTATGTTAGCAGCAAGTCAGCACCGCTTACCTTCGTAGTCCACAGGTATGGCTAGAGGTGGCCCCAGCTTTTATGTTAGCAGCAAGTCAGCATCGCTTACCTTCGTAGTCCACAGGTATGGCCAGAGGTGGCCCCAGCTCCACCAGCCCCTCCTTGCTGTCCTCCCTCAGACTGACCGCGTGCACCTTCTGCACTGATCGTCTGCTGTGGAACAACAGCGGCTGTCTCATGTCAAACTGGAAGTCGGACCAGACGACAGTGCAGGATTCTGGGCGGAGAAAATAACAGAAATTTAAAAACTGTGGTTAACATCAAATTTAACACACAACTTTAACACACCTGTAACACACCTTTATCACACTCACCTGTATCACACACCTTTAACACACTCACCTGTAGCACACACCTTTAACACACTCACCTGTAGCACACACCTTTAACACACTCACCTGTAGCACACACCTTTAACACACTCACTTGTAGCACACAACTTTAACACACTTACCTGTAGCACACAACTTTAACACATTCACCTGTAGCACACACCTTTAACACACTCCCCTGTAGCACACAACTTTAATACACTCACCTGTAGCACACACCTTTAACAAACTCACCTGTAGCACACACCTTTAACAAACTCACCTGTAGCACACACCTTTAACAAACTCACCTGTAGCACACACCTTTAACACACCTGTAGCACACGGCCTAGCACACTCACCTGTAGCACACACCTTTAACACACCTGTAGCACACACCTTTAACACACTCACCTTTAACACGCACCTTTAACAAACTCACCTATAGCACACGCCTTTAACACACTCACCAGTAACACACACCTTTAACACACTCACCTGTAGCACACTGCACAACACACGGTAGTTTAAACTTGTGAAGGATTTCCTGCACCGTGTAGGTCTGTGTGCTCCATTTGTACGGCACCACACTGTCAACTTTTGGTGCCGCCACTGCCCCCAACTTCTTGGATAGCCCCATCTACTTGCTGCCTATGAGCGCTTACACCTCAGCTTGTAAAAGTAGTTCCATATCACTACGCACGTTTCATCCGCCTTAGTTTTGTGAATGGTTATGTGGGCTACATGTCGCCTCTCTCTGTGTCTGTTAACAACTTGAATCCTTGGTTTGTTGGTCATCCAATGTAAAACATAATCTGACAACAGAAAATATACATACCGATACATCAGCTGTGATGGCCGAGTGGTTAAGGCGTTGGACTCGAAATCCAATGGGATCTTCCCGCGTAGGTTCGAATCCTGCTCACAGCGATATTTTTGTAATTTTAGAATGATGGCTGTGAGATGTGGACCCAAGATGTGGACACAGTCCACCCATTTAAATTGCTAATAAACTCGAAAAGGCTCGAGTTCGAACGCTCGAGCAGATGAGACTCAAGAGCAGGGGTCAGCAATTCTTCTAAGAGAGACAACTACTAAAACAAACAAAAAGTTCCTTGTAGTTAGTTTTTGGTTGGACAAAGGATATGGAAGCATAACCAGTTGAAGGAAATCCCTTTTGACAGTAAAAAGTAAGAACGAAGAAGGTGTGTAGTACATTTATATATGCGTATTTCTTTTTGCATTGCAACCATTCGCACATGTGATTATAACATATTAATTCTGCTCTTTAACATATCAAATGAAATCACATGTAAACTTAGTTAAGGTCAAATGCTATCACATGTAAAAATCCATGCTTGTCTAATACCATTGCATATTTTCACCACCAGAGCTCATGAGAATTTTTATCTTTCGCTATTTTACATTAAATCAATATTTAATTTAAATACAATTTACGCGCATTCTGCCCTTTCAATTCAAAGTTAAATAATACATGGTTATAAAAAACAACAGAAAAATGAATAGACATCACTAAAATTATTTATAGACTTACAAAAATGTTGACCAAAAATGTTGACCAAAAATGTTGACCAAAAATGTTGACCATTTTGTGTAGAAGACAACACAGTGACCGTTAAGTTACGAAGGAGAAAGATGGATGACGTGGATTAGACGGATAAAGCATCCATGTTAGACGACAGTGATGGATGGTTCGCATACCTTTGTTTACAGAGTCAGAATATTGTGGTGTGTGTGAGGTGTGTGTGGGAGGGGGGGGGGTCTTTACCCACAAACCCTACCTCACTGTACACATACTGGAACCGTTTTAAACGTTGTTTGTTTATGATCATTAGGCTTAAACCGTTTTAAACGTTGTTTATGAAGGATAATTAGGCTTAAACTCAACAAGTTTTAAATGGGGATGTGTTAATCAGCCAGGAAAATTAAGCTTGAGAAATAATGAAAGACGAAACCATAAAATAGGGCCTAAATCAACTGGCATATAGAAAACTCGTCTCATTAACTGCTTATTCTATGTGTGTTACTGTGTGTGTTCGTGTGGGCCCTGTCTGTGTTCGCTCGTGTGTACTTACATGTGTTTACCTGTGAATTATTATTGTAGCTCTTCGTGTAAGTTTTTTGGCGAGACAGGTGTGTGTGTGTGTGTTTATGTGTGTGTGTGTGTGTGTGACATGTGTGGACGGGCACCAGACGACATGACGTCACCATTTTGACACAAGGCTCGCTGACACTGACAAATATCTGCCACCTTGTCGGTGATGATTTATAATTTCAGAAGCTTTCAATACAAACAAGAGCCCCTTTTGATGACGCGACGCTGCTAAAAATAGCAGCGCCTGCAACAAAGTTGCCAAACAGCTTTGACAAAGGATCTGGCTAATGTGCCGTGTGTGCAGGAACTACTGACATACAACACGGTACATGGGGCTAGAAATACTTGGTTCATTGGTTCGACGACACATAGGGTTAGAAATACTTGGGTCCACGACACATACCAACATTGGGCTAGAAATACTTGGGACCACGACACATACCAACATTGGACTAGAAATACTCGGGACCACGACATATAGCAGTAGATAGAAATAATTGGGTCCACGACACTAATTGGGCCATAAATACTTGGGTCCACGACACATAACAACATGGGCCTAGAAATAGTTGGACACAATTTTTTGTGATCACCTTTCTGACAAATGTCAATGCTGCTTAAAAAAATTATTTTCCTTGATGATGTTCGTTTTTTTTGTTACATGTTTTTTTAGAAATCCATTTCAATTTCTATTGTTTAAAAAACATTGGTATTTAAATATTTTGAAGTAATTATTACCCAAGTCAACTATATTCATAGTACTATTCAATTTGCAGTTTTATTTTTCAAACTACAATATCGGCATTTTGTTTTAAATCCTTGTTTGATTGGACAGTTGTCATTTTTTTAGCTCAACTCTACTGTCCAGCAAATGTCAGGGACACAGTTCCATTGTTGCAGCTGGTGCCCAATTATGTGTGGTATATGTGTGGTAGCATATCAATATGTTGTCTGCTATATGGGCCATGTTTACATGTCAGTGTATTTTTAGATGTCCAGTCACGTGACTGGCTATCTTCTCACGTGTGTAAAAAAAACTTTTGTATATAACTTAGTATAATATAACACAATTTTTTAGTCCATCAGATATGTGTTGCATTAAAAAATAGCATAGAAGTGTATAGGAGAAAAAAAAATTAAGATTACGTGCTTATCACATAGTAGAACGAAATGGGAAATGAAATGTGAAATTGGTCCAAGAAGTGTTTTAACTTCCTCCATTGGCTAAAGTGTACTATTTTTAACTTCCTAGGAGAACTTCATAAAATATTAGCATATCATACAATTAAGAACCTCCTTCCCCCTTTGCAAATACATTCACAATACATACTATAAAAACCTAAGTACCATCCGACTGATATCGAAGATTTACTTCTTTAATAAATCTCTGTCTTTTTACTCATCCTCAATGGGCGTCTACCCAACCACAGAAGTAATTGCCTCGTAAACTCACCTGTAAATCAAGTACAGGATCAGACGACAGCCAGACGTTAGCCTAAGTTGACTTCAGTATTCAATCACAAGACCACATATTACATAACTCCACGTACCTAATCCGGATTTTAATGAAGCGAGATTACCGTAATCCGTGTTACAGTCGATAAAATATAATTTACACTAGACATGAAGAGTGGTTGAAGTGAACTGTTTGTTTTTCTACTCGATCGACACAGCACTGGCCACCTTTCTGTTGATACCGTACGGTTGTCTGAGAGGTGTACACGTACAGTGTACACGTACAGTGTACACACGTAACCCGACGTGGAATTCCTACCCCACCCAGACGTGACGCCGTGCTGCGTCAAGCACCGTGTCACATACCTCCACCCTTTCTTCATTGCGGCAGTTATCGCGGGGTGTCAGGGGGGGGGGGGGGGGCGATAAGTGCACAATCTACCGCTGATGGGCTTCGGCAAGTTTACATTAACTGTGGGCCCTATCATTGACTTTATTATCTATTAGAAGATATTCATAGAACACTTAGTAGTCTATGTAATTAGTATTGAACTATTTATATTCAAGTGTCGTTAAATATACCAAATAGAAATATATTTACACGGTGATATATTTATATACACATATTTACCCATTATATATATATATATATATATATATATATATATATATATATATATATATATATATATATATATATATATATATATATATATATATATATATATATATATATATATATATATATATATATATATATATATATATATATATATATATGGAGGCAGTGGCGTAGCCAGGATCGTCTCAAGGGGGGGGGGGGTTCCAATTTTTACCCGGGGACAAACTTTCGATTTCCACCCCCCATCAAACTTTCGATTTGGACCCCGTCCCTCAAACTTTCGATTTGCACCCCCCCCTCAAACTTTTGATTTGCACCCCCCCCCCCCTCAAACTTTCGATTTGCACCCCCCTCATACTTTTTATAAATATACCGAGGGGTCTGTGGGGGTTATGACCCCTTCCTGCCTACGCCACTGTATGGAGGTTCCTTTTTCAACGTATATTTCTTTAATTTCCATCCATCTTTAACGAGTCCAGCTTACTATTTACGTTTCAGCCTTATAACAATTAAGTAATTCCGAAAATGACACTCATATTATATATGGGTCATTTGTAACAAAACAAGCTGCTGTAAATAACAAAACTAAGAAATGAGGTAACGCTTTTTAACTGTCTCCGTAAAGATATAACCAGCGTATACATCCTTATAAAACTACTAGATACCCCATAACGACACTGCGCATGTCGGCCCCATAACATAATTTCATCTGTTTACTTAGATTTTATAAGCAGACTAGTGGCTTAGACAACACACCCTTGGGATGGTAGGCCTACAGTCATAGGTAGTTACACCTAAAGTCAAGTGTCTACAGTCTAGTGTAGCTACATTTAAAGTCAAGTGTTTACAGTCTAGTGTAGCTACATCTACAGTCAAGTGTAGCTACATGACTACTACCACTAATTTGTTATCTATTGAAATGGTTTAAATGTTTAACCTTTTCAACTGTTACCAACAGCAAAATATAATATTTGTACTAGTCGAGCCTTTGTATGTTTGATTGCAATATCGCCACACATAAACGAAAAACGTGCCAACAGAAAATATCAGATTCACCTGACACTCAGGTACAAATGTTTAAAACCAAAAAATAAAAACTTGTCAGAAGTGGGATTTGAACCCACGCCCACATTCGTGGACCAGAACACTCGCCTGCCATGCAGGTAAGGTGATAAACCTTGAGTCTGGCGCCTTAGACCGCTCGGCCATCCTGACTTATATATACCAACCAGGTATTATGATAACAAGGCTAAAAAATGTAAAGCGTAGAAAAAGCCATCGTGGGGAAAACAAATTTATTTCACTGGATTTTGTGGAAATATAAGTAGGATGGCAAGGGATTGAGGACATATTTTACATACCACTAAATGTGGTATGCCATATGTTGTTAAGTTGCACCATATGGGGTTTGGTGGTGTCTGCGATTGATCAGTAAACACTGCCTGAATTTCTTAACTAATTATTTTGCTAATGAAGATTTCAGTGACTTACATTGACACAACTGGCTTACATATTATTTTTCTTTAAACACATCATGTGACATTATACTTGTTTCACATGAAGATGGTAGGCTTATAAACGATTTAAAAAAATGATGAGTTTGCCAATAAGGCTTATTTATTTTAAATCACAAGCTTTTAGAACCATTTTGTGTTTTGGTTTCGGCATGGGGGTGGGGGGGGGGGGGGGGCACAGAGAATATTTTTTGTACAGGCTTTCGGTTTAAGTGTGACAGTATCAGAATATCACTCTTGTGTTTTATATAATAAATGCACTAAAACATGTGCACTAAAACATGTGCACTAAAACATGTATACGACCCCCAAATGTCAACTAGAATGAATTGCTTAAAGGATCTCAGTCAATATACACTGGCAAAATTTTTGTATAGTGGAGTGAAAATAAAAACTAAAACATTTGTCAGAAGTGGGATTTGAACCCACGCCCACATTCGTGGACCAGAACACTCGCCTGCCATGCAGGTAAGGAGTTTAACCTTGAGTCTGGCGCCTTAGACCGCTCGGCCATCCTGACTTACACCTGTAAAAAATTAATTAGGTAATATTGTTCGACCTTTTCAAAACGGGAAAATCTCAATTGCTTTTTATTAAAGTACTTACATGGGAGGGGGTGGTGGTGAGGAGGGGGGGGGTGTGTTTGTTTAGTTTTGTATGGTAAAATGTTACTTAATGTTGTTGTTAAAGTTAACGAGTTTTCGCTCTCAAACTCCGGACAAGATGGACATAAGATGCTATTTATTTATTAAGGACTGAACGAACAAAGGACCGACCGACTTACGCGCTACACGGACTAAATACCAACGGACTAAAATAATTTTAAAGTACTTCCCATTTCCGCCTAGCTCCTGTAGACCAATTCTAATTTCAAGTTTTAGAGGGCGGGTATTTATAGCTGCGGCATGTGACCCAATTAATTGCCCTAGTAGCCATTTCATCAGGAAGTTACAACTAATGCTAATTTAGGGACTGTCTTGCTTTGTCGTACAAGAAAAGAAAAACACATGGACACGAGGAATGTGAAGTTTATAGCCAGATGTACGTATATATTATCTGAATGGGGGCTTCCTACCTGTTGGACGCGACTGCTAGCGTGTCTGTATAAACACATGAAAGCTAATCAAAGTTAAGAAAAACAATCAAAAATGTTACGCTGCGAGCAGGGTTCGAACCTGCGCGGGAAGATCCCATTAGATTTCAAGTCTAACGCCTTAACCACTCGGCCATCACAGCTTCTGTCGTTCCCATTACGACATCAAAGATAATCAAAACCGTAACCAAGATTTGTAATAGGATGAAAATACTTTCGTTAATAATGGGTTAGACGTTCATAGATATGACTGCTGTACTATAGATATAGATCGCAATTCAGGAAATGTTGACCTTGATGAAAACATTTCTCTATTTATAGGTCTGTTCTGAATTTAGTTTCTCACACGCGAACTCTGGGTAAAATCGTGTTTTCTTACCATAGAACAATGATATTCTTGATGCCATAACCAATGGTGAGACTTAAGTGTTATCTTTTGATAACACGCTAGAGCTTGAAGACTGTATTATAGTTCAGGATATCAAATATATATATATTCGAATAAATTAGGTCATGATTCTACATAAATATATAACGAACTTGGCACTAAGTCTAAAACAAAGGCTGAAAAACAATAGCAGATATTCTGAAAATGTGGATCTGTGACAGATGTTGTTTCAGAAGGACATTGCAACGTAAACAATCTCTTGTTATCTGTATGTTTGGTGAAGCTTTAGTAAAGGTACACTTTAGTAAAGGTACACTACTGCTTAACGCAATCGCTTAACATCAAGTTGTTTCCCTTGGTTTAAATATTCTGACACCTATTTACCTGCCTAGTTTAAAGATTAATTTATTCATAATGAGCTAAAACTGTAGACTACACATTTAAAAACATTACAATTAGAATTATTTTTAAAGAAGATATTAAAGAAGATATTAGCAAAAAAAAAAAGGCGTAGACCACCACTACGCCAGACCTCCTCCTCTCTCTATCCCAGAGGCGTAGCGATGGGGGGGGGGGGGGGGGGGGGCAGGGGGGTACATATGTCCCCGGGCAGCGACCTTAGGGGGCGCCAAAATGGTTTGTAAAAACAAATTAAAGTATCATTTTAGCTGCATTTTTTCATTATAAATAGTTTGAGGGAGGGGGGGGGGGGTGCAAATCAAAAGTTTGATGAGGGGGGTGCAAATTTAAAATTTGCTCCTAAGGGGAGGCGCCAAATTGAATGTTTGTCCCCGGGCGCCGGGTAGGGTCGCTACGCCTCTGCTCTATCCCCCCCTCTCCCTTCCCCCCCCCCCCCCCCCCCGACACCAAAAAACAAAAGTTTACTTTGAAGATCTGGTTTAAATTCAAGGTTTGGTGGTTTAAACCTTTAGTTTGAAGGTTTGTTTTAAATTATTTTAATGCAGCGGTTCTTAACATGGGTTAGTCTCAGGTTTTCGGCGGAGGTCAATACACCACCCGACTCTTATGATTTCTGATCCGATTTTGTCAGTGCGGATCATATAACTGACGGCCGCGGTAAATGACGGTTCAAATGTAACACCACAACATGGTACTAAATTTCGTCAGAGCGAGATAACTCGTATCGTATTGTGAAATGTCTATATTGTGGCATTCCATGACGTCACGACACACATACGTCACGATCACGAATCGTGTCAACGCCGCCTATTCTTATCTTTGTTTAGTTTTAAAATACCATGTTATATGTAAATGTCATAAAAATTGCATATCACATTAATTAATAGAAAGAAGATACTCGATTTGATACAGCAGTATCGACTTATACCTAGGCAATTTGTACTATCTGACAAAACACAAACACAGAGCCCACAGTTTAGGGTGTTAACAATACTTATTATAACCCAAAGATGTTAACATAATTGCCTACACATTTTAAAATAATGTTAGCAGAATTATAAAATCCCATTTCTTTCAGTTGAAATGTGGTTGGGGTTTAGCGTGGTGTGTGTGTGTGGGAAGGGATTGGGGTTGTGCGCGTGTGTGTGTGTTGGGGGGGGGGGGGGTTTGGGTTAAGATGCAGCGTTTGGATTACGTTTTCTTGCATTAAAATATAGACCTACAACTAAAGGGGTGTAACCTTCCTGCACGAAATGGCGTATTTCACCAAATCTGGCGATCCATTTTGTGAGGCTCGCATTTTCTTTAAAAATATCTGAATTTATATATATATATATATATATATATATATATATATATATATATATATATATATATATATATATATATATATATATATATATATATATATATATATATATATATATATATATAAATGTGTGTGTATGTATAGGACGATTGGGGAGAGTGGCAAAAAAAAAAAACATGGTGGCTCGCCCATGACAGCTTTATTTTATTGTTGTTCTTCTATTGGTCCAACTGCCCGCATAAGAATAAACTGCAAAAAACGTCAGTGTGTATTCTTAAAGCTGTCTGTCTTCCCCTCATGTTGGAAAAATGTTCAACTAAAACAGCAGACGTTGACAGGAAGCTGACACGTTTTCATGACGCGTACAGACAGAAATAGGAAGACACGTCACAGCGCGGATTGTGGGGAATAAATAATTTGGTTCAAGGTGGTGAACACAGACTCATGGGACAGGGGAAGTGACGTGTTGCGTGGCGCTTTACCCCGGAGTTCTGGGCCCTCTTTTGCCACAACCCCTACCTATGTTACGTCTTATCCCGCAAGGTTTCTTGAACTCCCCCCCCCCCCTCCCTCCGACCACCCCCCCTACCCCTCCATGGATGAAGCTGTCGGGAAAGGAGGTTCGGGCTAGCTAAATGTTTTATGGTGTGGGCAGACAAGTGTTGCTCGTTTATTGGATGCGCTAGGATGAATGAAAGATCCGATTGGTGACGTTCAGGAGACTAGAAATACAAATTTATAACCAGGTGTACGACAGAAACAAAACAAAATATTTCACACAATGGAGCTTTATTTCCATATTTCTGTAATACTTCTTTCAGGCAAGTTATTTTATCAGTTATTTTATTTTCTAAAAGAGCTATTGTAATCATCTAAAAAGTGACAGTTTATTTACGATTATTCTATGAGATGCTTGAATCAATCTTAATGGCGTAGGATATGTTGCTATCAAATATCTCTAAGTAATAACATTATTTTAAGTTATGAGATCCAAAACATATTGTGAAATGTTTGAAAATGGCATGCATGCTTTTAATTTAATAATATTTTGAAGCAAGATTAATTTTAATTAATTTTACACCTCATTATCTAATATGAAACTTTAATTCTTTTGAATTTGCTTTAGTCTATTGTATTTTTATTTTAAATTACAAATTACAGTGACATTAAATAAAAGCGTAGATGCAAGATGTTCCTAAAATGTTTGCCCTGGTAATGGTACACCATTACCCATACACCAGCTAATTCTAGCTGTATCCAAAGGCCATTTAATCCTTATAGTTTTCATACACCAGCTAATTCTGACCCTGCACTATTTTAAACAGATCTGAGTAAAAGTAACACATTAAAAAAAAGCCCAACCCATAATGCCATCATACAAGAAACATATATACATACAACATACAGTTGTAAGTGCAAAAATACAAATGTATAAATTCTACAATATAACCCAAACATCAAATTCTACAATATAACCCAAACATCAAATTCTACAATATAACCCAAACATCAAACCACTTTATAGCGTCAGCTTGCAACAACAATTTTATTCGCATTTTTCTTATCGTTATGCACAGCTTCTGCACGAAGGGAGGGTGGGGTGGGGGGGGGGTGGGGGGTGGGGGTTGGGGGACGACACGACGGCCTCGTAAAACAGCAAGCACATTAGTTGTACAGTTAGTTAGGACATTTTAAACGCCCTTTAATTACAGAAGTCGCGTCTTACATAAGGGTTCAGGATTTCAGGACACAGGTGCTTGTATCGTCCTCGACACGGTTATCTGGCGTGGACCGGAAGTGGCCGTCTGGAATGTTTTTTTGTGAATGATGGCCGGCCCAGGAAGATTTTAGAACAGACACACCGCGCTTGTCGTCTGTAAACTCTAGTTCGTGTAGTTAGAGGTGTCGTCACATCCAACAGACACACCGCGCTTGTCGTCTGTAAACTCTAGTTCGTGTAGTTAGAGGTGTCGTCACATCCAACAGACACACCGCGCTTGTCGTCTGCAAACTCTAGTTCGTGTAGTTAGAGGTGTCGTCACATCCAACAGACACACCGCGCTTGTCGTCTGTAAACTCTAGTTCGTGTAGTTAGAGGTGTCGTCACATCCAACAGACACACCAGTGCTTGTCGTCTGTAAACTCTAGTTCGTGTAGTTAGAGGTGTCGTCACATCCAACAGACACACCAGTGCTTGTCGTCTGTAAACTCTAGTTCGTGTAGTTAGAGGTGTCGTCACATCCAATGGCAGGGCTGAAGTAGAGATCGTCTGTTGTCAGTTTTCTAGATGGTAATGGCGGCAAGTACTTGCAGTTCCGGTCTTTTTCGATTGGGTTGATAAATAAAGGGACAACACTCACACATCAAAGAGCCGATTTGAAAAAAAGTTAAGTTCCCTTACGAACCTTACGGTCCATGGGATAAGTGAAGTAGAGTTCATCTGTTTCTGTGACCTCGGCATATGAAGGGTTAGTTTGGTTTATGCCCACCCGCCTTTACTTTCTTTGACTTGAGGTGGGATTCGAACTCGAGACTTAGCAGTAAAGCGCTATACCGCTTGGCCACGCCTTCCCACATAGAGCCGGTGTGTATGTGCGCGCATGAGTGCGTGTGTGTGCGTGTGTGTGTATATGTCGCGCGCGAATGGTTTCCGTCGAAACAAAAGGATTATTTTCTCCCAAATCAATTGTTATTTCTCCAGATAATCTCTTGTTCGAACCAGTGGCGTAGACCCCTCGGTATATATATAAAGTATGAGGGGGGGAGTGTAAGTCGAAAGTTTGAGGGGGGGGGGGGGTGCAAATCGAAAGTTTGAGAGGGGGGGGGGGGTGCAAATCAAAAGTTTGAGGGGGGGAGGGGTGCAAATCGAAAGTTTGTTCCCGGGTAAAAATGTGAACACCCCCCCCCCAATGAGACGATCCACATCTCCCAGCGTCGCGTCCTCCCCTACAACCCGCCCAACAGACCAGTGCAAATGTTCAGTCTAACATTTCGGCCCGGAGTGAGCAAGTCGGTCAGCTTTCTCGTCCCTAAATCTCATTTTAATATCCAACAAACATGATATTTGGACATTTTTATTGCTATCTCTTTAACCAACAAACACAATCTTTGGACATGTACATTGCTATCTCTTTAATGATTAACAAACACAATCTTTGGACATGTTCATTGCTATCTCTTTAATGATCAACAAACACAATCTTTGGACATGTACATTGCTATCTCTTTAATGATTAACAAACACAATCTTTGGACATGTTCATTGCTATCTCTTTAATGATCAACAAACACAATCTTTGGACATGTTCATTGATATCTCTATAATCTTTATTCGACGGTTGTCCAAAGTCATTTGATGAACGAGAAATGTTATCATCAGTTATTAACGTTTTCGACCGAACCATGCATCCATCGACATCTTAATCATTCTAAGTTGATTTATCCTATTCAAACAACCGTCAACAATAAGTGCGTGTCCAAAATGGCCGACATTTTTGTGAGTAGTTGTCAACGCATGTGCAAGCACATGCTCCAACTTTTGTTAGCATGTACTGCCATCTTTATGTCGAATTCTGAAACTTTTGAGACCACCCTCGTGTTATAAAACCGTCCAATAGCAATAATTTATGGCGAGACTGCTGTCATTTTGAAGTCCTCCGGTCTCTGAGACTTCGCTGCCTACGAAACTGTTGTTGTAAAATGAATAGGCCCTACAGTCAAAGTAAAAATTTGTGAAGGGAATCTGCACTGTGTAACTGAACTGTCTTCTTTAGTCTAAATAAAACTGCTGTTATTAGATGACCACACAGGGGTTCATGGTCAGGTTTAGGGTTCATGGTTAGCTTCAGCGGTTTATGAACCCCTCCCCCTCTCGTAAGTTCCAAGTTTCCTAATGAAGGAAAATGTATGAGTATGAAAGAAACACTGGTTCATGGTCAGTTTCAAGGTTCATGTTCATTTGCGCGGTTCATGGTAATTTGCAGGATTTCATAATCAGCGGCATGGGTTAATGTTTGTTATGTTACCAATGACGTCATAGTCGGTGTTCAGTTGTCATGCGCAAATCCTTTCTTTGTCTCATAAATCCCCCATTGTTGTTTATTTCAAAACGGAGTTTTACGCTTCATACAATTGTATTTGTAACGAATATATTAGCCTATGTGCGTCGATATAATTCCTTCGGCCCCTGTAAAATGCTAATTTGAGCGGGTTATTAGCATAATTAAGCAGGCGTCAACACACATCAAACGTAAAACTAAAATTAGGCTTGTAGTTTAGGCCTATATATTTTAAACGTTGAAGTCTAAATTTAACAAAAAAAATTATATTGCTGCACTTTTGAGTTCAACAACAAAAATTAAATTAGATTAGAAATTTAATTTTAATCGAGATGCTATGTATTTTACTGCATAAAGACTAACGGACCGATGTTATTTAGTCGTTAAAGAATTGAACTGTTTTACTCGTAGGAGTCAAAATATTTGGGCCTAATTAAAGTTATTACAATAAAGTGGCACCTAAGTGAGGCCCAAATATGTATACATAGGGCACGGCATGAATATTTCAACACTTACATTTATAGAGTACCTATATCTGGTGCGGCAATTAATGGTGTCACCGCCCCCCCCCCAGAGGCGTAGCGACCCTTCCCGGGGACAAACTTTGAATTTTTTATTTGCACCCCCCTCAAACTTTCGATTTGCACCCCCCCCCCCCCCTCAAACTTTCGGTTTGCACCTCTTAAAAGACTATTTAACACTCGAATTAATCACTTAATTAAGTGGAATTATCATTTTTCTGTATATATTTTGCTATTTTTTGCCTTGGTGTCACCCCCTAAATGGTGTCACCCGGTGCGGTCCGCACCCCGCCCCCCCCCCTCGCTACGCCTCTGCCTATATCCACCCCTCCTTCCACAAAAAAAAAATTCCAACTAAACGCCTAGAATCTTTTCTCTCTTCCACATCTATGTCAGCGCCCGAGTTTGACGAAATGGGTTCGATCATTATTGTTGACATGGATACAAAAAAAAAGATATTAAAAAAAAAGATTTTGCCATCAAAGTGGCCATAAAAAATTGGACATGGTCTCCGTGATCGATCTTCTGAAAACCCCCACTTCAGTCATTTTCTCAAAACGTTGCTAATAAAATATTTTAATTTTTTTTTTAAAAACCACATGACCTAGTTCTGACAATTTCGTCAACATTTTCTGTAATAAGATGGCATTTTTGTTTAGTTTTGTCTAGTTACCGAAAATACATAAGTCCGATGAAAACCTGAAAAATTAAATTTTTGTAACCACATTTGTTTTAGCAGTTTACTTGGCAGACGGGCAGTCTAACGTACCAAACGATCCACTATGGCCAGTGTTTTCACAGACCCTGGCACAACAGATGCAGAGAACAGTTCAAGATATAAACACATTAGGTAGGTCAAGGTTGGTCATTAAGTAGATCATGTTTGGATATTAGGTAGGTCAATTTGGGTCATTAAGTGGGTCACGTTTGGTCATTAAGTGGGTCAAGTCTGGTCATTAAGTAGGTCAGTGTGTGGTCATTAGGTGGGTCAGGCTGGTGGTCATTAGGTAGGTCAAGCTTGTGGTCATTAAGTAGGTCAAGCGTTTGGTCATTAAGTAGGTCAAGTTTGTGGTAATTAAGTAAGTCAAGCTTGTCGTCATTATGTAGGTCATGTTTGATCGTTAAATAGCTCAATCTAGTGATCATTAGGTGAGTCCAGCTGATGAACATAAAGCTAGTGGTTAACATTCATGCCTAGTACGTCTATGTAGTTAAATATGAGAGATTAACATTGAACTAATCTGTCAAAATTGCGGGACGTAATTAAGCCTCTACTCTCCATATTCAGCCGGAAACTTGACATTAATGAACCATATTTTCCAGGTCTCAGCGACCCCTCCATCAATTACTTGTGGAACGCTTACAAGGCCCAAATGCCCGCCCCCACCCCCACCCCCACCACGACACCCCCACCCCTGCCCGACCTGTACCAGTCCTCGTACATGTTCAGCAGCAACACCCTCGCCCAGCCCGCCCCCGCCGCACCCGCCGCCCCCAGCAATGACGTGTACGCCACCCTCCTCAACATGATTCAGCAACCAACGTCAGGGACGTCAGGGACGTCAGCCGGGACGTCCACCGGAAGTACCAGCACGTCTTTACAGGACGTGTACAGGGCCTACTCGCAGATGCCAGGTATAGCAGTCATGTGTCATTACAGTCATGTGTTCTTACAGTCATGTGTCCTTACAGTCATATGTCGTTACAGTCATGTGTCATTACAGTCATGTGTCATTACAGTCATGTCCTTACAGTCATGTGTCCTTACAGTCATGTGTCCTTACAGTTATGTGTCATTACAGTCATGTCCTTACAGTCATGTCCTTACAGTCATGTGTCCTTACAGTCATGTGTCCTTACAGTCATGTGTTAACAGTCATGTCCTTACAGTCATGTGTCCTTACAGTCATGTGTCATTACAGTCATGTGTCATTACAGTCATGTGTCGTTACAGTCATGTGTCGTTACAGTCACGTGTCATTACAGTCATGTCCTTACAGTCACGTGTCATTACAGTCATGTGTCCTTACAGTTATGTGTCATTACAGTCATGTCCTTACAGTCATGTCCTTACAGTCATGTGTCCTTACAGTCATGTGTCCTTACAGTCATGTCCTTACAGTCATGTGTCCTTACAGTCATGTGTCCTTACAGTCATGTCCTTACAGTCATGTCCTTACAGTCATGTCATTACAGTCATGTGTCCTTACAGTCATATGTCCTTACAGTCATGTGTCCTTACAGTCATGTATTCTTTCAGTCAAATATTCATTCATGTGTTTTTACAATCATATATTCTTTCAGTCATATATTTTTTCAGAATTTCTTTCAAGCATCTCTCCTGGTGGTGGTGGTGGGGGGGGGGGGGGGGGGGGGGAAGGTGGAATCCCCCCCCCCCCCCCAAAGTTCGTCTATTTCCCCCCCCCCCCCCTCCCCAACGGAATATATTTTATATACAAAATATATACTTCAACCTTTGATTTACCAATAATACCACTTCATGTGTCTGAAATTATCTTTGATTAACCAACAATACAACTTCTAATGTGTGTAGTTATCTTTGATTAACCAACACTACCACTTCTAATGTGTTTAATTATCTTTGATTAACCAACAATACCACTTCTAATGTGTGAAATTACCTTTGATTAACCAACAATACCACTTCATGTGTCTGAAATTATCTTTAATTAACCAACAATACCACTTCTAATTTGTTTAATTATCTTTGATTAACCAACAATACCACTTCTAATTTGTTTAATTATCTTTGATTAACCAACAATACCACTTCTAATGTGTGCAATTGTCTTTGATTGTTCCAGCCGCCACCAATTCACAGACAGACCCCTACGCCATGTTGCGACAATACTCAGGCGCCATGGGCAGTCCGACTACCGGAACAGCCGACGTGACGTCACTCCTGCAGCAGTACGCCAGTATAATGCAGGCCGCGCAGACCGGAAGTAACCCCGCGCCAGCAGCCCCCGCCACCAGCACCCTCCTCCAGCAGGCTGCGCCCAGCGCCCCTAACACAGGCACCGCCCCCAACTACGCCCAGCTGTACCAACAATACCTGGCCATCATGGGCATGAACACCACCCTGGCGCCCACGTCTGCCAGCGCCCCAGCAGACGCCGGCGTCGCCCCGACTAAAGCAGGTCCCACGCAGACGGAGCAGCTGATCCAGATGTTCAACATGATGAGTGCAGCCTCCGCCCCGCAGACGACGCCAACCCCGCCCACCGTCAGCGCCTACGAGCAACAGCTGGCCACGTTTTTCCCACAGTTCAAAAACCTGTTCCCCTCTCAGGGCGCCAACTCCCCCTCTACCAACGGGACGGGCAACTCCAGTGCCGACGCCACTCAGATTGTGTTTGACGCCCTCCTCTTTGGCCCGACTTACACGACGTCCGCCCCGCCCACGGCCGCCCAGACAACGCCCAACCCAAATATTCCAGCTGTCTTGAACCCGCTACAGAACATGATCAACCCCCCAGCTGAATCTGGAGGTAACGCTAATCTTGCGTTTGCATGCCGGGGCTAACACTAATCTTAACGTTGGCATACAGGGGCTAACGCTAATCTTAACGTTGGCATACAGGGGCTAACGCTAATCTTAACGTTGGCATACAGGGGCTAACGCTAATCTTAACGTTCGTATACAGGGGCTAACGCTAATCTTGCGTTTGCATGCCGGGGTTAACGCTAATCTTAACTTAACGTTCGTATACCGGGGCTAACGCTAATCTTTACGTTCGTATACAGGGGCTAACGCTAATCTTAACGTTGGCATACAGGGGCTAACGCTAATCTTAACGTTCGTATACAGGGGCTAACGCTAATCTTGCGTTTGCATGCCGGGGTTAACGCTAATCTTAACTTAACGTTCGTATACCGGGGCTAACGCTAATCTTTACGTTCGTATACAGGGGCTAACGCTAATCTTAACATTGGCATACAGAACATGATCAGGGCTCTCACACATTATTCAAACAAAAGTTTTGGCTCCTAGTTTTGTAAGCAATCTCTAAATTCACTTTCGCTTCAGATCTTAGTCTGAGCGTTAGAGCTTACGAAGTAGAGTTTACCTGTTTAACAAACAACTTGGTGAAACCTTTCTGTGGCGAGTTCGATAGAAAATCTCGTCTAGTTTTATGTTTAGAAATAGGGTAAGGATATGGTAGGACTAGCAATAGGGTTAGGGTTAGGGTTAGCATTGACATTAGCAAGTCATTTTATGAGTTATTAATAAATTAATTTTCCACGAACTATATCTTGATGCGTATATTTATTCCCGCTCATGAATTTCCCCAGCCCACTTACTCTCAAACCACGTGGAGAACGTTTTTAAAACCAAGGCATCCCGCGAGCTCGGGTGCCGCTTCCTGCCAGAACTCCTGGAGCTGGACCTGCTGCCCACCGCACCCATCGACTGTCTAGGCAAGTGCCCGTTCCCCTACATCAACTCGCAGAAGTTCGGCGTCTACTGTTTATGCTGTCCTCCAGGAGGTATGTAACATCACGGTCATGTCAATTTTAGCATCATTTTCAAGTTCAGGGTCGCTCATTAACGACGGGAGTTTCTTTCAGGCATCTCTTCGGGGAGGGGAGTGCCTTAACCCCCCCCCCCCCACACACACACTTCCCCAAATACGTTTACCGCCCTCCGAACGAAATTGAATTTAAATATAGAATAAATACTTTTACTAGAGTCCACCCCAACCCCACCCTAACCCTTAGTTACAAGTGATGAGAGAAAAAAATGTCTGAAGGAAATATGTATATATACCCCTAGAGGGGATGGGGAGCGGGAGGGGGGAATGTCGGAAGAATTTGGTGAAGTTGTGTGTGACGATGTGTATCCAGAAAGTGTGACGACACACTTTTTTTACACAAATATTCAGTACGAGCTGACCCGCAGCGTAGCATACGCCGCTATTTAGTTGTTTTATTTTCTACTTTTCAGTAATTCATAATTTGTGAATTCGACAGTATCAATGCTGTCACTGAAAATATTTGTTTTAAAACACTATCAGTAGCTCGTTAAGGACGATAACCCCCCACCCCTCCTTTCCCCCAACCCCTACCGGTGAGCGGAAAAAAAAAGTCACAGGAAAAAAAAAAAAAAAGTCACAGGAAAAAAACAGAAAAAAGTCACAGTTTTTGCTAGGAAAAAAGTTACAGAAAAAAGTCACAAAGGAAAAATTTTATCCGAAAAAAGTCACAAATAAAGTCACAGAAAAAAAGTCACAAAAATCTTTTTAGAAAATTTTGATTTATTTGTTAAGAATTGTAAAATTTTGTATGTTTATTGTTGTGGGTTGTATTTTTTGATAGCATAAATTATTTAGAGACGTTAAAAGCATTATGGTTTATAACAATGGTAAGTAAAACAGAGGCGTAGCGAGGGGGGGGGGGGGGGCGGGGGGGGACATATGTCCCCGGGCGCCGACCTTAGGGGGGGGGGGGCGCCAAATTGAAAGTTTGAGGGGGGGATGCAAATGAAAAGTTCGAGGGGGGGGGGGGGGTGCAAATCGAAAGTTTGAGGGGGGGGGGGGTGCAAATGAAAAGTTCGAGGGGGGTGCAAATCGAAAATTTGCTCCCGAGGGGCGCGCCAAATTGAAAGTATGTCCCCGGGCGCCGGGAAGGGTCGCTACGCCTCTGAAGTAAAAATACTCCAACATAATTTACACAACAATCTCAACTTTGTTACGTATTTAGCCTCCTCTGAGTTACCTCCCCTAAGTTTAAAATCGTTTCAAACCGAATTATCTGCCCCTAAGAGCTGTCACTAAACCCGGCACTATGATTGTAAACATTTAGCGTGGACCACAGCTCACCATACCATGTGATATGCCTACAGAGGAAGAGAGGGGACTGCATGGCGCGCTTACAGCTTGTTTTCTAACGTCTTCAAGAAGAGAATTATATATATAGATAATATTGTAGGAAACTTAGCCGTTATATCGCATTTTTCATCGTATGTTTTTTGTAAATTGTTAATATAATCGAATTTTACCAAGCTCGGAATTTTTTTTTACAGAAATCGATTTAAAAAACAACTAAAACTGTAATTTGTTGAAGACATACATAGATGAAGATGTGAATAAAAATTTGGTAGTGGGGGTGGGGGTCCAGGCCTTTAATTCCGGGGTCGGCAACCTTTTGACACGGAAGAACCAAAAGTTACAATTTACAGTTTCCCATCTTTTAAAGAGCCACTACCATTTTTATTTCAATATTATGATCTTTGATTAGGATTATGTATATCAATGGATGTGTGTGTGCGTGTGTGTGTGTGTCTTTTTGTCTTTTATTCATTACTACACCTTTCACTTTCATCCGATCGCCATGAAACCTTAGAAAGTTGTTGAGAATACTCATGTGGAGGTATCTGCAACAAAAAAAAAAACACCTCAAATTTGCATGGGTGGCGCCCGGCAATGAGCGATTCGATTTATAAAAATTAAACTCGATTGCGGATTGACACCGTTCATCCGATCGTCATGAAACTTTGGATGAGTTGATTAAAACACTCCTGGGGAGGTTTCTGCAAAAAAAATATTTTGAATTACGTAAGGGCGGCGCCCCGGGAGGGTGCGTAGCATGAAAAAATAAAAGTCGGATGAGGTTCGATTTCGTTCATCTCAGTGCCATGAAACTTTGGAGAGTAAACAAGAATACTCCCGAGAAGATTTCTGCGAGAAAAAAAATTCTTATGGTCAGCGCCCGGGAGGGTTCGATTTTCGTCAATACACGGTTTGGCGCTCAGAGTTCCAGAGCGGCTATGTTAGGACTTGGCATCCGCGAAAAGCTTTGAATGCAATAGGTTGCTATAGTCGCTCACTAAATCAAATCAGGCGCGTCTCTGCAGGGCGCAGTTCGGCGCCCAAGTCTATCCCGCGAGTTCCTACGCGCCTACGTTAGTTTTAAGGAGCACCCTACAATATTGATAATGCGGCACACGACATTCGATTATTAAACCGAGCTAGGGGCCGTACGCGGCGCCCTGCGGTAATGTAATCGGGTCCCTGTGGTAGTGTAATCGGGTTCAGGACAGTGCTACTTTCCGTCCTCGACACTAAGCAGTGATTGATTAACGGTGATATTACAATGGGTGATTAACTTACACTCAAGGCTTTCATGCAGCACACCCGCGTGCCCCTGTAAATATGATCCAAGCACAGGCATTTTTAACATTTAAATAACTCAGTTTTAGAAAACAAGGAAGTACATTGAAATTTGAAATAACTAAATATTCTAATAGAATAGCTAGTGTTCATTGTTTATATTTATTATTATTTATATCATTCATTACCGAGTGTTGCAGACTAATTAATACTTTTATGAGTTTCCAAAAGAAAAGAAAATAATCTATATATATAATTCTCTTCTTCGAGCCGTTAGAAAACAAGCTGCAAACGCTCTCCCTACCTCCCCACCCCTACATGGTTTTAGTGAGCTGTGTTCACTCTAACTGTTTACAAGCAGAGCCAACGATTTTAAACGTAGGGGGGGGGGGGAGGAGGGGGGGAGGGAAGGAAGGGGGGGGGGGGTTATGGTCCTTAACGAGCTACTTATAGTGTTTTAAAGAAATATTTTCAGTGTCAGCGTTGGTACTGTCGAATTCACAAATTATGAATTATTGAAAATTAGAAACAACTAAATAGCGGCGTATGTTATGCCGCGGGCCGGCTCGTTATTAATATTTGTGCACGGAGCTGAAGAGCCGCACCTTGACATCAAAAGAGCCGCAGGTTGCCGACCCCTGCTTTAATTCTATTCATAATTTTTAGCGCAATTTCCATACGGACAATTGCGATTATTAACTCGTCATTTCTGGATGGATGGATGAATGAATGGATGTGTGTCTGCAGCTTTAAGTGGTATCTCCTCCTCAACGAAGCAATATCGAGGACTAGTTCCAAAAGCAAATATGTTAAGCAAGTTCCAAGGATGATTGTGGGCCAAAAAAATTCCCGGAATTCCTTCCTGGATTTCCCGGAAAAGCCAAAAAACCTCGAACAAATGCAGTTTTTGGTCCATATCTCGGCAACCAGACCACTTAGCGACTTGAAACATTTACCAATCGATTCCTGCCATAATTTAGAACAATATTGCCCCGAAGAAAGTTTTCAAAAATATCCTTTCGTTCGGTCACAAAAAACTAATTAAGAATTTTTAAACTGAGCATCCTGTAGGCCTAGGATGATATTTTTAATTTAAACTGAGCATCGTGTAGGTTTTTAGCGAAAAAAAAATATCATTTCGTTCGGTCACAAAAAATTAAAAATTGTTATGGATAACATAAGGAAATTGCGCTTAAATTGTCACTAGACTTTTTATTAACTTGTTACTTTCTCGTATATACGAAGTATAGAGAAAGTCTTGTAATAGTGCAAAAAAAAAAATCGAGATTTTTACAAATCTCGACATTTTACACCTCACTGATACGGAAAAACATAATTTTGCAATCTTGTCCGTATGTCTGTGTGTCTGTGTGTCTGTCTGTCTGTCTGTCTGTCTGTCTGTCTGTCTGTCTGTCTGTCTGTCTGTCTGTCTGTCTGTATGTGTGTCCGTGTGTAAACACGATAACTTGAGTACCGTTACAGCTAGTTTGATGAAATTTCATATATAAGTATTTTATCAAAATCGTAGATCCGTATCAACTTTTGAGCGATTTCCGATAACCGGAAGTGGTACTTTTCCTACTTTGAATTTTTCAAAAGCCTATAACTTAAGTATTATTTCAGATAGATAAATGAAATTTCACATGTAAGTAAAAGATCTAATTCTCTACCTTCTGTTAAATTTTGAGTAATTTCCGATGACCGGAAGTAGTAATTTACGCTACTTCCGATTTCTCAAAAAACTAATGTAAATTTTTAAAGTACTAATAATATTGCGCACTATTATGCACTTTTTTATTTAGCGTTCACTCGGTGTGCAATTCTTTTGTCTACGAGATTTTATTCTATTTTTAAAACTTTAAGTATTTAAAATGGATTAAAAATCATGTCTATAGCCCGAGTTCCCATCCCCTGTTATTTTATATAAAAATATTCGATACAGTTTAGGAGAGATCACTCCCGGTTTATTTTTTTTTTCTGAAACATTAAATTTCTATCGACGCTAAAATTATCATGTAATTAAATGTGTACTCTAAATTAATATACTAAGTATGAATTAAATACTCGTAAGCCTAACTGTTTTCAGTTTAAACTAGAATAAAAGGATAATATCCAAAATTTAAAAACATATTTAAAAATAACGTATAATATTTTAAAGAGACATATATAATGAGAAAACTAAAGATATTAATTTTTAGTGTCAATCTATTTAATTTCTAGTATTTGCATGAACTTTGTTGAACATAGTTATAAGTTGTCTATCTTAGTTAAATTGATTCTTTACATGGGAAATAACTAACACAAATTACTATTTGAGGCGATTTTTTTTTCTGCCCACGCCACTCCCCTGACCGTGAAAACCTGGTTACGCCCCTGGAAAACAGCTCACGAGGCTAAGAATGTAATAGAACTAGAACCACCAAACTTGTGACCAAACATGAAGGCAGAAAATTTGCCGTCAAACAACCCCTGAGAAAGTAAACTTAGGACAAACACAATCTCTCCATCCAACTGGCTCAGCTGGGAGGATAGCGAAGGACAAGACAAGGATAGGCCTGCACCTGCACTTTTTAAACGTCATTATTGTTTGACGTAACCTAAACAATTAAAATTCTTCATTTTTTTAAAACCTTCAATTGGATACCAGTTTCAACTATTAGATTTTAAAACGGAACCCCAGAAAACGTTTTTTTTTAAATGCATCTATTAAATGCCCCCCCCCCCCCCCCGTCCCTTCCCGTCTGCCATTGACTCTGGTGCTACGTTAAGATGATAGTGTTCTATGTTAACATGATATTGTTCTACTTTCAATTGACATTGTTCTTTGTTCAAATAATAATTGTTCTGTTAATTTGATATTGTTCCATGTTAAGATGATATTGTTCTATGTTCAAATTATATTTTTCTATGTTAAGATGGTATTATTCTATGTTAAGATGATATTGTTCTATGCTAAGATGATATTGTTTTATATTAAGATAACATTGTTCTATGCTAAGTGTATATTGTTCTATCCCCAGTGAACGAACACACAGCCGGCATGATGTCTATCGTGAGACGGGCGAGTTACATGGAGACGCCACTAGCTGTCATCTCATAACCACGTGCTCAAATGACATTTTTGTTTTTGTTTACATTCGTTGTCATGGTAACGTCATTGGCCACCAGGCTCAATCAAAGGGAGGATTCCGAACTTAGGTCAAAGTGTCACGAAAAATGTATTTCGTTTTATTGAAAGCGCGCTAACCTTGAGTAGCTTCGTTCCTTTATTTTTATGCTGATTCTGAATTTTTAAAATTGCTTACACGAAACTTTACAAATTAAAAAAAAATAATTATATAATTGAAATAATTTTAAACTATGTTAAATTTTGAACAACGACAACAGAACCCGTTGTCATGGTAAACATAGGTATCGTCCTAGATACTTTAAAATGTTACCTGATTTGCGATATATTGCGAAAATATGGGGGAAGGAGAGAGTAGGGGGGGGGGTAGTTTAAAAAAAGAGACGACACACATTAGTAGTTTAAAAAGTCACTTTAAAACTCAAGTATAAATGTTATTCGCATTTTAAAATACTTTTTGCTAATTGTAATAAAAAAGGATTGATGTACCTAACGTGACCAGATATTATGAGATTTGGAGGGGGGGGGGGGGTAAATGTGTGACAACATTTATGGAAGAACCCAAGGCTGAATATTCAAAATTCCTGGTTGCCAATACTTGTATGCTGAGCTTGATATTAATCAAATTAATGTGCGCATTTTTTTCTTTCCTTAAAATAGATCTACCTTCCTTTAATGGCAAATTTCTAAACCCCCAAGAGTAATCTCCCATGTTTAGTTTTGACTGATTTATATCCCCTGTCACGGAAGCATCAAGTGACAAAAAGTGTGGAAACTGATCTATTTGGCGTTCTAAAATTCATCACTTCAACAAGCAATGTCTGTCCTTCATACACCATATTTCTTGTTAGAAAGTTACTGTTTTTTATAGAAGTGATATATATGACTTGATATATATGACTTCTCACTTTTAGAATAAAATTACAAGCTTGCCTGGGGCACAGACCTAGGCAAGTGGGATATAAAATCATTTAAATCTTTTTTATTGACGTGTACATGTCTTTGTTCAGTGAAATGTACATCTATGACTGTGTACATATGTAGTAATGAATGGTTCAGCTTGTAATGTGTACATATAAATGTTAAATGGATGGTTCATTTTGGTGTTAATTGAAATGTACATTTCCTTTAAATAGCCAGTTGACTCCAATTTCAGCCTGCTTTTCTTTCAGGATTTGCCTCCATAGCCTTTGGCCACCCAAGAACTTACAACAAGGCAGCAGTTGTTTGATTTTGGAGTTTCCTCTCAGTGAGCTTTACCAGGTCATGACCTCTGTACTTCTCTGATGTGTACATCCCTGTTTAGTGGATGGTACTTACCACATAAGTGGATGGTATGTTCCTCTCTAATGTGTACATCCCTGTTTAGTGGATGGTATATACAATTAAGTGGCTGGTATGTACATCTCTGATGTGTACACACTTGTACAGAGGAAGTCACATACCATTGTAGCTACTAGAAAATTTTTAACCAACATTTATTTTAAAACTAAAAAGTATGCATGTGCAAAAATGACCCAATACTTAAATCAGGATTAAACTAATATAGCCCACAACAACGACAGCACAAAATAAAATATCTAGCAAGGCACATCAGTATATCGTGTGCCTATAATATGCTGGGCTGTACTGCCTTATTAAATTTAAATGTCCACTTAAAAAAAAAAATTAAAGTCACTGCACAACAGTTATTTGTAGAATTCAATACACATATAAGGCTAGGCTTTCAGCATAAAATATATAGTTATTTATTGAATGTTAGATGCAAGATGTACAGAAAAACATACATAATAAACTCAATCCTAAACAGAGTAAAGGTATTCCCCATGGGAAACAATCGTACATAAATATTAACTGCTAATAAAAACTTATGGTTTTCAATCTATCATAAGAGCTGATTCAAAAATATTTGATTCTATCTCACAATAAAAATAGATAGGTCTATAAAAGAAAGGGATTTTTTAAAATCACAATAAAAAATCACCAGAATTTGACTGGACTCGAAGTCCCATGGTACAGCCATCACGATATATGTCTAAAGAATCCCTGTAACATGCTCAAAACATAATTCTCTAAGTCTACACAAATGAGACGGGAGAGGATAAATATTTATCAATACTATCCTGGCAAGATGGCCTGTTTGCGACACATTATGTTCTCATTAATAACACTTGTCATACAGATACCTCTGATATATAATTTATTTTCAATATATTAAATGTATAAATATAAATGTTTATAAATATATCACAGAATGCTTAACAACATTAACATATTAAATAAAATAATTTTTTCCTGATATCATATAAAGGCTAGCTAAGCCATGATTTAAAAATGTATATTCATGTATATACAGTGTCAAAATAAAAAGTGATAAAAATAATGTTATTTCCCGATAACTACGACTGCAATAAAGTACAAATACTGAGGAGAAGATGTCTACAGCAAGTTCAATGTCTGTGGAACCAATGGTGGATTGGGAGAGTAGTAACTGCAGGACATTCTTTCATATCATGTGGTATAACTTGTGATGCTGGTTACTTTATTGCTTGAGTGAAGTTGGCTTATATCTCATGATGTTGTCTTAAATGTATAACTTGTGAGATGTTGTCTATAACTATGTGATGTTGTCTATAACTATGAGGTGTTTAGTCTTCTAATTTGTTATGTTGTCTTACTACTTGGGATGTTGTCTTATAACTATATGGTGTTTAGTCTTCTAACTTGGGATGTTGGTACCAGTTGTTTTAAAATGTTGGAAACCACAGGTATGAAACTTATGCTGATCTACAAGAATATTTGAACAAAAAATCTTTTTTCTTTTTATACATCAATTTAAAAAATTTTGAGACAAAGTTCATGGCAACACATATAAAATAGCTGCTGAAGTACAACAGCTATTGTAAACATCAAACAGCTTAGTTTTGTTTTTTAATTAACTATGGTAAGTTTTGTGTTGGCATGCTCATCGTCATCTCCTAGGTGATCAGTGGCTGTACGCTGGAAACTTCTCTTGTGTTTTGTCATAGTTTTATCTCTATATCCGTCTCTAAGGCCTGATGCTGCATTAGAGTGATAATATAAGAAGAAAGATATATAAAAATGTATACATTTGTTTTATAGATAATAAGTTTGAGATGGTGTGTGCCATGTCTGTGTTATACTACAATACATATAAAACAACACTAACCTGAAGTTCTCCTTTTTCCTGAGATATTTTCCTTGTCAGACAATGACGTGTCCTCCATTTTCAATCTGTCACTGTTTGATGTCCGTCTGAGCCCTGTCCCAGGCCTCCCTGCAGTGCTAGGCCTTCCCTCAGCCCCAGGCCTCACTGCAGTCCCAGGCCTTCCCTCGGTCCCAGGCCTCCCTGCAGTCCCAGGCCTCCCTGCAGTGCTAGGCCTTCCCTCAGGTGGTCTGCAGATTATTGGTCAGATCAAACAATGAGAAAGGAAACGGCAAAACCTTTTGTGCAGCAAAATTAAAAATATGCATAGAAACATAGAAACAATTTAATTTTTAAATAAACTTTAACACTTAGATTTGAATTAGCTGACAACAACTTGCAGGCTTACAACTACATATGAGATATTATATTTTTATTTACATTTTTAAAAAATTCTAGTTCTAAAATAAATTTAAAATCTTTTGTCAGTTGAGTTCATAAATCATTTTTTTTCTTTACAAAGTTGTCTTTTAATTCTAAGTGAACTGCATACCAGTAAATAAAATAAAATGCTAGAACAAGTTATGGTCCAAAGTATATACTTCAAAACAAACTCAAAACAAACTAACAATCCTCAATGTGAAATAAGCTTAATTCATTAAATAAGCAAATCAACAAAACAAATACTAACTTTAAGTCACCAAAATAACCTAGGCAATACAATACAATTTTCAATTTTAAACTAAAAGATAATATATAATATCATTTGAGTTTAACTGCAATGTGAAGGCAATAGTTTAGAAAACAATACTTGTTGAAGATATAATATTACTTAAGTTATATTCAAACTTAAAAAATGACTCAAAACTATTTGTAGCAACTGTAAAAAGTCATTAGAAAAATTCATTTATTTAGTAAATTATAAACATATCAAAAGAAATAAGTAATGCTTAATTAAAGATGTACATTTGTAAAAAAAAATAAGAGCAAAAATTGAAAACAATCATTTTAAAACAAAATATATGCTATAATTTGAATAAATAATCCTGAAATTAAAATAATTTTCATCAAAAATTCTTAGATTAAAATATATTTTTCAAAACATACATCTTTTCAGGCTGCTATAAAGTGAATTAAATATTTTCCAAGATATAGATGGCATATAAATATAAGCAGTAAAATGCTTGTTGACATTTGGAAGGACAGATATTTTAAATGATGCAGTCCTCTGTAAAGGTGTAAAGAAAACTGTTCTACAATAGCTGACATAGGATCCCATCAAGGGGTGGGGGAAGGTGTCTTGTGGCATAGGATCACATCAAGGGGAGGGTGACTTGTGACAAAGGAACCTATCAAGGGGGAGGGGTCTTGTGAAATAAGATTCTATGGGGGGGGGGGTTGTGACATAAGATCCTATCAAGGATAGGGGGTTACTGTGACATAAGACCTAGTGAGGTGAATTAACAACATGAGTACAGTGAAATATTCTGGACCCCCCACATATACAACTTATCAGTTCTTTAATCATCTTTCGAAGCAGAAATGGAGGTATCAGAAGTTTTACTGCCTTTTAGCTGTAATGTTGAATTTCTATTAACTAGCTCCTTAGATGATGAATCTTTAAATAGGGCATTTGACTGCTTCAGCGTTTGTTTCTTGCGCTCTCTCTCGCGCTGCTGTTCAGCTGCTGACTGCTGGGCAAAGACAGTCTTTCTGCAGAATTCCTTCCTGATGTCTGGCACCTCAATGTTCAGGTAGTTGCGGTACATGATGTAGTCTTCAATGTCGTACTCCTTGGCTTCAGGCTCCACGTCTGGATCATCTTGGAATCCTGGCCTGTCCTCAATTGGCTGACCTGGATACTGGGGGATACCACTAGTGACCGGGAGAAAAGTGGATGGGTTAGGGCAATTGGCTGACCTGGATACTGGGGGATACCACTAGTGACCAGGAGAAAATGGGATGGGTTAGGGCAAACTAGCCAACCACAGGAGTGTTGGTGGGGGGTGGTGGTGGTGGTGGGGGGGGGGGGTGTAATGACAGACCAAGTTTTCTATATCTCTCACCACAACAGATCTACAATAATTTTTATACAACAGGTAATCTCCTCAGTAGAGAAATGATAATGTTCCTTGTTACTGGAGGTTAGATAGTTTTAAAATACACTCAATAACAAGTACACACAAGTTTTACAAATAACAATGTCATCGTAAGTATATAAATATATAAATAAATGTGTAATATATATGAATATAAAACTAAATACATATGTAAATGGAATAATGGAATAATGGAAATGTATTGGGTATACACATAGAATGATTATTACACAAATATTTGAAATAATACCTTGTGAATTTAGCATTATGTGTTTAAATGTTTGAAGTAGAGTAGGCTACTTTACACCAATAACAATCAACTTTACACCAATAACAATCAACTTTTATTATTCTTTTAAAAGTTTTGTTGTGTAAGCATGTTTCAAGTCAAGCTGTTTGTCCATGATACAGTATGTCACAATGACAATGGTAAATGAACACCAGGACCTAAAATATTGCTGAAACATCACCACCTAATGTACTGCTCAATACAACATACAGCGTTTTCTTCATGTTAGAATGGTATGATCACATACATTTTTACATCATACTTTCACACACTGATGCCTGATGTCATTAACACTGCTAACATTATTGGTTTAAATAAATTGATTTACATTTACATAAGTAGACACAATGAAAACAATATGTGAATAAACATACGGTGTCAGGGTATTGGACAAGATATGGAGAAAAATCTACTAACCGTATTGTCTGGGCACCTGCAATAAAAAAAAACAATTATTTTAATATGCTTTAATTACTTTAGTTAATTAATAAGTATACATAGTACAGGTACAACTGTATTTAGTTGGCACACAAAATAACTTTAGCCATCATCATATGGAATAGTCTCATTTACTAGTTCAAATGACTTCAAATAACTGACTTTTTAAACAATAATTTTAAGAACCAACTACTTTAAAAGTTTTTTTAATTTCTTCTCCTATCACTGCTATTGATTAGAAAATATTGATAACAAAACTTTGATAGAAAATCAAATCACTGACCTCTATCAGCTACTGTCACCAGCTGTATGGAGAAATGAACACAAGTTGTGCAATGAAAATAGAGCAAAAAGTAATTTAATGTGTTATATTATCTAGCTATTATATACTTAATTTTATAGCTTTAGTTATTCATATTTCATAATACATATTTTGGTTTACCACATTTGTACTGGGCAGCAAAGGTAAAAGATAATGATTTTGGTTAATAATTAAATACAAATGTAGTTAAATACACGAGCTATATTGTCACTGTGTATAATAAAATTATCATTTCTAGGAGTGAAGACATGCACGTTTGCCTTATTTAAGGGGGTCTGGGTATTTATGTTGTACTTTTATACACAGACAGAAGTCTATTTCTGTAACAGATTAAAAACATTACCCTCATATTATCCAGATCAAAGTTCCCGAGGGCATTTTGATAAGCCACAAAGTCTTCCCAAGTGCCAGTAAGTTGAAACTTCTCTTCCAGCCTTTTCTTCCATTCCTCCTGTTCCCGAAGATATGCGTGATAGCTAAAACTTGTCCCCTCGCCTTTTTCCTCTGATTCATCTACTTCCTGTTCAGTTACGTCCTCGACACTCATCAAACCCATTTCTAAACGCATCTGCCTTTCCTGTCATTTATTTTACAAAGAAATGAAATTCTAATCTGGGTATCTTGGAACTAAACAATTTTTTTTTACGAAAAGACATGAAAAACCAAAATATAAATAGAGATATTACATATGACTTTTTTAACCACCATAATAAGGCGCAATTAACAATATTATTCTTGCAATTTTTACCATACAACTATTACAGTGATTAGTTCAGGGACTAAGATAAACAGGAATCTACTTATAGGAATCTAATTATAGAGGGAATGCTGTCTCTGACCTTTTCTCTCTGCTGCATGATCTCTGCTCTATGAAGTCTCTCCTTCTCGTCTGCAATCAATCGATGGCGCGCCAATGTCTTCATGACCTTGACATCTGAGTCCATGTTGGAACGGAAGTCACAGAAAGGTTGCCATTGTTGGAGGAGAAGTCTGAACACAGAAAGCTGAGGAGGGGGGGGGGAGGAAGAGAGAATTGACAAGAATTATAATCATTACTGAAGTGATGTGAAATGTATGAAAGGTGTGTATGTGGAACAATGCTCTGTAAACTCTGTGTGTGTATGTGGAATATTGCTCTGTAAACTCTGTGTGTGTATGTGGAATATTGCTCTGTAAACTCTGTGTGTGTACTGTTATACTGTGTCGAGTCTAGCTGGGTTTGTTGATGTGTATTTTGTTGAATGGTGTAAAAGAGAAGCGACTGGTCAAGTGACAGCGGGTGAGTTGTGTGTGAGTGGGATGGGGGGGGGGGGGGGGCGGCGGCGGCAGGAAGGTGTGCAACTGTTGCTGTGTGTGGCAGTTAATGGTGGTGATGAAAAACAAGTTGGTATGAAAATGACGGTGTCACTTTAAGTTGAGGTTAAAACAGTTATGATCCATCCTAAGCCTTACAACTTGTTTCTGACTGTATCTCACCCTCACAGTTATCTGAACACAGCACATCAACTCAACTACAATAATACTTATCTAAACAAAAAAGAACTTTCATATTAATACAGCTTTTGTGCTAGATCTGTTAGAAACATTACATTATAGTTTACCTGCAATAAATAAAACCTTGTATTATTTTTAAAGAAATATTTTACAAACCTGCGCTTCCCTGAAAAGGTAAGGACTTTTCTCATGTTTGTGTTCTAGAATTTTGTCAGCCTGTTCTTGTGGGATGTCAATTTGAAGACTTGGTGGGATGGAGGAGTCGATGAAGCAATTTATGATTGCATTCACCTTTAAAGCTAATGTGGCTTCGTCTGTATGTGTGTGATGTAGTTGCTGAAATAAAAGAGAACCATGTTCCAAACTGGGTAATAAAGTAATTGTTTGTTCAATACATGGCTAGCTCACAGTGTTGGAATCATGTGAGCTACTTGCAACTTGTGATCCTAGATTTCGGAATCCACTGCACTTGTTCATCTTGCAGGGAGGCTACTCACCTTGTATTTCTGTACTTCTAGCAGGGAGGCTACTCACCTTGTATTTCTGTACCTCTAGCAGGGAGGTTACTCACCTTGTACTTCTGTACCTCTAGCAGGGGAAGCTATCCACCTTGTATTTCTGTACTTGTAGCAGGGGAAGCTACTCACCTTGTATTTCTGAACTTGTAGCAGGGGAAGCTACTCACCTTGTATTTCTGTACTTCTAGCAGGGGAAGTTCCCCACCTTGTATTTTTGTACTTGTAGCAGGGGAAGCAACTCACCTTGTATTTCTGTACTTGTAGCAGGGGAAGTTCCCCACCTTGTATTTTTGTACTTGTAGCAGGGGAAGCAACTCACCTTGTATTTCTGTACTTCTAGTAGGGGAGGCTACTCACCTTGTATTTCTGTACTTGTAGCAGGGGAAACTACTCACCTTGTATTTCTGTACTTCTAGCAGGGGAAGTTCCCCACCTTGTATTTCTGTACTTGTAGCAGGGGAAGCTACTCACCTTGTATTTCTGTACTTGTAGCAGGGGAAGTTCCCCACCTTGTATTTTTGTACTTGTAGCAGGGGAAGCAACTCACCTTGTATTTCTGTACTTCTAGTAGGGGAGGCTACTCACCTTGTATTTCTGTACTTGTAGCAGGGGAAACTACTCACCTTGTATTTCTGTACTTCTAGCAGGGGAAGTTCCCCACCTTGTATTTCTGTACTTGTAGCAGGGGAAGCTACTCACCTTGTATTTCTGTACTTGTAGCAGGGGAAGCTACTCACCTTGTATTTCTGTACTTGTAGCAGGGGGAGTTCCCCACCTTGTATTTTTGTACTTGTAGCAGGGGAAGCAACTCACCTTGTATTTCTGTACTTCTAGTAGGGGAGGCTACTCACCTTGTATTTCTGTACTTGTAGCAGGGGAAGCTATCCACCTTGTATTTCTGTACTTGTAGCAGGGGAAGCTACTCACCTTGTATTTCTGAACTTGTAGCAGGGGAAGCTACTCACCTTGTATTTCTGTACTTCTAGCAGGGGAAGTTCCCCACCTTGTATTTTTGTACTTGTAGCAGGGGAAGCAACTCACCTTGTATTTCTGTACTTGTAGCAGGGGAAGTTCCCCACCTTGTATTTTTGTACTTGTAGCAGGGGAAGCAACTCACCTTGTATTTCTGTACTTCTAGTAGGGGAGGCTACTCACCTTGTATTTCTGTACTTGTAGCAGGGGAAACTACTCACCTTGTATTTCTGTACTTCTAGCAGGGGAAGTTCCCCACCTTGTATTTCTGTACTTGTAGCAGGGGAAGCTACTCACCTTGTATTTCTGTACTTGTAGCAGGGGAAGTTCCCCACCTTGTATTTTTGTACTTGTAGCAGGGGAAGCAACTCACCTTGTATTTCTGTACTTCTAGTAGGGGAGGCTACTCACCTTGTATTTCTGTACTTGTAGCAGGGGAAACTACTCACCTTGTATTTCTGTACTTCTAGCAGGGGAAGTTCCCCACCTTGTATTTCTGTACTTGTAGCAGGGGAAGCTACTCACCTTGTATTTCTGTACTTGTAGCAGGGGAAGCTACTCACCTTGTATTTCTGTACTTGTAGCAGGGGGAGTTCCCCACCTTGTATTTTTGTACTTGTAGCAGGGGAAGCAACTCACCTTGTATTTCTGTACTTCTAGTAGGGGAGGCTACTCACCTTGTATTTCTGTACTTGTAGCAGGGGAAGCTATCCACCTTGTATTTCTGTACTTGTAGCAGGGGAAGCTACTCACCTTGTATTTCTGAACTTGTAGCAGGGGAAGCTACTCACCTTGTATTTCTGTACTTCTAGCAGGGGAAGTTCCCCACCTTGTATTTTTGTACTTGTAGCAGGGGAAGCAACTCACCTTGTATTTCTGTACTTGTAGCAGGGGAAGTTCCCCACCTTGTATTTTTGTACTTGTAGCAGGGGAAGCAACTCACCTTGTATTTCTGTACTTCTAGTAGGGGAGGCTACTCACCTTGTATTTCTGTACTTGTAGCAGGGGAAACTACTCACCTTGTATTTCTGTACTTCTAGCAGGGGAAGTTCCCCACCTTGTATTTCTGTACTTGTAGCAGGGGAAGCTACTCACCTTGTATTTCTGTACTTGTAGCAGGGGGAGTTCCCCACCTTGTATTTTTGTACTTGTAGCAGGGGAAGCAACTCACCTTGTATTTCTGTACTTCTAGTAGGGGAGGCTACTCACCTTGTATTTCTGTACTTGTAGCAGGGGAAACTACTCACCTTGTATTTCTGTACTTCTAGCAGGGGAAGTTCCCCACCTTGTATTTCTGTACTTGTAGCAGGGGAAGCTACTCACCTTGTATTTCTGTACTTGTAGCAGGGGAAGCTACTCACCTTGTATTTCTGTACTTGTAGCAGGGGGAGTTCCCCACCTTGTATTTTTGTACTTGTAGCAGGGGAAGCAACTCACCTTGTATTTCTGTACTTGTAGCAGGGGAAGTTCCCCACCTTGTATTTCTGTACTTGTAGCAGGGGAAGCAACTCACCTTGTATTTCTGTACTTGTAGCAGGGGAAGCTACTCATCTTGTATTTCTGTACTTGTAGCAGGGGAAGTTCCCCACCTTGTATTTTTGTACTTGTAGCAGGGGAAGCAACTCACCTTGTATTTCTGTACTTGTAGCAGGGGAAGTTCCCCACCTTGTATTTCTGTACTTGTAGCAGGGGAAGCAACTCACCTTGTATTTCTGTACTTGTAGCAGGGGAAGCTACTCACCTTGCATTTCTGTACTTGTAGCAGGGGAAGCAACTCACCTTGTATTTCTGTACTTCTAGTAGGGGAAGCAACTCACCTTGTATTTTTGTACTTGTAGCAGGGGAAGCAACTCACCTTGTATTTCTGTACTTGAAGCAGGGGAAGCAACTCACCTTGTATTTCTGTACTTCTATCCAGAACAAGACGTCATTCTCCAGGTGTTGTTCCTGCATGGAGATAAACTTGAGGAACTGCTGGCATGTGATGGGGTTCATCAGGGCCCTCTGCAGCATGAAAATATCCTTGGTCGAAGATATCCATTTGTTCTCCAACAGCTAAGAATTACAATTTCAAAATGTCAACCTTTAAAAAATGTTTGGACAGATAATTAAAAAAAAAAAAAAAACTATCAGAGGCGTAGCAACCTAATCCGGCTCTGGGGCGGACTATCAATTTTGCGCCCCCCATCCCTTTTTTCTATATATAGTTATTCCTGTCTATGAAAAAGCCCCCCCCCCCCCCCCAGTTGGAAAGGTTTGTGGCACTTCTTACCAGTTACTACCCTAAAACAATTTCTATTTTGGTGTCACAAAGTTGTTAAACCCGTATGTGAAGCCTTGTAGCCGTTTATTTTTCGTAGCTTTGACAGTGTATAATTCAATACTTCAGCTTAAAATGAGCTTTCAAATTAATTTCTCTACCCCTTTTGGCGCTCCCTTAAGGGCGGCGCCCGGAATGGCCGCCCCACCCGCCCTCCCCTAGCTACGTCTCTGACAACTATCACTAGTATCACTGTGTATACACTAAACAAGTGCGTAAATAAAAAAATAAATATTTCAAAATATATATGTGTGTATCATTTGTATATACATTCATATAGACTAAGCAAATTATTATATATATCTCTGTGTAAATACCTACATCGATAAATATTAATAATTGGAAAAGGTTTAACATTTTAAAAATAAGCGATTAATTTATAACTTATTTAATTATTTATAAAAATCAATAAGAAATAATAGTACAATCCACATAAATAAAAGGAAAATCAAATGTGACCAACAATGAAATAAAATTATACAATTATATAACACCAGAAAAAAATTCTCCAAGCATAAAAACAAGAAACCCAAATTTGACCTGCTGTAGTCTTGATGTTGGCATCAAAGGGCGAGATGTTATATCTTCCTGAAGGTACAGACCCAGACAATCTCAGTACCCACACCAATACAAGTGTGGGCTAGTTTAACACAAATTTCTATTCATATACTAGTTACTGGTGGTGAACAGAAATACTTTCTTTAAGAGGTGAATTGATCTGAAGTTATTTCACTAGCATGCCAGTAAGGTGAGGAATAAAAATCTAAGTTTAAGGCGAGGTTCTTGTACTTGTTTAAATTTTGAGATTTGACACAAATGCTTTAGGACAGCTAGTGCTACATATGTTTTTGCTTTATGTCTAATAAAGCAACACGTAATTTTTTAAGGTAAAAGTCTGGCTCCTGCCTCAACAGACAAACGTAGAACCTACCTTGACTATAACATACGGAGATTCATCACCCGCGGTTTTAGATTTAACGTGAGGCAAAGATGTACTACCACCCTTGATATCAGTCGTAGACATGAAGCTACTTCTATAGGAAATAGATTGCTTTCTTATAGGAGGGAACACGACATTTTCAACCAGAGAGTAATCAGGGGCTTTTCTATTCAACAACTTGTAGAAAGAATTTTCAGCGTCCTCAATCACCTTATTCACTGCGTGTGCTCGCCGCTTCTTGGTCACAGACTGGTCGTCACCGCCCTCGGAGATGCTTTCTCTCATGACATTTCTAGCCTGGAAGCCTTTAGACAGAAGAAACAAGGGCAGGTGTTTCTTCTCCAGCCTCTCCCTGACAAACTTCTGAGCCTCCAGGATGCTGCTGCTGTGGGGCTTGTCCTCAAGGAATTTTCCCCATCCACCGCCTAGCTCCATCACCTACAGGATGACACCAATTTTTTTATACAACTTGTTATTATCAAATCTCACAAATGTTAAATTTTGTTTTCCATTTGATATGTCTCAAATTTTGTTATAAAACTTCACAAAGTTAATTTTAACAAGTCACAAATGCTGTTTTAACATATCACACATTTTGCTTAACTATTAACTACTAAGATAAGAAAAAAGCTAGCTATAAATAGATATAGACCTATTTATGTTTATTGATAAAGTAATTTATATATAAAAACTGTATTGGCTGTTAGATAATTTTAAACGTGATTTTGTGAATAAAACAACTAATTTTCTTTTGAGATGCTAGACCTGGGAACATAATTATTGTACATGGTTGTTTACTTTAAACTGTACGGTGTAACATTTTTTAGCAGCTGTTGTTACAAAAATTATTGTACATGGTTGTTTACTTTAAACTGTACGGTGTAACATTTTTTAGCAGCTGTTGTTACAAAAATTATTGTACATGGTTGTTTACTTTAAACTGTACTGTGTAACATTTTTTAGCAGCTGTTGTTACAAAAATTATTGTACATGGTTGTTTACTTTAAACTGTACTGTGTAACATTTTTTAGCAGCTGTTGTTACAAAAATTATTGTACATGGTTGTTTACTTTAAACTGTACGGTGTAACATTTTTTAGCAGCTGTTGTTACAAAAATTATTGTACATGGTTGTTTACTTTAAACTGTACTGTGTAACATTTTTTGGCAGCTGTTGTTACAAAAATTATTGTACATGGTTGTTTACTTTAAACTGTACGGTGTAACATTTTTTGGCAGCTATTGTTACAAAAATTATTGTACATGGTTGTTTACTTTAAACTGTACTGTGTAACATTTTTTAGCAGCTGTTGTTACAAAAATTATTGTACATGGTTGTTTACTTTAAACTGTACGGTGTAACATTTTTTGGCAGCTGTTGTTACAAAAATTATTGTACATGGTTGTTTACTTTAAACTGTACGGTGTAACATTTTTTAGCAGCTGTTGTTACAAAAATTATTGTACATGGTTGTTTACTTTAAACTGTACAGTGTAACATTTTTTAGCAGCTGTTGTTACAATAATGTAGTTTAGAGATCCTAAGAGAAAATTTGAACAAGTTTTCATTCATGGGCTTAGATCTAAACATAAAAGTATACAGTGGATGAGAATGTACCTTATTCTGTCCTTCTTTCCCTGCAGGACTACTTGGTCCAAAGAAATACTTCCTATTCAGGTAGTGCTTTTTAATTTCCCTCGCTCGAAAATCTCTTTTACGAGCATCATCATGCGGAGTTCTCCTCCAAGCTTCAATATCCATCCAACACTGGAATATAACAGGAAACAACAATTTCAACTTTTTTTACACTTGTTGCTGGACTAAACAGATTACCTCAGTAACTCTCAAACAAGAATATACACTAAAAATGTGTGTTTCCATGGCAAAAGTGAATGCCAAATTTTTATATAATCTGACATTTTTAAACTAAAAAATTCTGGCCTGTAAGCTATTCTAACCCAATCAAATCATGTTCACCTCTATTGTAATACTATCAAGATACTGAATGCTGTGACATCTTTACTTAGACAAAATTTACAAGATAATGAATACTGTGCTATATGTACCTCTGCAAAGTTAACAGAATAAAGAAAACACTGATACCTTTAAATCTATCTCAGCAAAGTTCTCAATGAGATACTGTCGGAAATGTTCAAGCTCGATGCGGTTATGAATAAGCTTATCTAAGGTCCAGTCTTTGAATTCTGATGGGACTCGTTGAAGGACAGAATCATCATACACTGGATCCTTGTAACCCTCCATAGGGTCGTCCGGTGTAAGAGATCTCTAAAGATAAAAAACAAAAATCTTTGGTAAACCATTTGAAATATTTACTGTTAGTTATAGGGTCATCCGGTGTAGGAGATCTCTAAAGATAAAAAACAAAAATCTTTGGTAAACCATTTGAAATATTTACTGTTAGCTATAATCATCTGATGAAACAAAAAATTACCACAAAAAGAATTTAGGCCTACTAAAAACCTACAAAGAACCTGATGTAAATTAAACTTACTTCCTTAATGATTCCTTTTTTTTGTAAGCCTAAGATGGAGGTGTTTCTTGTTTCCAACCTCCTTGTTATCTCAGCACGTTCAACCTGGCGGAGAAATTATCAGATAAAAAACCAGGGATACTATTTTTTACATCAATCCTGGGTCTGAGAGTTTGAAAATATACATTCCAATCATATAGGCTCAGGGAGTTAGAAATAATCTTTGTGGTCTGAAAGCCATTGTCTCCCATTGAGCAATGTTTGGCATACATTTTTAGTGAAAGATTGTTGAAAAATCTTTAATTGTTGTTGATTATAACACAGACTGAATTGTCCAAATTTAGGTCAGAATACATCCCAGTTCAGTTAACCTCTTTAAAAGTCTAGCTGCAGTTAATGTCACTGTGTTTTAAGCTAAAAATAAAATACTTGACATATGCAGCTTCCAGTAGTTTCATGCTCTAGCAGGACTGGCTAAGAGAAACTTGATAGACCAAGTTGTCACCTGTTGTCATCATGCTTACCTTACAGTAGTTTTTCACGTCCTGGTTCAGGTAACGCTGGAAGGCATCAAAGAGTACCTTCAAGGTAAACTCTTCTGCTTCGTCAAACAGGTCTTCATAAGCTGGGTTCAAGTGGTCCATGATGTCCAGTTCTACACTCTCACACACACCAATGCTGCTGGGGGCGCCTTCAACAATAAACTGAGCAAACAGATACTGGAGAAGAAGGATAATAAAAAAAATAAAAAATTAAAAATACAAGTTAAATGTCATTGCTTAAATTTGTACAAGTGAGTTTTCTTTTTATAATTCTCTTGAATTACACAACTATTTAGACAAAGTATAATACAATTTTAATGATATTTTTTTAAATTAAAGTTTATTAGATATATGCTTTCAGTAATAATAGCAAAGTAGAAAAAAAAAGCAATAAAAAAAGTAAATTAAAAACCCACAGACCTTTGCTTGCTTAGAAATCAGATGCAGGTCAAGCTTGTCTTTATAAAACAGTTTCCTATATTCCTGGACCCTTTCCCAAAAGTCAAGATGCTTAACCCAATCCTGAATTTAAAAAAAAAACATTAAGGCAAGATGCTTAAAGCAGTCCTGTTTTTAAATAAAACATCAAGTCAAGATGCTTAATCCAGTCCTGTTTTTAAATAAAACATCAAGTCAAGATGCTTAACCCAGTCCACTAGCTTTATTATAACTCTGACCAGTTAAGCTCTTACAGTGTTTTCACTTTTTTCAATAAACTTTCTAAAAGTTCTTCCTGCATCTTGCTCATGGTGAAGGGCCTGTAACAGAAACTCCATACGCTCGCTGCCCATGAAATCACAGTCCTTGATTTCTGCGTAGTGCACGCCATCAAGTTTCTCCTTCTGGGGATCTTTAGCATCAGGGGGGCAGACTTTAGCAGACTCCTGCGAGTCTTGCCGGTAGAATGTGTAGTTGGGAGTGCTGGATGAGAAAAATGGACTCCGGTCAACTAACTCTACTTTAATAAGGGTAAATAAATGTTACACCTAGCTTACTACTAGACAACCCAGTTTCCAGTTAATAAAGGTAAATAAATGTTACACCTAACTTACTACTAGACAACCCAGTTTCCAGTTAATAAGGGTAAATAAATGCAACTTTTAAATGAAAGTGTTTAACAAGCTGTTGATTCTACCAGATCACCAGATGCATATTTGTAGAAAATATTTTTGAGTTCTTTTTACTTAATCTCGGTAAAAAAGTAAAATCACACCAAATATTATTTTAAATAAAATTATATCAGAATTTTACAAATTCCATTGCTAAGAAAAAGATTTATATAAAATATTTAAGGCCTGTAGTAGTTTGTAAAGAAACTCAATTATTTACTGTGCTTTTTATACTTGTTTAGTTTTTAACTTATTAATTTTTGTTTGGTCTACTATTTTCGGCTTGCCTTAAATCTTGTTTATCGGTCGTTCTAGATAAATTCATTGTATTCTCGAATTAGGAGAACAGTCAAGTGTATCCTATTGAAAATTGATAATAATGTTGGCAGCTAATAAAAATAACAGATTTATCATTAAAGCTATAACCAACATAAAATTTAGGTTTATAATGCATTAAACTTTTGAATGGGCAACATGGTTTAATTTTCCACAGAAGCCTTGTTTGTTGTGAAAATAAGTAAATAAAATATTTTTTTCTGAACTTTTATAATTAAAGGTGTGTTTCTAAATCAGAATATTTCTCTGAATTATATTTAGTTTTAGGCCTACGTTTTTAAATTTTTTTTGGATTATACCTTGGTTTTAAACATAATTATTTTTTCTACATAAATGTGTATTTTAAAATTCTACCCATGTTGCAGGTTTTCTAATCTCTGGTTTAGACAAATGTATAAACAAAGAAATAACAAACTTGTAAACAGAGTTTTAGTGGCATATAGATTGTAGAAGATAATACAGTGCTTACTCTTTTCCTTGAGTAGACTTAGGTTTTTCATCAATAATTTTAACCATTGGAGTCAGTAAGTCTTTTGGCTTCTTGAGGGGAGTCAGTGGAACAACAGTTTCTGCGGTGTCCCCTAAAATAGAAGTCAGTGGCTTGTACGGGCATGGAACCACAGATAAAGGCTCAGCAAGTTTTTTTTGGCTGGGGAGGCCCTCCACCTTTGGTTTTAACTCCATGGCCACCTCCTCCACTAGACTCTTAGCCGTGATGTCAGGCAGTTTAGTGTTGGTGGATGTAATGCTCTCACGACCAGTTTTTGTTTCAGTATTAATTGATGGTCGCTGTGTCGTAGCTGCATCTGTCACTGTGTCATGGGAGGGGCGTCCCTTGGTTTCTGAAGTGGCTGAGACTGACTTCTCTGGAGCCGAAGGTTTCCTACTGGATTTGGCTGTTGGTGTAGGGGACTTAAAGGCAGCTTGCTTCAACCCCAGGTACTTCGCTGTTGGGGTGTTAGCCAAACGTTTGATGGTGTCTTCACCATACACGCGCCTGTTGCCCACCATGGGGGAAGTTCCAGAAGGATCTGGCCTTGATTTTGTTAATTTTAGAACGGCATTATCAATCGGCAACTGTGGAAAAATAGCAAATCATTACCTGGACTCTAATGGTTTTAAGTCAAGTAAAGTAATTTACTTTTAGAAACTTTTAGATATATCACACAATAATATCTAAACATACTGTTTATAGCCTAAAATTTTTCTTCTCCTGAGATGTATAAAATTATATGAAATAGTTTTTCTGATGCGGACAGTGTGGTCTTGCAGTAGACTGTGTGCTTCCTTACCCAAAAGAGAAGAGGATAAGACCAGCTTAATGCCGTCATGGCCTTCTCCTCTAGCCCCAGACTAACAGGTGACATGGTGTACTCACCTCTAGCCCCAGACAGGTGAAGTAGTGTACTCACCTCTCTAGCCCCAGACAGGTGACATGGTGTACTCACCTCTCTAGCCCCAGACAGACAGGTGACATGGTGTACTCACCTCTAGCCCCAGACAGGTGACATGGTGTACTCACCTCTCTAGCCCCAGACAGGTGAAGTAGTGTACTCACCTCTAGCCCCAGACAGGTGAAGTAGTGTACTCACCTCTAGCCCCAGACAGGTGAAGTAGTGTACTCACCTCTCTAGCCCCAGACAGGTGAAGTAGTGTACTCACCTCTCTAGCCCCAGACAGGTGAAGTAGTGTACTCACCTCTCTAGCCCCAGACAGGTGAAGTAGTGTACTCACCTCTCTAGCCCCAGACAGGTGAAGTAGTGTACTCACCTCTCTAGCCCCAGACAGGTGAAGTAGTGTACTCACCTCTCTAGCCCCAGACAGACAGGTGACATGGTGTACTCACCTCTCTAGCCCCAGACAGGTGACATAGTGTACTCACCTCTCTAGCCCCAGACAGGTGACATGGTGTACTCACCTCTCTAGCCCCAGACAGGTGAAGTAGTGTACTCACCTCTAGCCCCAGACAGGTGAAGTAGTGTACTCACCTCTCTAGCCCCAGACAGGTGAAGTAGTGTACTCACCTCTCTAGCCCCAGACAGGTGAAGTAGTGTACTCACCTCTCTAGCCCCAGACAGGTGAAGTAGTGTACTCACCTCTAGCCCCAGACAGGTGAAGTAGTGTACTCACCTCTCTAGCCCCAGACAGGTGAAGTAGTGTACTCACCTCTAGCCCCAGACAGGTGAAGTAGTGTACTCACCTCTCTAGCCCCAGACAGGTGACATGGTGTACTCACCTCTCTAGCCCCAGACAGGTGAAGTAGTGTACTCACCTCTAGCCCCAGACAGGTGAAGTAGTGTACTCACCTCTAGCCCCAGACAGGTGAAGTAGTGTACTCACCTCTTTAGCCCCAGACAGGTGAAGTAGTGTACTCACCTCTAGCCCCAGACAGGTGAAGTAGTGTACTCACCTCTCTAGCCCCAGACAGGTGAAGTAGTGTACTCACCTCTCTAGCCCCAGACTGACAGGTGACATGGTGTACTCACCTCTCTAGCCCCAGACAGGTGACATGGTGTACTCACCTCTCTAGCCCCAGACTGACAGGTGAAATAGTGTACTCACCTCTCTAGCCCCAGACAGGTGACATGGTGTACTCACCTCTCTAGCCCCAGACAGGTGACATGGTGTACTCACCTCTCTAGCCCCAGACTGACAGGTGACATGGTGTACTCACCTCTCTAGCCCCAGACAGACAGGTGACATGGTGTACTCACCTCTCTAGCCCCAGACAGGTGAAATAGTGTACTCACCTCTCTAGCCCCAGACAGACAGGTGACATGGTGTACTCACCTCTCTAGCCCCAGACAGGTGAAATAGTGTACTCACCTCTCTAGCCCCAGACAGACAGGTGACATGGTGTACTCACCTCTCTAGCCCCAGATAGACAGGTGACATGGTGTACTCACCTCTCTAGCCCCAGACAGGTGACATGGTGTACTCACCTCTCTAGCCCCAGACAGACAGGTGACATGGTGTACTCACCTCTCTAGCCCCAGACAGGTGACATGGTGTACTCACCTCTCTAGCCCCAGACAGGTGACATGGTGTACTCACCTCTCTAGCCCCAGATAGACAGGTGACATGGTGTACTCACCTCTCTAGCCCCAGATAGACAGGTGACATGGTGTACTCACCTCTCTAGCCCCAGATAGACAGGTGACATGGTGTACTCACCTCTCTAGCCCCAGACAGGTGACATGGTGTACTCACCTCTCTAGCCCCAGACAGACAGGTGACATGGTGTACTCACCTCTCTAGCCCCAGACAGGTGACATGGTGTACTCACCTCTCTAGCCCCAGACAGGTGACATGGTGTACTCACCTCTCTAGCCCCAGATAGACAGGTGACATGGTGTACTCACCTCTCTAGCCCCAGACAGGTGACATGGTGTACTCACCTCTCTAGCCCCAGACAGACAGGTGACATGGTGTACTCACCTCTCTAGCCCCAGACAGACAGGTGACATGGTGTACTCACCTCTCTAGCCCCAGACAGGTGACATGGTGTACTCACCTCTAGCCCCAGACAGGTGAAGTAGTGTACTCACCTCTCTAGCCCCAGACTGACAGGTGACATGGTGTACTCACCTCTCTAGCCCCAGATAGACAGGTGACATGGTGTACTCACCTCTCTAGCCCCAGACTGACAGGTGACATGGTGTACTCACCTCTCTAGCCCCAGATAGACAGGTGACATGGTGTACTCACCTCTCTAGCCCCAGACAGACAGGTGACATAGTGTACTCACCTCTCTAGCCCCAGATAGACAGGTGACATGGTGTACTCACCTCTCTAGCCCCAGATAGACAGGTGACATGGTGTACTCACCTCTCTAGCCCCAGATAGACAGGTGACATGGTGTACTCACCTCTCTAGCCCCAGATAGACAGGTGACATGGTGTACTCACCTCTCTAGCCCCAGATAGACAGGTGACATGGTGTACTCACCTCTCTAGCCCCAGATAGACAGGTGACATGGTGTACTCACCTCTCTAGCCCCAGATAGACAGGTGACATGGTGTACTCACCTCTCTAGCCCCAGATAGACAGGTGACATGGTGTACTCACCTCTCTAGCCCCAGATAGACAGGTGACATGGTGTACTCACCTCTCTAGCCCCAGATAGACAGGTGACATGGTGTACTCACCTCTCTAGCCCCAGATAGACAGGTGACATGGTGTACTCACCTCTCTAGCCCCAGATAGACAGGTGACATGGTGTACTCACCTCTCTAGCCCCAGATAGACAGGTGACATGGTGTACTCACCTCTCTAGCCCCAGACAGACAGGTGACATGGTGTACTCACCTCTCTAGCCCCAGATAGACAGGTGACATGGTGTACTCACCTCTCTAGCCCCAGACAGGTGACATGGTGTACTCACCTCTCTAGCCCCAGACAGACAGGTGACATGGTGTACTCACCTCTCTAGCCCCAGACAGGTGAAGTAGCGTACTCACCTCTAGCCCCAGACAGGTGAAGTAGTGTACTCACCTCTCTAGCCCCAGACAGGTGAAGTAGTGTACTCACCTCTCTAGCCCCAGACAGGTGAAGTAGTGTACTCACCTCTCTAGCCCCAGACAGGTGAAGTAGTGTACTCACCTCTAGCCCCAGACTGACAGGTGACATGGTGTACTCACCTCTCTAGCCCCAGACAGGTGACATGGTGTACTCACCTCTCTAGCCCCAGACAGGTGAAGTAGTGTACTCACCTCTCTAGCCCCAGACAGACAGGTGACATGGTGTACTCACCTCTCTAGCCCCAGACAGGTGACATGGTGTACTCACCTCTCTAGCCCCAGACAGACAGGTGACATGGTGTACTCACCTCTCTAGCCCCAGACAGGTGACATGGTGTACTCACCTCTCTAGCCCCAGACAGACAGGTGACATGGTGTACTCACCTCTCTAGCCCCAGACAGACAGGTGACATGGTGTACTCACCTCTCTAGCCCCAGACAGACAGGTGACATGGTGTACTCACCTCTCTAGCCCCAGACAGACAGGTGACATGGTGTACTCACCTCTCTAGCCCCAGACAGGTGAAGTAGTGTACTCACCTCTCTAGCCCCAGACAGACAGGTGACATGGTGTACTCACCTCTCTAGCCCCAGACAGGTGACATGGTGTACTCACCTCTCTAGCCCCAGACAGACAGGTGACATGGTGTACTCACCTCTCTAGCCCCAGACAGACAGGTGACATGGTGTACTCACCTCTCTAGCCCCAGACAGGTGACATGGTGTACTCACCTCTCTAGCCCCAGACTGACAGGTGACATGGTGTACTCACCTCTCTAGCCCCAGACAGACAGGTGACATAGTGTACTCACCTCTCTAGCCCCAGACAGACAGGTGACATGGTGTACTCACCTCTCTAGCCCCAGACAGGTGACATGGTGTACTCACCTCTCTAGCCCCAGACTGACAGGTGACATGGTGTACTCACCTCTCTAGCCCCAGACAGACAGGTGACATGGTGTACTCACCTCTCTAGCCCCAGACAGGTGAAATAGTGTACTCACCTCTCTAGCCCCAGACAGACAGGTGACATGGTGTACTCACCTCTCTAGCCCCAGATAGACAGGTGACATGGTGTACTCACCTCTCTAGCCCCAGATAGACAGGTGACATGGTGTACTCACCTCTCTAGCCCCAGATAGACAGGTGACATGGTGTACTCACCTCTCTAGCCCCAGATAGACAGGTGACATGGTGTACTCACCTCTCTAGCCCCAGACAGACAGGTGACATAGTGTACTCACCTCTCTAGCCCCAGATAGACAGGTGACATGGTGTACTCACCTCTCTAGCCCCAGATAGACAGGTGACATGGTGTACTCACCTCTCTAGCCCCAGATAGACAGGTGACATGGTGTACTCACCTCTCTAGCCCCAGATAGACAGGTGACATGGTGTACTCACCTCTCTAGCCCCAGATAGACAGGTGACATGGTGTACTCACCTCTCTAGCCCCAGATAGACAGGTGACATGGTGTACTCACCTCTCTAGCCCCAGATAGACAGGTGACATGGTGTACTCACCTCTCTAGCCCCAGATAGACAGGTGACATGGTGTACTCACCTCTCTAGCCCCAGATAGACAGGTGACATGGTGTACTCACCTCTCTAGCCCCAGATAGACAGGTGACATGGTGTACTCACCTCTCTAGCCCCAGATAGACAGGTGACATGGTGTACTCACCTCTCTAGCCCCAGATAGACAGGTGACATGGTGTACTCACCTCTCTAGCCCCAGATAGACAGGTGACATGGTGTACTCACCTCTCTAGCCCCAGACAGACAGGTGACATGGTGTACTCACCTCTCTAGCCCCAGATAGACAGGTGACATGGTGTACTCACCTCTCTAGCCCCAGACAGGTGACATGGTGTACTCACCTCTCTAGCCCCAGACAGACAGGTGACATGGTGTACTCACCTCTCTAGCCCCAGACAGGTGAAGTAGCGTACTCACCTCTAGCCCCAGACAGGTGAAGTAGTGTACTCACCTCTCTAGCCCCAGACAGGTGAAGTAGTGTACTCACCTCTCTAGCCCCAGACAGGTGAAGTAGTGTACTCACCTCTCTAGCCCCAGACAGGTGAAGTAGTGTACTCACCTCTAGCCCCAGACTGACAGGTGACATGGTGTACTCACCTCTCTAGCCCCAGACAGGTGACATGGTGTACTCACCTCTCTAGCCCCAGACAGGTGAAGTAGTGTACTCACCTCTCTAGCCCCAGACAGACAGGTGACATGGTGTACTCACCTCTCTAGCCCCAGACAGGTGACATGGTGTACTCACCTCTCTAGCCCCAGACAGGTGAAGTAGTGTACTCACCTCTCTAGCCCCAGACAGGTGAAGTAGTGTACTCACCTCTCTAGCCCCAGACAGGTGAAGTAGTGTACTCACCTCTCTAGCCCCAGACAGACAGGTGACATGGTGTACTCACCTCTCTAGCCCCAGACAGGTGACATGGTGTACTCACCTCTCTAGCCCCAGACTGACAGGTGACATGGTGTACTCACCTCTCTAGCCCCAGACAGACATGTGACATGGTGTACTCACCTCTCTAGCCCCAGACAGACAGGTGACATGGTGTACTCACCTCTCTAGCCCCAGACAGACAGGTGACATGGTGTACTCACCTCTCTAGCCCCAGACAGGTGACATGGTGTACTCACCTCTCTAGCCCCAGACAGACAGGTGACATGGTGTACTCACCTCTCTAGCCCCAGACAGGTGACATGGTGTACTCACCTCTCTAGCCCCAGACAGACAGGTGACATGGTGTACTCACCTCTCTAGCCCCAGACAGACAGGTGACATGGTGTACTCACCTCTCTAGCCCCAGACAGACAGGTGACATGGTGTACTCACCTCTCTAGCCCCAGATAGACAGGTGACATGGTGTACTCACCTCTCTAGCCCCAGACAGGTGAAGTAGTGTACTCACCTCTCTAGCCCCAGACAGACAGGTGACATGGTGTACTCACCTCTCTAGCCCCAGACAGGTGACATGGTGTACTCACCTCTCTAGCCCCAGACAGACAGGTGACATGGTGTACTCACCTCTCTAGCCCCAGACAGACAGGTGACATGGTGTACTCACCTCTCTAGCCCCAGACAGGTGACATGGTGTACTCACCTCTCTAGCCCCAGACTGACAGGTGACATGGTGTACTCACCTCTCTAGCCCCAGACAGACAGGTGACATAGTGTACTCACCTCTCTAGCCCCAGACAGACAGGTGACATGGTGTACTCACCTCTCTAGCCCCAGACAGGTGACATGGTGTACTCACCTCTCTAGCCCCAGACTGACAGGTGACATGGTGTACTCACCTCTCTAGCCCCAGACAGACAGGTGACATGGTGTACTCACCTCTCTAGCCCCAGACAGGTGAAATAGTGTACTCACCTCTCTAGCCCCAGACAGACAGGTGACATGGTGTACTCACCTCTCTAGCCCCAGATAGACAGGTGACATGGTGTACTCACCTCTCTAGCCCCAGACTGACAGGTGACATGGTGTACTCACCTCTCTAGCCCCAGACAGGTGAAATAGTGTACTCACCTCTCTAGCCCCAGACAGACAGGTGACATGGTGTACTCACCTCTCTAGCCCCAGATAGACAGGTGACATGGTGTACTCACCTCTCTAGCCCCAGACAGGTGACATGGTGTACTCACCTCTCTAGCCCCAGATAGACAGGTGACATGGTGTACTCACCTCTCTAGCCCCAGACAGACAGGTGACATGGTGTACTCACCTCTCTAGCCCCAGATAGACAGGTGACATGGTGTACTCACCTCTCTAGCCCCAGATAGACAGGTGACATGGTGTACTCACCTCTCTAGCCCCAGATAGACAGGTGACATGGTGTACTCACCTCTCTAGCCCCAGATAGACAGGTGACATGGTGTACTCACCTCTCTAGCCCCAGATAGACAGGTGACATGGTGTACTCACCTCTCTAGCCCCAGACAGGTGACATGGTGTACTCACCTCTCTAGCCCCAGACAGGTGAAATAGTGTACTCACCTCTCTAGCCCCAGACAGGTGAAATAGTGTACTCACCTCTCTAGCCCCAGACAGGTGACATGGTGTACTCACCTCTCTAGCCCCAGATAGACAGGTGACATGGTGTACTCACCTCTCTAGCCCCAGATAGACAGGTGACATGGTGTACTCACCTCTCTAGCCCCAGATAGACAGGTGACATGGTGTACTCACCTCTCTAGCCCCAGATAGACAGGTGACATGGTGTACTCACCTCTCTAGCCCCAGACAGGTGACATGGTGTACTCACCTCTCTAGCCCCAGATAGACAGGTGACATGGTGTACTCACCTCTCTAGCCCCAGATAGACAGGTGACATGGTGTACTCACCTCTCTAGCCCCAGATAGACAGGTGACATGGTGTACTCACCTCTCTAGCCCCAGATAGACAGGTGACATGGTGTACTCACCTCTCCAGCCCCAGATAGACAGGTGACATGGTGTACTCACCTCTCTAGCCCCAGATAGACAGGTGACATGGTGTACTCACCTCTCTAGCCCCAGATAGACAGGTGACATGGTGTACTCACCTCTCTAGCCCCAGATAGACAGGTGACATGGTGTACTCACCTCTCTAGCCCCAGATAGACAGGTGACATGGTGTACTCACCTCTCTAGCCCCAGACTGACAGGTGACATGGTGTACTCACCTCTCTAGCCCCAGATAGACAGGTGACATGGTGTACTCACCTCTCTAGCCCCAGACAGGTGACATGGTGTACTCACCTCTCTAGCCCCAGACAGGTGACATAGTGTACTCACCTCTCTAGCCCCAGACAGACAGGTGACATGGTGTACTCACCTCTCTAGCCCCAGACAGGTGACATAGTGTACTCACCTCTCTAGCCCCAGACAGACAGGTGACATGGTGTACTCACCTCTCTAGCCCCAGACAGGTGACATGGTGTACTCACCTCTCTAGCCCCAGACTGACAGGTGACATGGTGTACTCACCTCTCTAGCCCCAGACAGGTGACATGGTGTACTCACCTCTCTAGCCCCAGACAGGTGACATGGTGTACTCACCTCTCTAGCCCCAGACAGACAGGTGACATGGTGTACTCACCTCTCTAGCCCCAGACAGGTGACATGGTGTACTCACCTCTCTAGCCCCAGACAGGTGACATGGTGTACTCACCTCTCTAGCCCCAGACTGACAGGTGACATGGTGTACTCACCTCTCTAGCCCCAGACTGACAGGTGACATGGTGTACTCACCTCTCTAGCCCCAGACAGGTGACATGGTGTACTCACCTCTCTAGCCCCAGACAGGTGACATGGTGTACTCACCTCCTCAATTCCAGGTCCCTTCCTGTTCCTGGGACAGCAGGACTTGGGTCTGAGGGGGAGCAGTGCTTGCGTGTGGGGGTAGGGGTCAGACTCTTTCACAGGTGTGGCTGACTTCATTTGATTATAAAGGTAATACTTCTCAGGATGGGTACGTAGTAGGTGCTTCAGTAGATATCTGGGTGCCCTGTATTGTAACACATGACAACATTTAAATTAACAACATATACCCTATCAATTTACCACTTAAGTAATGATTTAGTTTTTGTACAGGCAATTAAAGATATCTAACCTTTCCTGGTAGCTCGTTACTTTTTATCTTTAGACATGGAAAAGTTTATGGATGTCATACATGTTTAAATTGAGTCACTGAGAGAAACATACAAGTATAAAACCACGAAATCTGCCTGGATTTCATACATGTTTAACATTGAGATACTGAGAACAACATACCAGTATAGAACCAATGGTTCCAGAACTTTAGCGTGGACCTGAAACAAATATTTAGGACACCAACTGGAAAGGTTTTCAAGGCCCAATTTCTTTTTGTCTTCATAGGACAGCTCAAAGGGTGAACCTTTCTTGTAGTAGCGGTCCCTCATATACATGATATATCTGAAAACATCAAACATTGCTCATATACATGATATATCTGAAAACATCAAACATCCCTCATATACATGATATATCTGAAAACATCAAACATCCCTCATATACATGATGTTTATGAAAACAGCAAACATCACTCATATACATGATGTATCTGAAAACATCTAACATCAGGAATACATCCCTACATGTGGCCAAAATGTAATGATGACACCGGTTTCTTCTAATAAACCAGTCAGCCTGATTTAGCCAATTTGTGGTATGCCTGGCTAGTGCTCCCCCCCCCCCCCCCCCCCCCCCTGTAAGAAGTCTGATGGTATAATTCAAAATGTGACACAAACCTTTTTTTTTCCTCTTCAGTGTTGATGAGCCTCCCTTTATCAATATCTACCCAAAGCTCCCAGTACTTCTCCCCGTGTGTGCCTTCCAGGAACTTCTTAAAGGCCATGATCCCTTTCAAACTAGTCAAGCTATGCCACTTGTCCTTCTTGCGGCGGAAATGAATGTCCCGCTCTTCAAAGTCCTCGTCACTGTCCAGCAGGGAGTCTGCATCACTTTCCTCCTCTGCGGACTTGGGCATGGGTTTATCCCAGGTTATGTGGATTGGCTCTTTGTCAGCCACCGTGTCTTCTTCATGGGGGGCTTTTAGGGACTGCAGAACATAGTTTAGCTCTTCCACGTCGCTAGCCTTGACCACGGACAGACTCTCCAGTCTGTCCACTGACACACAGGTCAGGTCCATGGAAGGGTATATGCTGCTGACCGCTGGGTCAGCCAGGACTATTTTCTCATCAATGTCCAGCATATCCGCCAGAGTTTTCTTCATGACGGCACCAACAATAACTGAACCCATCTCCTCTATGGATCTCAGTATGATCTGGCCGGTGCCACCAGATTCCCAGGTACCGTCGTAGTAAATTTGATCTATTATAGGCTGGGCAAATAAACGCTTCTCGAAATCCTCATCTTTCTCATCTATTTCACCAATACCAGACTCTGCATCAGTGCTCTGGTTATCCTGCTTGGGATAGATGAACATAACGTTGCCAGGGGGGACCATCTCCTCGTCAGCCTCCTGCTCCCCTGGGATCTTCCTCCTCAGCATTGTTGTTGAGGAGTGAATCTTGTCAGAAGGACGTGGAGTGAAAGGCTTTTCTTTGACAAACAGATGCTCATCTAGCGCTGTTTGATCATTAATGGAAGGCTCTGTTTCATTGGGGCCTTTTAGCACTGTAAATTAATGTAAATCATCAAATGAAATTGGTGAGGTCAAGTATTAAGGCAACTGTAAAAAATGCTATGAATACCATAAAATCCTTTAGAATAAGTGGAGAGTCCAGTGAATTTATAGAAGAAGAAATATAATGGGTGTAAACCTCAACATGAAAACAATGAATAAAAACAAATTAAAAATAAAACATTCAGCTGCTTTAAAACATTCCAAAAATTTCAAATAGTCTCCTTTAAGTCCATTGTTTGCTGTCTATCAGCATGAAAAGACCATGTCCATCACATCCCAAACTAAAGCTCCCTACCTGGTGTATAGACCCCAAACTAAAGCTCCCTACCTGGTGTGTAGACCCCAAACTAAAGCTCCCTACCTGGTGTGTAGACCCCAAACTAAAGCTCCCTACCTGGTGTGTAGACCCCAAACTAAAGCTCCCTACCTGGTGTGTAGACCCCAAACTAAAGCTCCCTACCTGGTGTATAGACCCCAAACTAAAGCTCCCTACCTGGTGTATAGACCCCAAACTAAAGCTCCCTACCTGGTGTATCAACCCCAAACTAAAGCTCCCTACCTGGTGTATAGACCCCAAACTAAAGCTCCCTACCTGGTGTATAGACCCCAAACTAAAGCTCCCTACCTGGTGTCCCAAACTAAAGCTCCCTACCTGGTGTGTAGACCCCAAACTAAAGCTCCCTACCTGGTGTCCCAAACTAAAGCTCCCTACCTGGTGTGTAGACCCCCAAACTAAAGCTCCCTACCTGGTGTCCCAAACTAAAGCTCCCTACCTGGTGTATAGACCCCAAACTAAAGCTCCCTACCTGGTGTGTAGACCCCAAACTAAAGCTCCCTACCTGGTGTCCCAAACTAAAGCTCCCTACCTGGTGTCCCAAACTAAAGCTCCCGACCTGGTGTGTAGACCCCCAAACTAAAGCTCCCTACCTGGTGTCCCAAACTAAAGCTCCCTACCTGGTGTATAGACCCCAAACTAAAGCTCCCTACCTGGTGTATAGACCCCAAACTAAAGCTCCCTACCTGGTGTCCCAAACTAAAGCTCCCGACCTGGTGTGTAGACCCCCAAACTAAAGCTCCCTACCTGGTGTCCCAAACTAAAGCTCCCTACCTGGTGTATAGACCCCAAACTAAAGCTCCCTACCTGGTGTATAGACCCCAAACTAAAGCTCCCTACCTGGTGTCCCAAACTAAAGCTCCCGACCTGGTGTGTAGACCCCCAAACTAAAGCTCCCTACCTGGTGTCCCAAACTAAAGCTCCCTACCTGGTGTGTAGACCCCAAACTAAAGCTCCCTACCTGGTGTGTAGACCCCAAACTAAAGCTCCCTACCTGGTGTCCCAAACTAAAGCTCCCTACCTGGTGTGTAGACCCCAAAATATTGGCTGTGAAAGACGGAGCTTTTCTCCGCAGGAAGTATGGCTGTCTGTACGGTGGATGCCAGCTTGGGGCCCAGGCTTGTGTACGTGGGCTCTAGCTTCAGCTCCTGCTTGGCCTGGGTGAACCACGCCTCTTTAGCCGCACCACGGACATCTCCAAAGCTGACAAACATTTCTTTCATGATGATGTCCTCCACATTGGGGGGCGGCACCTCCACCTGTGTGCCCATGTTTCAAAGATGAGAGGAAGCCACAATAGCTAGCAAATTTTAAACTACATAACAATAAAAAAAAATTTAACATTTCAAATTACTGGTGGCCTATGTGTCAAAATAAGAAATTATTCTTTAACTCTGAAACAGCAAAGCAGAATAAAGTTGGACACCTTGAATAGTAGTGGCTGAATAGTTCGAGTTAGGAAACAATGTTTAAACAACATAATAACAAAACTATGTGTAACACTCTAAATCGTACCACAGTTTCACAGAAAATGTTTAAAATAAAAAACACAAAATGATCAAACTAGTACAAAAAAACAACCCACCAAAGATTTTTAAAAACATTTTTTCAGTAAAAATTTCACTTACAGCACTTTTCTTTTTCTTGATTTTACTGGAGTAATCAATTTTCATGACGACAAACTCCCCTTTATCATTGAAGATACGAACTTGAGATATAACTTTAGCCAGACGATATTGAAAATAATAATCACTTTCCAGGAAGATGGGTAGTCGCTCTGCTTTGATCCAGTAGATGCCTTGGTCTTTGTTTAAAGTCTGATGTCAAAAATAGCCTTTAAACATCTTACTAAAAAATGGAGCCAACATTATAAAGCTTACGTATTTGTTTATATGATGCATTTGTATGGGCTTGTGATTTTGCTTTTGAAATTCTAATCTAATAATTGCAGTGAGATATTTCTACTTAATTACTGTCTATGTTAATAAACAAAAGTCCTTGATAAAATGGTTTAAGTTCTACAGACTAAATCAATGTATGTTTGTGATAAAAGCTAGAACAGTTCAACAATAGGTTTAAGTAGATGCTGCATGATTGTGACCAGAAGCTGACCCCCCCCCCCCTAACTCCTGTCAATCAGTTGTTGAAACTTCCGAAATGTTAAATTCCCACTTGATGTGATTAAAAAGTGAATTGCTGTGGGTTGGTTGAAAAGTTTAGTTCAGAAAATCCCTCTAGTGAAAAATGACTGCATTCCAATTCTTAGGTCCACCCAACCAAGATGGCTATATGACTGAAGTAGGATGTTGTCCACCCAACCATGATGGCTATATGACTGAAGTAGGATGTTGTCCACCCAACCATGATGGCTATATGACTGAAGTAGGATGTTGTCCACCCAACCATGATGGCTATATGACTGAAGTAGGATGTTGTCCACCCAACCATGATGGCTATATGACTGAAGTAGGATGTTGTCCACCCAACCATGATGGCTATATGACTGAAGTAGGATGTTGTCCACCCAACCATGATGGCTATATGACTGAAGTAGGATGTTGTCCACCCAACCATGATGGCTATATGACTGAAGTAGGATGTTGTCCACCCAACCATGATGGCTATATGACTGAAGTAGGATGTTGTCCACCCAACCATGATGGCTATATGACTGAAGTAGGATGTTGTCCACCCAACCATGATGGCTATATGACTGAAGTAGGATGTTGTCCACCCAACCATGATGGCTATATGACTGAAGTAGGATGTTGTCCACCCAACCATGATGACTATATGACTGTAGTAGGATGTTGGTCACAGGGCAGACAAAGCAGTGTTTGTTTCTTTGACCCCAGCGTATGAATGGATTGTATTGTCATGCCTTTACTTTCCCCAGCATAAGTCAGGTACTCAATAGAGCTGGGTGGACTCAGGGGTATATAACCCAGGTTGTAATTGTGTGCGCACAACTTGATCAACTAAAAAATAAAGAGAAGTTCTATCCAAACATAAACTGCTTACTATGACTTGAAAAGATGTATGATCAACTGAAATATAAAGAGAAGTTCTATCCAAACAGAAACTGCTTACTATGACTTGAAAAGATGTGTCAATCTTTACAGCCTCAGGCCTGTTGGAATCTTCTATTGGAATAACTGGAATGTCTGAAAAAGCGTGGTGTCTTGTCACTTCATATTTTTTGGACATTGTGTGCTGTGATCTAACTGCCTCTTTAATCTGCTGTGCCAACTTCTGTTTGCCATCACTAACCACTTCAAAACCACCAGTCTCAACATTAAAACAGATAGGCTCTGGAAAAGACTGCAAGTGTATTCATATAAGCAGATGTCTACAAGTTTTCTGAAATAGTTCTTTTTATTTTAGTTTTTTTTAGATAGAAATAACTGAATTGAAGTTTATTTTATGTAGTAAATAAGGTAAATATAGTAAATTAAAAAAAATGACTATTTAAGTAAAAGATCAATATGTAGAAAAAAAATGTCTTACTGGGAGAGATAAGAATGCATTGAAGAACTCCACAAACAATGGATCATGAACTAGGAACTCTTCCTGTTGATGACATAAACAAGTCGATTTTTTAAAAACTAAAAATAATTTGTTTTCAACTTTCTACATAACATAATGGTAAACAAACAACAGCCCCCCCCCCCCAACATTCACATACCACCCCAGCAACTTACTCCTCCAAACCATGCAGTGCTGGTGGTAGTTCACCAACACCTCAACGTTCATCACTCTACAAACTTCAACATCAACAACCATTGATAACAAATAAATGCAGCTCTCGATCTGTTTCATTCTTTGCATTACATGATGTCTGTCTATAACAGTATTACATGATGTCTGTCTTTAACAGTATTACATCATGTCTGTCTATAACAGTATTACATGATGTCTGTCTATAACAGTATTACATCATGTCTGTCTATAACAGTATTACATGATGTCTGTCTATAACAGTATTACATGATGTCTGTCTATAACAGTATTACATGATGTCTGTCTATAACAGTATTACATCATGTCTGACTATAACAGCATTACATGACTATAACAGTATTACATCATGTCTGTCTATAACAGCATTACATGATGTCTGTCTATAACAGTATTACATGATGTCTGTCTATAACAGCATTACATGATGTCTGTCTATAACAGTATTACATGATGTCTGTCTATAACAGTATTACATCATGTCTGACTATAACAGCATTACATGACTATAACAGTATTACATCATGTCTGTCTATAACAGCATTACATGATGTCTGTCTATAACAGCATTACATCACTATAACAGCATTACATGATATCTGTCTATAACAGTATTACATCATGTCTGTCTATAACAGCATTACATGATGTCTGTCTATAACAGCATTACATCACTATAACAGTATTACATCATGTCTGTCTATAACAGCATTACATGATGTCTGTCTATAACAGCATTACATCACTATAACAGCATTACATGATGTCTGTCTATAACAGTATTACATCATGTCTGTCTATAACAGCATTACATGATGTCTGTCTATAACAGCATTACATCACTATAACAGTATTACATCATGTCTGTCTATAACAGCATTACATGATGTCTGTCTATAACAGTATTACATCATGTCTGTCTATAACAGTATTACATGATGTCTGTCTATAACAGTATTACATGATGTCTGTCTATAACTGTATTACATCATGTCTGTCTATAACAGTATTACATCATGTCTGTCTATAACAGTATTACATCATGTCTGTCTATAACAGTATTACATGATGTCTGTCTATAACAGTATTACATCATGTCTGTCTATAACAGTATGACATCATGTCTGTCTATAACAGTATTACATCATGTCTGTCTATAACAGCATTACATGATGTCTGTCTATAACAGTATTACATCATGTCTGTCTATAACAGCATTACATGATGTCTGTCTATAACAGCATTACATCACTATAACAGCATTACATGATGTCTGTCTATAACAGTATTACATCATGTCTGTCTATAACAGCATTACATGATGTCTGTCTATAACAGCATTACATCACTATAACAGTATTACATCATGTCTGTCTATAACAGCATTACATGATGTCTGTCTATAACAGTATTACATCATGTCTGTCTATAACAGTATTACATGATGTCTGTCTATAACAGTATTACATGATGTCTGTCTATAACTGTATTACATCATGTCTGTCTATAACAGTATTACATCATGTCTGTCTATAACAGTATTACATGATGTCTGTCTATAACAGTATTACATGATGTCTGTCTATAACAGTATTACATCATGTCTGTCTATAACAGTATTACATGATGTCTGTCTATAACAGCATTGCATGATGTCTGTCTATAACAGCATTACATGATGTCTGTCTATAACAGTATTACATCATGTCTGTCTATAACAGTATTACATCATGTCTGTCTATAACAGTATTACATCATGTCTGTCTATAACAGTATTACATGATGTCTGTCTATAACAGCATTACATCATGTCTGTCTATAACAGTATTACATCATGTCTGTCTATAACAGCATTACATGATGTCTGTCTATAACAGCATTACATCACTATAACAGTATTACATCATGTCTGTCTATAACAGCATTACATGATGTCTGTCTATAACAGCATTACATCATGTCTGTCTATAACAGTATTACATGATGTCTGTCTATAACAGTATTACATCATGTCTGTCTATAACAGTATTACATCATGTCTGTCTATAACAGTATTACATGATGTCTGTCTATAACAGTATTACATCATGTCTGTCTATAACAGTATTACATGATGTCTGTCTATAACAGTATTACATCATGTCTGTCTATAACAGTATTACATCATGTCTATCTATAACAGTATTACATGATGTCTGTCTATAACAGTATTACATGATGTCTGTCTATAACAGTATTACATCACTATAACAGTATTACATCATGTCTGTCTATAACAGCATTACATGATGTCTGTCTATAACAGCATTACATCACTATAACAGCATTACATGATGTCTGTCTATAACAGTATTACATCATGTCTGTCTATAACAGCATTACATGATGTCTGTCTATAACAGCATTACATCACTATAACAGTATTACATGATGTCTGTCTATAACAGTATTACATGATGTCTGTCTATAACAGTATTACATGATGTCTGTCTATAACAGTATTACATCATGTCTGTCTATAACAGTATTACATCATGTCTGTCTATAACAGTATTACATCATGTCTGTCTATAACAGTATTACATCATGTCTGTCTATAACAGTATTACATGATGTCTGTCTATAACAGTATTACATCATGTCTGTCTATAACAGTATTACATGATGTCTGTCTATAACAGTATTACATCATGTCTGTCTATAACAGTATTACATCATGTCTGTCTATAACAGTATTACATGATGTCTGTCTATAACAGTATTACATCATGTCTGTCTATAACAGTATTACATCATGTCTATCTATAACAGTATTACATCATGTCTGTCTATAACAGTATTACATCATGTCTGTCTATAACAGTATTACATGATGTCTGTCTATAACAGCATTACATCATGTCTGTCTATAACAGCATTACATGATGTCTGTCTATAACAGCATTACATCACTATAACAGTATTACATGATGTCTGTCTATAACAGCATTACATCATGTCTGTCTATAACAGCATTACATGATGTCTGTCTATAACAGTATTACATGATGTCTGTCTATAACAGCATTACATCATGTCTGTCTATAACAGTATTACATCATGTCTGTCTATAACAGTATTACATGATGTCTGTCTATAACAGTATTACATCATGTCTATCTATAACAGTATTACATGATGTCTGTCTATAACAGCATTACATCACTATAACAGTATTACATGATGTCTGTCTATAACAGTATTACATGATGTCTGTCTATAACAGTATTACATGATGTCTGTCTATAACAGCATTACATGATGTCTGTCTATAACAGCATTACATCACTATAACAGTATTACATCATGTCTGTCTATAACAGCATTACATGATGTCTGTCTATAACAGCATTACATGATGTCTGTCTATAACAGTATTACATCATGTCTGTCTATAACAGTATTACATCATGTCTGTCTATAACAGTATTACATGATGTCTGTCTATAACAGTATTACATGATGTCTGTCTATATCAGTATTACATGATGTCTGTCTATAACATTATTACATCATGTCTGTCTATAACAGTATTACATGATGTCTGTCTATAACAGTATTACATGATGTCTGTCTATAACAGCATTACATCATGTCTGTCTATAACAGTATTACTTCATGTCTGTCTATAACAGCATTACATGATGTCTGTCTATAACAGCATTACATCACTATAACAGCATTACATGATGTCTGTCTATAACAGTATTACATCATGTCTGTCTATAACAGCATTACATGATGTCTGTCTATAACAGCATTACATCACTATAACAGTATTACATCATGTCTGTCTATAACAGCATTACATGATGTCTGTCTATAACAGTATTACATGATGTCTGTCTATAACAGTATTACATGATGTCTGTCTATAACAGTATTACATGATGTCTGTCTATAACAGTATTACATGATGTCTGTCTATAACAGTATTACATGATGTCTGTCTATAACAGTATTACATGATGTCTGTCTATAACAGTATTACATCATGTCTGTCTATAACAGTATTACATGATGTCTGTCTATAACAGTATTACATCATGTCTGTCTATAACAGTATTACATGATGTCTGTCTATAACAGTATTACATCATGTCTGTCTATAACAGTATTACATCATGTCTGTCTATAACAGTATTACATGATGTCTGTCTATAACAGCATTACATCATGTCTGTCTATAACAGCATTACATGATGTCTGTCTATAACAGCATTACATCATGTCTGTCTATAACAGTATTACATGATGTCTGTCTATAACAGTATTACATCATGTCTGTCTATAACAGCATTACATGATGTCTGTCTATAACAGCATTACATGATGTCTGTCTATAACAGTATTACATCATGTCTGTCTATAACAGTATTACATGATGTCTGTCTATAACAGCATTACATCATGTCTGTCTATAACAGTATTACATCATGTCTGTCTATAACAGCATTACATGATGTCTGTCTATAACAGCATTACATCACTATAACAGTATTACATGATGTCTGTCTATAACAGCATTACATCATGTCTGTCTATAACAGCATTACATGATGTCTGTCTATAACAGTATTACATGATGTCTGTCTATAACAGTATTACATCATGTCTGTCTATATCAGTATAAGGCATCACACAGTGTCCATACCATGAAATTGTTTACAACTACTCAATGAACTTTACATTATCCTTAGATTTGAGTCAGGCCCTTTGCTTAGAGAACAAACTATCTAATGCTTAATTTATCCTATCCAACATATCCTGTGCTACCAAGAGACACCTAACTGAGAGCTAAGACAAAATTTAGCCTAAAAGAAAAAACTGAGCTTTATATTTATCCGTGTGAGGCCAATCATGAGCTGCTGGACGGTGACATTATTGTTAAATCAATAGCTAATGGCTAAACTCTAGACTGTGTAGGACTAATCAAGCATGGCATATTTTCTTAATGCATTAATCATGCACTACCTACATTTGGGGCTATGGCTGGCTTATCAAGGCTTAAGGACAGGATAATCAAGCAAGTTTTTACTTTTATTGCTAAAGCAATAACTTGGAGATACAGACTAAACCACACCATAGAGCCCAAAGCAAGTGCATGATAAATGTGGCTTTAAAAGCTTGACTTCCGCAGCTCAACAGGTAATCTAACATACATAAAGCACTGGTCATTTACATACTCAGACAAAAGAGCTAGTGGAAATATTGACTGGTTTAATCTCATTTTAATAGACGGATCTACACATTTACTAGGGGCTGCTAACAAAGTAACCCAGGTCAACATTAGAGTGTTGGCGGGTTAAAAAAAAATTAACACTTTACTTACACAGCTATTCTAAACTACAGCGAGCATATAAAAAGACTCTAGAATTAGATACAGGCCATCTCACACTTGATTATGTTGGGACTGGGGACACGGGTGTGTAGTGTTAGACAGTTGTCTTTTGTACACTAATATAGCATATAGGCAGCCTAATTGTAATACCTAATTGTAATACATTATCCATAATCCATAACAACACCTATTCTGCCTCAAGTTTATAAGCCTACGCTTTCTGTCAGATTAGCATGGAGACTAAAGTAAGGGGAGAACACCAGTAAATAATCATAATCGCCATAACCCTGTCGTTACAAGTAGTCTCCCCTCCCCTGGTACAGTTGGGCATGTACATGATCTAGTACATAAACTACCTGCCCGTGGTGGCGACCGTCTACCTGATAATCCACGCCGACCCGCGTCTTTCATGGCAATTATCGATTCGTTATTACATACTAGATAAACTCGGGTTCTGTATCCAAACTTTGTCCACCTACATTCCCGTTCAATGACACGTATCGATTGGTTATCGATCTAGCAAATATAGTTTCAAACAACACTGCGTGTAACACGGAGAAATCCTGTTAGGGCAGAATTAAAAAAAAAAAAACTTTTGTAACTTTATAATGGCTTTTTGATGGCGGCAGGGTAGAGCCGATGTCTCACTGTAGCGGACTGTAGCCTATATGGTGAGGTTAGAAATCATGGGTTCCGACAGGTTTTTTTTATTGCGGGGGTGTGGGAGGGGGGGGGTTGAAATTGCATCTTGCGGGGAGGGGAACTAGCACTTAAAATCTCCAGGGACGTACACTGGATAAAGTATATTTTTTGTATATAGGGGTCATCCATAAATGACGTCATGCTTTTTTTGACGATTTTTACCCCTCCGTCACACGTCGTCACAAAAAGCCAGACCCCCCCTAAAATGACGTCACATCTCAACCTACACCCCCCCCCCCCTCAAAATTGCAGTGGAATGTTTTTAAAACGTCGATATTTTTTCTAAAATCTTGTCTAAACTATTATTACAATTTATTAAAACAGTTATCTAAAACGCGAAATAACGTCTAAAATTAAAATTCATTTTCTAACATTGCTTTTTTATAATGCAAAAGTGTGACGTCGCAACATCTGAACCCCCCCCCCCCCCTCATCACACATCGTCACAAAATTACGGACCCCCCCCCCCCTACGAGTGTGACGTAATTTATGGATGACCCCATACACCAGAAGTGATGTCTGAAAAAAGCTGGTTAGAAAACAGGACGCTACTCCTCCAGCCATCAGACCCTAGCAAAGATCTTCAAGCATATCGCTACTAGTGTTTGTTGACTTTAGGCTTAATGTGTTAGGATCTTCAAGCATGTCGCTACTAGTGTTTGTTGACTTTAGGCTTAATGTGTTAGGATCTTCAAGCATGTCGCTACTAGTGTTTGTTGACTTTAGGCTTAATGTGTTAGGATCTTCAAGCATATCGCTACTAGTGTTTGTTGACTTTAGGCTTAATGTGTTAGGATCTTCAAGCATATCGCTACCAGTGTTTGTTGACTTTAGGCTTAATGTGTTAGGATCTTCAAGCATATCGCTACTAGTGTTTGTTGACTTTAGGCTTAATGTGTTAAGATCTTCAAGCATATCGCTACCAGTGTTTGTTGACTTTAGGCTTAATGTGTTAAGATCTTCAAGCATATCGCTACCAGTGTTTGTTGACTTTAGGCTTAATGTGTTAGGATCTTCAAGCTTATCACTACTAGTGTTTGTTGACTTTAGGCTTAATGTGTTAGGATCTTCAAGCTTATCACTACTAGTGTTTGTTGACTTTAGGCTTAATGTGTTAGGATCTTCAAGCTTATCACTACTAGTGTTTGTTGACTTTAGGCTTAATGTGTTAGGATCTTCAAGCTTATCACTACTAGTGTTTGTTGACTTTAGGCTTAATGTGTTAGGATCTTCAAGCATATCGCTACTAGTGTTTGTTGACTTTAGGCTTAATGTGTTAAGATCTTCAAGCATATCGCTATTAGTGTTTGTTGACTTTAGGCTTAATGTGTTAGGATCTTCAAGCATATCGCTACCAGTGTTTGTTGACTTTAGGCTTAATGTGTTAGGATCTTCAAGCATATCGCTACTAGTGTTTGTTGACTTAAGCTTAATGTGTTAGGATCTTCAAGCATATCGCTACCAGTCTTTGTTGACTTTAGGCTTAATGTGTTAGGATCTTCAAGCATATCGCTACTGTGTTTGTTGACTTTAGGCTTAATGTGTTAGGATCTTCAAGCATATCGCTACTGTGTTTGTTGACTTTAGGCTTAATGTGTTAGGACCTTCAAGCATATCGCTACTAGTGTTTGTTGACTTTAGGGCTTAATGTGTTAGGATCTTCAAGCATATCGCTACAAGTGTTTGTTGACTTTAGGCTTAATGTGTTAGGATCTTCAAGCATATCGCTACCAGTGTTTGTTGACTTTAGGCTTAATGTGTTAGGATCTTCAAGCATATCGCTACTAGTGTTTGTTGACTTTAGGCTTAATGTGTTAGGACTGGTGTTGTGTTACGGATCAATATGACTACATTGTATGACGTAATGGAGAGGTGGCCGACAGAAAGACATAAACCATATGAAAATAAATAGTAATGTAAAACTAATGCAGCTTACGACTAGATATTGTTGACATGCCCCGACCTGTTGGCTATTACATAGCTAGACGAATTACGTAAGAGTTATACGGTGCCTGACCGAATGCCCTGGCCGCTACTGGTGTGTAAAGATCTACTATAACTTATGTGATATATTATGTCTGACCTATTTTTTACACGTGTAGTTCTGGCCAGGCTTAATGGAATTTACTTGCTTTAATTTTTTTAATTTTCAAAAACTCTAATTAAACTATATGATATATATATATATATATATATATATATATATATATATATATATATATATATATATATATATATATATATATAGTACTATTATATAATAGAACATTTGTGGGAGGGGGATATAAAAAAATCAAGGCCTAGGATTAGTGATGCCAACATATCAAACCCCCTCCCCTCACCCTCTTGATCCGCCACTGATACATACCAAAATATTTTTTACATTTTTAACTTGATTCACATACAAGCCAAGGTAATTTTTTTATGTTCACTAGATTCACGAGCACATTTTTTTCTCTCCCAGTATGATTATTTATAAATCTACAATACGTATGGCTAATGAACAAAACAGCCCGTTTCCATCAGAAGGTTTACAGTAGACCAACAAACCGCAATGGCCACTTGACGCGAATCAAATCAGTAATTCTTCGTGTTGTTGTTTATTGTCCGGTCTCCCTCCTTTCCCACAACACAGCAGACTTAGAGGAGCCTTTATGCTAATCTCACCACACAACTGTACCCAATCCTTTGTGTCATGATTAGGGAGGACAACCTGACCAGTGGACACAATAACCCATTCATGTCGTTTCATGACAGCAAGGTTGACGCTTAGTGGTGACTCAGTACATATGAGTTGTCACTCAGTGGTGACACAGTGGTGATACAGTAACAGTACATATGGGTTGTAGCACAGTGGTAGCACAGTGGTGATACAGTACATATGGGTTGTCGCTTAGTGGTGACACAGTACATATGAGTTGTCACTCAGTGGTGACACAGTGGTGATACAGTAACAGTACATATGGGTTGTAGCACAGTGGTAGCACAGTGGTGATACAGTACATATGAGTTGTCGCTCAGTGGTGACACAGGACATAAAGGTTGTAGCAGAGTGTTGATCCAGGACATACAGGTTGTAACAAATTGGCGACACATAACATTAAGGTTTTAGTGCCGAGGACAGATTGTGATGACACTGAGTACATAAAGAAACAAAAAAATATAGATTTGAAGGGCAGTGTGTGACCATTTCAACAAGAAACGTAACCAACGCTCACTGATTGTGCCCTGCCCTGTCTTGCAGTGGCTTGACCCAACTTGTAGAATGTGATGCCCCAAGTGACCCCGCCCACCCCACACAACAAACACAGGCAGGTATTAACATATGTCAATCAACTTATTTATAGGATACTTTGTTCAAAACTTACCACATCATCTTCTTCTATTATTGGTGGATCTGAAATGACAAAAAAAAATGTGTCCTGAACCTAAATGAACTAGAAGTGACCTGAGATCATGCTACTATGATGCTCTACAGCCATTGTATCTATACTACCCTGGCAATACAATAACACTGGTTAACTATAAACTTACTACTTTTTATAAACACTACATGTAGATCCCAACTCAGGAAACTTATCAAATGAATAACCACCACAACCCAACTCAGGAAACTACTAACACTTTTTATAAACACGACATATATATCCCAAATCAGGAAACTTACCATTTATGTATAACCACCATACCAAAAATCAGGAAACTTACCATTTATGTATAACCACCATACCAAAGATCAGGAAACTTACCATTTATGTATAACCACCATACCAAAGATCAGGAAACTTACCACTTATGTATAGCCACCATACCAAACATCAGGAAACTTACCATATGTATAGCCACCATACCAAAAATCAGGAAACTTACCACTCTTGATGACGACAACATTCCACGGCAGGTCTTTGGGCCGAGGCCGCCGTTTGACCACGAGAGACATCTGGCACCGAGTGGCAGCGCCCAGCTCCTTGTCAATGTCTGCGATCTCGATCTTAGAGGCCAGCGTGCCCGGCTTGATGCCGCTAGTCCCGGGGAACAGACCTACGGGGTCGGGCCATACCAGATCTTCTGCCCAGAAGTCTTCCTTCGAGCTGTCAGTAGAACCAGTCAAAACACTCGTTACACACGCTCAATAAGTTAAAGCTAATTAACTAACACAAGACAATTGTATTGTATAGGACTAAAGTAAAAACAATGTCCTATTCTGGATATATCAAAATAATGTTTTATCGCAATTATAAGTAGGTTTTTAGATGTTGAGCAAAGTAAATATTAGACATTGCCTAATGAAGAATTAAAACTAATTGCACCATAAGAATAATGCCAGTCTATTCAAGCTACAGTTGAATGCGGCTTCTATTCAGCCGAGCGTATCCGGCCTCAAGATCGCCCTATTGATTACGGAAACGTTCAATAAAGTATCAATGGAAATTGTTTTTTTACGTCCTACACATGATACCGTGTATTTTTACTAGATCAGAACAATATAACTGTATATATAACAACATTTAGCCTTGGACATTATTTGTTACACTAACGACTGGCGGTTAGACCGATGTTAGAATGGTTAAGGTTGGATAAATTGCAGGTAGATGTGTAGGTGAGAGAATAAGAAACAGTGGCGATGCAAGGCGGAGATCCGGACCGCACCAGGTGACACCATTTGAAGGGGGGGGGGTGACACCAAGACGAAAAAATGAAGCATTTTCAAAGAAATAAATTGTTGATCATTAACATTAATAAATAGCTATAGAAAAACGGTATCATTAAAAAGATATTGAAATGGTGTGTGTGGGAAAGGGTGACACCAAGAGACAAAAAGTTTATTTCACAGAAATAGCAAAGCTTAAGTGAGTAGACTTATCAGCCTGATCAAAGCCAAATACGCCGAGAAGTTTATAAAACCACGCATCTACATTAAAACACGCGAATCCACCGCTCCGGGTGATACCCGACCTTGCTCCGCCACTGATCAGAAACATAAACATTTACAATCGTCTAATTAAACCAGTCCTGGAATCGGTTTGAAAATACCAGGAAAATAATGACAGTAAAAACGTGAATGTATAGTGAGTCTCGACACTTTCAGCAGGGAGGGGTTAGGGGGGGGGGAGGGGGAATGCAAAAAATACACTTTGTTGCAAGATCTTAACTGACCATGTACGGTTAAAAAATACATCAAAGCTTGAAGTTTCAAAAACATTTTAAAAACAAAATCTTAGGAATAGGTGTTCATATAGATGATTATTATGCTTATGGGGACAAACATAGTAACAGGAAAGCAGGAGTGAAATTGATTATTCAGATTTAGAGAAGATATTAAAGTAGTTTATTTTTGTGAAAAGTTAACTGTTATAATTAGTTTCTAACCAACACTGGAGCTCAGTCATCAAGTTGAGGGGAGACCAACATAAACGTCACAGCAAGGCACGGGGTCGGCTAGTTCACCCCCCCCCCCCCCCCCCGAAAATAAAAATAAAATAAAATTTATATAGAAAATATTTAATTTTATCAGTGCCCCCCCCCCCCCACTACCACGGTGAAAATGTCTGAAAGAAACAACGAGGCCCAAATTCAGCACGGACAACAATACAAGTCGTCTCTAACTAACACAGGAGCTATGTCGTTAAGTTGACCGTCATAAACGTCACAGGGTGTCACAATCGTAAACCAACAGACGCCCGCCTGGTCTAGAGTTCACCAACTCCAAGGGTTCAAGTCATTCGTGGGACAACAACAACACGTCGGCCGTAGAAGGGTTTAGGTACACAAACAAACTTGTTGCTTGATTAAGCATCTCGAACAGTGTCTAGCATGTAGGAAACTGGGTACACAAGTGGCAAGTCTTACATTTAAGAACAATTGATTGTGAAAGATATTTTCCCTGTGGCCAGAATCTCACAGAATAACACTCTTCAGTAGCCTACTCAAAACGTGCCCATTACACCATAGCCCGGCGGTATTTCAACAGCTGCCGATATGTTTACTGTAGCATTGGTGTGTCTACACCACACCAATGCTACATAATGAATTCATACCACTGCCTGCTACAAGAACTAGCCATGACTACCCAAGTCTCACCTGTGTTGAGCGGCCTTGTATCAAATGTTATAGTTACCTTTTAGAGAGTACGACGTGTGTCTAACACAATTCTAGAGGGATCTCAATCTCTTCCTACCACAACAGAAACACAAGGAATGAACAGAAGAAAATCCCCTAATAAAACCACATTCCGATCAGAGTTTGTCTAAAGCTCTAGACAATCACAGTAGTGCACCAAAATCCCATTTAACGTCGATGTATGCTCAATAGAATAAAAGCTTGTCACAGTACTGAATAGAGCTATCCCTCGTGCTTTACCGGAATCAAGTTGACAGTTTAAAGGTACTTTCCACGTTGTACCAATCTACTTCCATAGAGCTTGGTGCAAGCAAATATCGATCACTGATTTGATTGATATCACCGGGCACTGATAGGACAGCCCGTATAAATCTTGTGATCACAACAACGGCAATGTTGAATTGGGCCAAGATTGTGGGTTGTAAAGCTCTTCAGTGCAGTTCTCACACACCTTTCGTCAGTAAAGACCTCTCTACCTAAAGGTGATTCGTTGACAGCTTTTCTCACACAACTTTCGTTAGTAAAGACCTCTCTACCTAGTGGTTGATTCCTTGACAGCTTTTCTCACACAACTTTCTCTAGAGACTTCTCTACCTAATGGTTGATTCGTTGACAGCTTTTCTCACACAACTTTCGTTAGTAAAGACCTCTCTACCTAGTGGTTGATTCCTTGACAGCTTTTCTCACACAACTTTCTCTAGAGACTTCTCTACCTAATGGTTGATTCGTTGACAGCTTTTCTCACACAACTTTCGTTAGTAAAGACCTCTCTACCTAGTGGTTGATTCCTTGACAACTTTTCTCACACAACTGTATACAATACTTGTATGAGAGACGTCCACTACACAGTTGATAACATGAACAGAAAATACTTGTATGAGAGACTCCACTACACAGTTGATAACATGAGCAGAAAATACTTGTATGGTAGACGTCCATTACACAGTTGATAACATGAACAGAAAATACTTGTATGGTAGACGTCCACTACACAGTTGATAACATGAACAGAAAATACTTGTATGGTAGACGTCCACTACACAGTTGATAACATGAACAGAAAATACTTGTATGAGAGACTCCACTACACAGTTGATAACATGAACAGAAAATACTTGTATGGTAGACGTCCATTACACAGTTGATAACATGAACAGAAAATACTTGTATGAGAGACTCCACTACACAGTTGATAACATGAACAGAAAATACTTGTATGGTAGACGTCCACTACACAGTTGATAACATGAACAGAAAATACTTGTATGGTAGACGTCCATTACACAGTTGATAATATGAACAGAAAATACTTGTATGAGAGACTCCACTACACAGTTGATAATACGAACAGAAAATACTTGTATGGTAGACGTCCATTACACCGTTGATAACATGAACAGAAAATACTTGTATGAGAGACTGGAGATTTTGTGGAACGCCAAAGAGATTTATCTAATACTTTGAGCTCTAGACAAGATTCGGTTAATGGGGGGATCACTACAGGCTACAGAGAGACTACGGAACCACAACCAGCAGTCATGTGGAGCAGAAGACAAAAAACTTGAGCAGGCATTAGCCTAACTGGCGTGCCGTTAACGATTTTTTTTTACCTCTGAAAATATTTTATTGAACTTTGACAGAAAGATAAGCATAGTAAGGTGTCACTCAAAATAGTTAAAGAAGTTTTTTAAATGGAAATAAACATTGTGTGTCTTCTGGGTAGGTGTGAGACTACACGGCGATCAAAACGACTCACAGTAAGAAGACATGTGGAAAATAAAGCTAAGGATTAGACAGGGTTGTCAATGTAAAAAAAAAAATTAGGCCAGTCTCTGACGATATAGCAGAAAAACTTAAAACCGACTAAGAGTGGAAAAGTTTAGGACTAAACTGAAGCTCGCTGTTGAACTTGATTTTACTTTTAGACATTCACCAAAAACATGATTGAATTATTTTTTTTAAGCGTGTTCAACTCTAACCTTCTTCGTATTTTACTCAACAAAATCCCGTTTCGCTAATAACAAAAGGCAATACGACCGTCCACAAAACGCGTTAATTCATTTGTCCTAATGTGTAAACGATAGCGGTAAATAGCGCCTAAGAATCTAACAACGGTCGTTAATAATACACACGGAATAGTGTATTAATACACACGGAATAGTGTATTAGTACACACGGAATAGTGTATTAATACACACGGAATAGTGTATTAGTACACACGGAATAGTGTATTAATACACACTGAATTAGTACACATGAAATAGTGTATTAATTGAACACTGACAAGTTTGAAACAGTGGGCTTAATGTATAGATCGATAATATAATAATACTAAATTGGCGACAAACTTGTAACACGCCACAAAAAAGAACGTATCTAACACATGAGTCCAATTGTAGCACTGTGATGACAAGTATAATATAGTAATACTAAATAGGCGACAAACTTGTAACACACCACAAAAAAAGAACGTAGCTAACACATGAGTCCAACTGTAGCACTGTGATGACAAGTATAATATAGTAATACTAAATTGGCGACAAACGTGTAACACACCACAAAAAAGAACGTAGCTAACACATAAGTCCACTGTAGCACTGTGATGACAAGTATCGTTTGGAGAGCCACTTAATCCCACAGGAAGGCAGTGCCAGACCTGGCTAGTGGCAAGCAAACACCACACCAAGACGTCACCTTAAGACGGCTTTTTTTTTCTTCTCTAAGACACGGCAGCGCTACCTGTTTATGACGTGCGGTCATGAACGATCACAACAGTCAATACACAGCGATCGCTGTGAATAGCGAAATGGGGGGAGGGGGGGGGGGGGGGGTAATCGGAAGAAGAGAAGGAATTTTAAACAAGACAAAATGTAACGACAGCCTCGGTTATTACATTAATTATAGAATAGCTTTGTTAATAAAACACACACATAGATACAATTATGTGCATACCAGAGGCGTAGCGACGGGGGGGGGGGTGTACATATGTCAACGGGCGCCGACCCTAGGGGGCGCCAAAATGGGTTGGAAAAAATGTAAAGCTCTCTTAGCTGCAGCTTTGAATTATAAATATTAAAAATATATGGGGGGGGGGGGCGCCAAATTGAAAGTTTGTCCCCGGGCGCCGGGAGGGGTTGCTACGCCTCTGGTGCATGCACATAGATACACACTTATTTATCACCCATTTAACTTGGGAACGCAGGACAGATACATAATGTGAAGGGCAGGCACAGTACAGTACAAATGATCTAATTAAATCTCCGATCAGTTAATTTGCCTAACCAGCGTGTACGTGTCACCAACAGAGATCTTCGTAATTGGAGGTATAATGTATTAGTACACGGTGTGTTATGAAGCGGTCAAATAAGTAAATATCAAAGCGCTCTTTGAACGGACACGAGAGTCTGACCAACAAACGAGCAATATGTTTACATAAAGCGCACTCTAGCGGTCGGATAAACAATTTAGCACACTTCTAAATGACTGGCTTCAATAACCCCTAGCTAAAGAATCTTGATGAAATAGCATCAATCCTTAGTGACCAGACCAAAACGATTCATGGCAAAAATTAACCACGACAAAACGGCTCCAACGAAATGGCCCATGGCAATAAGACAGTGGCGTAGCTAGGGGAGGGCGAGTGGGGCGGCCGCCCCGGGCGCCGACCCTAAGGGGGCGCCAAAGGGGGTAGAAAAATTAATTTAAAAGCTTATTTTAAGCTGAAGTATTGAATTAGCCACAGTCAAACTTACGAAAATAAACGACTAAAAGGCTTTACACAATGATTTAACACTTTGTGGCACCGAAATAGAAAATGTTATGGGATAGTAAGTGGTAAGCGCTACAAATCTTTCCAACTGGGGGGGGGGGGGTGCTTTTTACAGACAGAAATAACTATATATAGAAATGGGAGGAAGGGGGGCGCAAAATTGATAGTCCGCTCCGGGCGCCGGAATAGGTCGCTACGCCTCAGCAATAACAAGAACACCAACAGCATCTCGTCCAACAAAGAACCCTGTTTTCTGCCGAATACATCCCCGGCGATTCTGTTTTTTATCGGCAGCCGTATGAAGACGGTTTCTGTGTCATCGGTGAATCGTCGGGAATATACAAATTACTGTTTAGATCAGTCCAGGGTCTTTACAGGAGCTTTATTGTCAGGAGCTTTATTGTCAGGAGCTTTATTGTCAGGAGCTTTATTGTCAGGAGCTTTATTGTCAGGAGCTTTATTGTCAGGAGCTTTATTGTCAGGAGCTTTATTGTCAGGAGCTTTATTGTCAGGATCCGTGAAAGACTAAGTGAAGTGAGATTAGCTTATGTAAGTTAAATAATTGTCACTGGTCGCCAGACTGATTTAGTAGGGAAGTCTAAGATTATCTTAGAGTTTAGAGTCTTAGAGGTTTAGACTAGATTCATAGAGCAGAGTATTCACAATTAGATCTAGTGACTCTTACTATTTAGTATTTTAGATTAAAGTATTAGAATATTAAAGTCTGATTAGTGTTATCATAGATTATACTTTGTCAATTATAGTTACTAAGTTATATCATTTGATAGTTATTATATATATCTAGGCCCTATAGAGTTGAGTTCAGTAATCATAGACTCTAAGACTCTTATACTTATAGAGGCTAGATTAGTCTAGTTAGACATTACTAATAGAGTAGTTTAGACCGTTTAAGTTAGAGTTTTAGAGACTTACCACCCCCCCCCCCCCATACACACGCAAAACATTCATTAAATTTAATATATAGATCTAGAAGAATATAGCAAGCTAAGGTAAAAACATTACAAAATTATAAACGGTAATGTTCTACTTACTAGTACTACACTAGTAGTCTACTACACTGACTTACCTTTCGGGCGAATCTTCTTCTTCTTCGTGGACACCCAAGTCTGGCAAGGCAAATGCACTCATGTCCACTGTTTCATCAACGCTAGACTCAGAATGTACAGATGCCACATCTTCCGATGATGTTTTTGATTTATTTTCCTCCATGTTTATTTCTAGATAGAGATTATGTTTGGATCCTAGGCCGAAATGAATGAACACTATAACTCTGAATCACTTGACTAACAAGGCCTAGGCTAACTAAATTGATTTAGAATCTACTAGATCTAGAAATCTAGATCTAGATATCTAGATCTATATATTAACTAACAACAAGACTGGTATTAGACTATTAGTGGTATACTCCTTCGAATTCAGTTAGATCGCAGCACAATTGTGAAGGATTTTATTTTCTACACTGAAGATCGTTTAGGTTTCTAGTTTCATTACGTTCTAAACTCCACACTTTAAAAAAAAAAATGTATTCGTATTATTGTATGTAAATAAATCATTATTAGTTTTATAGGGTACGTTAACTTTAAATTTCAGAGTTTTTCGGGAACTTGAAGGTCAAAATTTGTTTAAAATAAATATTTTTTATAGACAGTGTTCTGCGATCTGCTTTTATTGTGCCATGTGATGTAGGCACTTTAATGCGGTTTTTAGAGTGACAGTGCCGCTTCGGACGGAGGAGCCCAAAAGGGAGATGTTCGATTTTGTGACAATTTGTAACTAGGATGCTAATACCAATCGTAATTAACATTATGTAAATATATATTTTGGAATCTTAATTTGTTATTTTTTTAGTTGTGTATTTATGTCAGTGTTAGAGCATTTACAGATAATAAAGGAAAAATACACCAGAATATGTGTGCACATAAGAGTCAAAGAAAAAATTAATATTCTATTTCTATCCCTTCGAGTTAAGCAAGATTTTTTGTGTCGATGTGTGATGAAGGGGAGAGGCGGTATCAGGTCGTGTAACGTCACACTTTTGCATTATAAAAAAGTAATGTTAGCCTATTGTTAGAAAACTACTTTTAGCCGTTATTTCGCGTTTTATAACACTTTTTTTAATAAATGGTAATAGAAATCGATTAAATTCTATGTAAACTAAACCACACTCAGAAAAGATTTTAGAAATAACAAAATGATGTTTTAGGAAACACAAATACAATTTTGAAAGGGGGAGGTTGTAGGCTGAGGTGTGACGTCATTTGGATAAGATAAGGCGTTATAGTCATTCCCTAAATTAAATCAAGCGCGTTCGCCGGCGCCCCGGCAGGGTGCAATTTGGCGCCCTGGGCTATCTAGTGAGCGCTATGGCGCCTACATTCGTTTCAAACAGTGCGATAGACTATGGGTGAAATGGGGCGCTATAGTCGCTCACTAAATTGAATCAAGCACGTCCGCCCTCGCCCCGGCAGGGTGCTATTTCGAGACATGGGTTATCATTTGAACAGTATGACGCCTACGTTAGTTTTAAGCAGCCAGGGGCCGTACGCGGCGCCCTTGTGGTTGTGTAACCGTGTGCTCTCAAGAGCTTCCCACTACGTCCCTGACACCTGGGCGGTCACCGAAGTGTGTTCTACCTCATTATTACGGTGAGTGATTAAAGTATACTCAAGGCTTTCATGCGATAGTTAAACCCGTGCCCCGATAAATATGATCCGAGCGCAGGCATTGTTTACATTTAAATAATTCAGTTTTAGAAGAAAAGGTCACGCGTCTAAGAATATAGGATTGGTAACGCATTGATCAAACCCTTCTTATATATTTCGTCAGACGTTTTTCTATCCCCGCACGTTGTCGCGGGGACGGGCACGCTATATATATATATATATATATATATATATATATATATATATATATATATAGATATATATATATATATATATATATATATATATATATAATATATATATATATTATATATATATATATATATATGGAAGGTGGGGTTAAAAGTACAAATTTTGTATTGTAGGCCTAAAAACACATAAATACAATTTTGCCTTAAATTGTGAGTGTGGCAAACGTCACATGTCTCCCCATCCAATTACCCCACGATAATTTTTGATAGATTTAGAACTTTTAAAATGCTTTTTGTGTGGTAATTAATATTACGGCATATGGAATACTCTGAAGAATGTACCAGTTGGGATTTAATTATAATAAATAGGCCTAATATTTGTTTATTTAAATAAAATATTTTTAAAATTGATTCTGGATTTATACAAACCTGCTCTAAAAATTAATTAAATTAATTAAATAATTAATTAATTTTAATGTTAATATAAGCATAATCTTCAATTTAAATTAGTTGTTCCTTAGGCCAAGATCTAGTTGTGTTTTCTAAATGACCTGGCATGATCTTGGCCATTTCACATGTAAGCTAAACAAAATGGGACTTGGTGATAAGGTTTTCGCTGCTTCCGATCCTAAAGAAGAGGTAGACTGTGTTAAAATTAAAACATGACAGTGATTTTATTTTATTTATTATAACAACCTCCTGGTCCCTTGTTTTTGCTAATTATTTGTAGACACTAACTATTCTTAGGCAAGATAATGACGTTCTTTCAAATGACCTTGCTTGGTCAACTTCTTTTTTTCCTTTCGTTTTTTTTTTAAGTTTTTTGTTTTTATCACAGATTCTTTCTAGATCTAGATCTAGATTCTAGATTAGAATCTAGACTAGATCTAAATCTAGGTTAGTTCTAGATAATCTAGATCTGGAAATTCTAGATTCGGGGTATGTTTTAAAGCAGTGTCTGATAATGCCACATTCATAGACTTCTTTCTAGAAATAAAATCTCTGTACTGTAGGCCTAATTTTTAATTTAGATTTTTGTGGCTAAATCTAAAAATTAGATTAGGCCTAGGCCTACTCAATTTTCAATTTAATTAGGCCTAGGCCTAAACATTAAACAATGAAAAATAGTCATCCATATTTAATCCATTTGGCACTAATTTGATGTTATTAGTTTGTTTTAAACAAAATTATGTAATTTTAGGGCCTATAGTTAATAATACTTGTCACACAGCTATGGCACGGCACACCCTTCCATAACAACCAAGGTAGGCCGTTCGTTTCAACGCTTCCGGGTTTGTCATTTTCGTGGCATCTCACGGCTCATGCGCTTACTAAAAATGGCGACCAGTTTCGCTTTCACTAAACGGTAGAGGGATAAAACTAATAATTACGAGGCCATCGTTAATTTTAGACATCGGAACTATCCGTTTCTATTTCAGTCTGTTATTCAAGAATTCCCAGATGTACCTTTGACCTAATTTCTTTGTCTCGCAAGCGACGCGTTAGTGAAAATAGCTCTAGGAATTCTTGTCTTTTATATATAAAAAAACTCTTACATATCGCTTCACGGCGCAAACCAGCTTATGTCAGATGTAAACTCTAAAGTATTAATTGTACACACATTACAATTAACTGGTAATAATTTATTGTGTTAATGAGATATGTGCGTGGGTAAACGATCACCCCCAATAATGCCATTTTATTATAATCTTGTTTAGTGAAAACGAGGCGCGGGAAAATGTGTGCTGCGCAAGAATCCAATCATTTGGCTAGATTTATGACTGTTTTTTTATGTCACACCTAAAAATAGAATGTTTACGCTTTCTTCATTGATGATCGTTTTTATTACTTTTTAAACTGAAAGTATGAATTATTAGTTAGATTGCAGGTTTTTTAACTTGGTATACTTACTATTTATCAATTTTAAAAGCATAGCATCCTGATTGTGTACAAATATACTAATATAGTCATAAAACACAGAAACATTAAGTTATAATTGCGATGTGCCACACCCCCTCAAGAAAACACGTGTTTATTAAGCTGTTTATCTCACTTTACAACAGTAATTAAGATTAATTTTCAAATTTTTATCACTTATTGGGTAAGATTAAGCACATGTTTACTAAAAATAAAAAAAAAGACAAAAGCAAATTCTGTTTTAATGAAGGTCACAGGTCAAGTTTTTTTTCCTTCTGTCAAGTTCAGTGGAGGGTGCCACAGACTGACCTGACTTTGGAATTTTTTTCAGTAATAATGACTTTACACAGAAAGTTAAAATATGCTAAATTAGCTTAGTTTACTAGTGTTCTAGCTATTATTGATACATTTTTAATAAAAAAATCATTCTGTAATTCTCATCAAAAAGCCTAACCAAGGGTAATTGTTTTAGGTACGTAAAACATCCGCCGCTAGTAATGTGAAGGAAAGTTGACTCAATAATGTGCTTTGATACAAGTATATTGTGATATATTTGTTTCAAATATATAAAAAAAGAATAATAGGGGCCTAAACAAAAAGCAATGTAGTCTAAATATATCAATATAGGCCAGAAATTAACTTCAAACAGCAGTGTTTGAGAGCAAGGTTTGCTAAAAAATACCTAAACAAGATGGCTGCTAAAGTAAATGAGCTTGGTTTCATCTGATGAAAACATTGTTAATCTTTATTTATTACTGAAAAGTTTTCATAAACATGTTGAAAAAAGTAGGCTTACATGAAGGGAACTATGATGCATTTATGTGATTTTAAAACATAAATACTCCTATAAATGTGAAACTGTTAAAAAATTTAACCTCTAAAAAAAACCCCTCTAAATTTAACATTACCAGACATGCCTACCGTCCCGCCAAAATCGGAACTGTCCCGCTTTTTCACCTAAAAAAGTAATTTGTTCCGTCATCCCGAAATTGACTCAGTTGGTTCCGATTTTTTTTTTGAAAAAGAAATTAATAAAGAAAGGTAATAAAGTAAATTGAAAAAATGTCAGGAAAAAGCGATTATCTCCCTTTGGCACACGTTTCTGTTTCCTAGTTTACTTACAATATTTACAAGTATCATCTTAATGCTAGATCTAGTTAGTAGTATAGCTACTACTACTAGATCTAGAATTGTAACTAGATCTACTAGTAGATACTGAAATAGTGAATACTGATCTATCTTGTAAGTTTAACTTAACTAGTAACTACTATTATGAAGAACTTAGTAAGAAGTAACTAGGAGTTTTACTAGGTAGATCAAGGGTCTTTGCTCGTAACTTTACATATGATGAAGCCTTCAGCATTTGTTATTCATATAGCCTAGAACATAGCAAGACACAAATAATCAAATCAATAATGTTATGTCAAAGCTATGATTTTTATTCGGGGGGGGGGGGTCTCAGGTTATTGGTTAATTTATTTTTTAAAATGTAAGCTGATATTAAGCAGTATTTAAGTGTATCCTAGAGACTAGTTATATAGGACTAGAAGCCTACTAATGTCATTAGAGTAATTTTTAATTAATTATTTTTATTTCTGACTTAGTAAAGTTGCGTCCGCGCATATGTTCCTCTTTTTGGCTTCAAATTCCTCTTTTTAGGCATAACTGTTCCTACTTTTGGCTGACAGGGGTAGGCATGTCTGCATTACTAGCCTCGGACAATTTTATGTACCTAAAACGATCGATTACCCAACCATGTTATATCACTCTTACATTTGAGGCCATGGAAAAATCTTTCTGATTATTATATAATTACACAATATGGGGGCCTAAATAGATTTATGGAAAATTATAACCCATTTCTAAATATACAAAAAATATTCTAGGCCAAGTAGTTTTTTTTTATATGAATTTAATGTTAAAGATTACTAGCATCACTCTAGATCATCTTTCTGTAAATGCAAATAATGAAGAATGTGGGTAACTAGGAATCAAGAGTCAACCTCTGACTTAACCCAAGACCTAACGTCTACTTAACCAGGTTCCTACCTTGACCACTAGATCTACCTGTTACCAATTCTCACTGCATTTTTTATTTTTGAACTGTCAAATGATGCTTGTTAGGAAGTGTCATTAGGCTTAAATATTAGGCCAATGCTAGCCGGAAAAAGATGCGCAATGGAGAGAAACTATGACTTGCCTTCGCGGCGATGTTTTCGATGGCGCTGTGTATGCTTGTGTTTACAACCGCAAAACCCTATCCTTAACCATAACCCTAGTCATAGGTCACTGCGCATGCGCAGAACTATCTTTTGCTGACTAGGTGGAGACGTTGGGGCGAAAAATCTTTTTCCGAGTAGTCACTTCGTAAATATTATAAATATCTCGGATGCACAACCAGTAGCAACTTTTTAATGAACTATCTAACCCACTTATCCAGGTTTATGTATCTCAATTTTCCTTGTATTAGTTGTATTTAAAGGCAAAATATTCTTCTCTCAATGGCTCATATAAAAATGGGCTTATTCTAGCCGGTAAAAGTTGTGCATACTAATGTTTACAAAACAGTTCTACAGTAACCTAGTTTTTTTGTTGTCATCTAAAGGCTTGTTGTTTAGGCATATGTGTTGTCTTGATGGAACAAGGATTAACATGATAAAAACTTATTATATTTAAATAGGTTTATTTTTAAAAAGATTTTATACTGTTTTAAATTGATACATTAGACAAAAGAGCTGCATTAAGCGTATAGTCTGATCTTAAAAATATAGCCCTATACATGAATAATTTTTTTTTCAGTTTCTTGAAATATCATTGTCATCAGCTTCATATATGAAATTATTATATTACCAATTAAAATGAAAATTTGTTTACTAATACTATCAAGTTCATCGAACTCTGTAAACTATAGTACCATGATTTTGCTCATGTTGTTGTCACTTTTCAGCTAAAGGTTGAAACATTAGAAGAAAATGAAATAATAGCAAAAGCAGATGAAGTTAGTTTTTGTGATGAAAAATCTGGTGAAGTAGGAAACTATGTTATTTTTTAAAAGTTGCTTCTTGTTTTTGAAAACCTTGTGTTCAATTATTTTTTATTTTTTTTTTTTCTTTTAATGATCGAATCATGTACGAAGTCTGTTATAGTTATATGCACAGTCTGCTGTGGTCAACACTGTTGAGTTTTTGTTTTTTGTTTTTTTTTTTCTGTTCTTTTTGTTAAATATTAATTAAGCCATAAGTTCAAAAACAATCCAATATCAGTAGCTTGTTTAAGTTTTTATTATCTCAATTAATTTTTAAACTGCTAACCTTTTAGTTCTTGTAGAATTTCTTTTGCCCTTCTTCAGTGCTTTAAATTTTTTTTGCCATTATTTAAAAACAGGATTTAAAAAACATGGGACAGCGTGGCCTAGCGGTAGAGAGCTAGACTGCTAACCCGATATTCGCAAAAGGGGGTTAAAATCAGTGGAACGTCCCTGATTCCACCTAGTTCTGATGGGTACCTAGCTCACGTTAGAGGGATCAAGGGCTGCTGGGCATAGTGGTGACCACGCTATCCCTTCGTATGATGAGGTCTCTGAAGCAGTTGAATTCTATTTCATAACCCCATGATTCTTGGGCTCTAACAGGAAATGATGATGATTTACAAAACATCAATCTGAATGTGTTCTCTACTAGTCATTCTTTATTTTAAAGAGGTATATAGATCATTTCAAACAAACATGTATTTCAGGTGGGTGAAGTAGACAAAAATTTAAATGAAGGGAGTCAGAAACCACCAGATCAAGACTGTATGTGTTTTTGTTTTTGTGAGGATCCTGAGGATAGTGAAAATCCAGAGGATGATAAAAAAGAGGGTGCTGGTGATGTAGGCAGTTGACTATTTGTATCATGATGTACAATTTTATTAAAATCTTAATTACAAAGATCAATTATTTATACCATTAGCACACTTGGAAGTTATTTCCTATTATTAGATTACCATTTCATATTAGAAGAACGTCAATGTTAAGAACTAATCTTGTTGTAAAACGTTCTCTATTAAATCATAACAGCATTATACATTGTCTACTACAATACTTTACATTCACAGCCCGACTGTGCCTGCTTTTGCTTTTGTGAAGACCCTAAAGTAAACCAATGTTTTTAAAATTAAGCATTTAAATTCTTTTGCCTTAGCCATTAAAATTTTTTTTTTAAATCGTCATTCCCTGGTAGACAAATTTAGTCATTAAAATGTCTATGAAATTTATTTTAAAATGTTTTAACAAAACATTTCTGTACTTTCATTAATTTTGCTCCGGAATTTTTTTTAGTTACTAAACCTTTTAATGTTGTTCTAAAGTTAGTCTTTTTAGGTGAATGACGTTTTCTTTGTTGAATTTACAGTTTCTGTTACTTTTGTAATTAAAGAGATCCTTTGATTTCAAGTTTTCCAAGTCGCAAAAATTTTCATCTGTATTTGTGGTGTATTTGTTAGCTATTTGAAAATATGTTGTTCACTTTTTTCCAGAATTCATTCTCATTTCAACTTTACTGATAGAACCTCAAAGCATGAATAACTGTTGTCTAATAATTTTCAGACTCCACACATAAATCAAGATAGTATTTTAAAATTAAAAAAAATGCATTTTAATTATAAACAGTTTTATCATTTCCATAAACCTTAATTTTTTAGGGATTTCAAATATACCAGCAGCCCTCGGATATTTATCATCCTCTTGATCTTGATGTCTCTAATTTTTGCGTGTTCATTTTAACATTTATTATATACACTCCTTTTTTTTTAATTCCAGGAACCAGAGGAGCTGGTCGTAAGTACCTATATGTTGTTAATACTGCAGTTATATAGTCCAGTCTAGGTTATCTTCTCTAATTAATATAATTTTTAACTGAGTTGTTGCATCTGATTTCTAACCCGTCATTCGGAATTAATTTTAGAAATAGTTTCATTTATTCTTCCCTCACAACTCTGTTTAAAATTAGCTTTCCTCACACCAATGTTGTAAGTATGCCAAGAAGAATCAATAACTATATATATGTATTTCTTAAATTTTATGGACATGGTCATGTGATAGAGTTCTGATTCCAGCCTTGAGCCTGTATTGTATTCCTGAGCCCACGCAGCTCTTATGGGTACCTGACTCATGTTACGGAAACTAAGACCACACTATTCTCCTGTATGTCGTTTATTGAAACATTGATTGTACTTCATCTGCATCATGTGCCTTGGGCAGAATTGGGAAAAGATTTCTAAACTTTAATATATCATTTGCAGGATCCTTTAGAAGAGCTTAGGAAATCATGTGCTGAAAAGGAAGAATGCAGTAAATTAAAGGACAAACTAGACAGCTGCAGTGCTCGTGTGGATAGCAAAAGTCAAACTTCAGAAACTTGTGTAGAAGAACTAATAGATTTTATGCATTGTCTAGACCATTGTGTAAGTATTACCCCTTCTCTGTGTTCTAACACATCAGGTGACATCCTATTGTGGAACGTTGTCAGTGGAAACAACTACACATTTCACATAAATATTTTTATGAGTGATAGTAATGCAAAAATTGTTTTCAAAAAGGGAATTCTACTGATTTATTAAACTATGTGTTGTTGTAATCTCAGAAAGAAAACAAATTCAAGGACACTCGTTATAACAACATAATAAACTGACTGCAGGTGCTTAGGTAGCTGAAGGGAAACTCGTTGCCCAACAGTACACCACCAGCTGCAGTTTCTTAATATCTCCACCCTTTTTATGATCAAAGGGAAACAACCAAGAATATTTTTGGAAAATATTCTTAGTTAAGTTATCCTTCAAAAGATTTTGGGTTCTGTGTTTAATATTGTTTTGCAAAATAATCTAAACTTAGTTGTCCTTGAAAAGATTTAGGAGGCCCTTGGAGTGGATATTTAAATTTTATTATCACAGAAACCTTCCCATGAATATTCTTAACATAATTCCCAAAGTTTCTTGGCAATTGGATGACAGGTGTATTAATGCATAAGAGACAGAAATATTTTAATATCTAGAAATACGGATTAATCAATATTTTTTTAATTAAAAAAATTATTCTTTGAATTTCATATATAGGTAGAAAAACATGGTTTTTTTTTAGGGATTTTATATTTGACGTGCAAAAATAGAATATTTAAGAATATCATAGCTACTTGTAACAGATATGATAAAGTAGGGTGAGATGAAATTGTAATTATTTGTTATTCAGAAGGTTGTTTAGAATTTCAAAATAAAATTCAATAAGAAATGCTTTTTTTTTACAGGCATCAAAGACCCTTTTTTCAAAGTTGAAGTAATGTGTTAGAACTGGCCAAGAATAGTGATAGTTTGCATTTGATCAGCTTATTCTGCACAGGATAACTGAATGCATAACATAAATTATTAAAGATGGATTATAATTTAGGGTTTTTTTTGTAGGATGTTTATACAAAAGTGCTTTGAAATGTGGTGTCACTGAGTTGACAGTGTCATGACTGAAGGTATCAGCCATGTATGAGCAAGTTAACTTATGTATGGGCTAGTGAGGGAAAGGTTAAGTTCACTGTTTGAATTGTTACATTGTCAATAAAAATGATTTTTATGAACTTTTTTTGGTTTATTACATCTCTTAGCTGTATTGTCTAAAGGTTAATTATTCATTTTAGATCTTTCAGTGTTTAGTCCAGTTAAAAAAGGAGAATAGGGCTGCATTTTACACCTCTCTGTTATTATTTTTGGATCACTCCAGTACTCTTGTTAGTTTTGAAATATTAAAAAATACATTGTTACTTCCCTTAGTTTTAACCACTACATTACATCATTCCTGATTTTATTTATTTTGTTGCTAGATCTAGTATGGTCTGTATAGTATTGGTTTTTGTATTCAGTGACGTCAAACTCGACTAAAAGTCAGTTTCTCTTTCGTCCCCCATTCTGTAATTGACGGCATATTATACTGCCATATTTTATAGGTTTGAATGGTACAAATGCAATATCAAGTCCTCTAAATAAAATGGCTGCCTAAATGACCATTATCACGTACAACCCAGCAAATTTACAAATAGCCAACTTTAAAAAAAGTTACACTTCATGTAAAATCCTGTGGGGTGTTTTTTTTTCGTGTCCGTCACGGATTTTGCATTCAAGATTCAGGTTTCTTCTATATCTGTCCAATGACTATAAATCACCGTGAAACTATTGAACAAATCCTTAGAGAAAAAACTTTCACTAGATCAAGGAAAGATGCTTTACGCTGTATTTTGTAAATCACCTCTTAATTATCCATTTAAAAACATTACTCATGCACACTTCTTTTCTGCGCAAATTTTCATTGCACATTTTTCCAGTCACAGAAACAACCAAGTTTAGATTACCTACTTAAATTAGGTCATCAGAGGCGTCTGCGAGAGGGGAAGGAACACCCCCGATGGATGTTGTCTTCTGAAGTTACAGCTATTGGCCGCGGCGCTCTCGTTTCACCAGTTATGGCCAATAACTTGATCCAGTAGACTGCCTATAAACAATCTTTAAAATCAGAATGGAATGTGTATTGTATTTAATTACCCCCTCTCACCAGTTCCTGGCTACGCCACAGATAGGTCAATAATTAAACGGCATCACTTTAACATTACATTGTCGAAGTAAAGCTTATTAAGTTATTGAGGACAAGAAATAATTTGAACATGAAAGCTAGTGCATGGGTTTTAATTTTATCAAACACATTTCTCAGCAAGTTTTAAAGGATGTGAACAGTTATTTGCATTTACTGTACATCTGATACCATTCTGATAACCAGAAGAGAAAAAAAACAATGGAATCTGACCTAATTAAGTTATCACAAATGGCCTGTCATTAACAAGGTCAGAGATAGGGGGTCGATATAATAATGAGAACAATATATTGTTTGGTGGCGTCCAATGATGATGGACACAGGTTTCTTTCTATATTGGTGGGGGGGGGGGTGTTCAGACCGCCTGTACTTCGCAGAGAGAGGGCCCTAAAGAAACTGACAGGCCTAATCCCCGCGGTAATTACTGTGTGATAAGGTGATACCTGCTATGTCGGCAGGTAACCACAGGTAGTATGTCCTCAGGCAACGGCCGCCACTTACACAGCGGTGTCGCCTCAGCTAAATTCAGCGACGACGGGTTAGGTTCGAGGCTAATTTAAGCCAAGTGGGTTGCCTGAGATAACATTTCTTGGAAAATATGTTTAAATTTTTAAAAAATAAAGCCAATATATTCAGCAGGTGGGGAGGAGTTTAAGCCTGTCACCGTGTGCACCAGTGTCAGTCGGTGAGATGGCACCAAATTGTACCACCAGATAAAGCAAATGTGTAGACTATCTCTCGTACGTGAAAGTTTATCAGACGGGACAGTCTATCGCTGCTGATAACAAGAGAACAAAGTTTAGGTTAAATGCTCCCTTGGTTCAGAATAACTCCTCGATTAGCCGGTACCAACTAATGTTATAGCTAGTATTGCCGGTAACGGTAAATCTGCTCCAAACCTTAAACTAATTTATCCTCAACTCGTATTCCTACTGGACCTAAACTTAACAGTACAGTTATCCTAACACTTATGGGTAGATTATCAATATCGATTAAGTATCTGTTTGCAGGAATATTTGATAAGATTCATCTCATGTTTTTACTTTTAACAACAACATGACGATCACAGATTATCATGACTGACGTGTTTTTACCCCCTAGGAATGTGCTTTATGTGCGTGAATGGGGGGGAGGGGGTTATTGGCGAGGTAAACAAATTTCTCGCGTCTGTTGTTGGTAGGGTGGTGGATGTGTTAATTATTTAAACGCCGACTACCTAAAATATGGAGAAATGGAAAATCGCCAAGTCCTATTCCTACGTTAAGCATTAGACCTAAAAGTTCTTTCTTTTTTAATAAAAAAAAAAACACTTAAAATACCTTATGTTTTAAATTATACTGTACGAGCCGACCCGCGGCATATCATACGCCGCTATTTTTTTTTTCTACTTTTCAGTAATTCATAATTTGTGAATTCGACAGTACCAATGCTGCCACTGAAAATATGTGCTTTAAAACACTAACCCCCCCCCCCCCCGTGAAAGCAACCCCTTCTTAGTTACCTCCTCTAATTTTAAAATCGTTTCAAACTAAATTATCTGCCCCTAATAGCCGTCACCAAACCCGGCTCTATGATTGTAAAATGTAAACATTTAGAGTGAACTACAACTCACCGGGCCATGTAGGGGTGGTGGTGGGGGGTGGTGGTGGTGGGGGGTGGTGGTGGTGGGGGGTGGTGGTGGGGGGGTGGTGGTGGGGGGTGGTGGTGGGGGGGGGGGGGTAGCGATACAGAGGAAGAGCGGGGACTGCAAAGGTGCGCTTGCAGCTTGTTTTCTAAAGGCTCCCAGAAGAGAATTATATATATAGATGTTCTCAAAAAGCAACGGTACTGCATTTTAAAAAATAATTTTGAAAACATTTTGGTCTATTTTATTAACACTAACGCCGAGAATTACTCGATTGTAACTTATAAAACATTGCGTATGCCTTCTTGGACAATTAGCTTGTCTTCTTGCAATATTCTCCATTGAAACACACATATATTTACTAACGATCGAAGTTTAGTTTTAATATTTTCCAAATGCGCAGTTAGCGCAGTAAATTTCATCCGTAGTTTCCTTGGAAAATTTTACTGTCCGTCCAGTTCAATGATATTTTATAATTAGGCTAATTGACATCAAATTTCAAGTATCCACAATATTGTTGACAACAAAAGTTCAAGTATAGGAAGTTAACAGAACAAAGAAAATAATGTAGCATCCGTTACAGATATTGACCCATGCTCTTAATTTAAAACAGTAACTTTGGTTTGACCCAGAAGAAAAAAGTTTAAAAATTAGTAAAACAATAGCTGCTCCCTAAAGTACAGACACTGTCATGTTTATTTTTAGAAACTGACTTATATTAACTTCACAAAGCAAGATCTTTTTTCCTACACATTGTTCTAGGGCTAACAATAATAAACAAATAGTCATTTGTAAAAAAAAAAAAAAAACAATAAGTGTTTTTAAATAAAAATTGGTTTAAGCTAGGAACTAAAGCTTTAAACGAAGATTCTAGAAAATCTAGATCTATGAATGGTTTGATGATTATAATTTTATGAGGTCATAACGGTCGGGAAAGACCGTTCTTATGACTAATGCGCCACGTTGTCATTGATTGCAGTGTAATGTTGACCCGTCAATCATACAAGGTCATCACGTGGTTCTGACGCATTAGCTGCGGTCACGAGCTAGACGCCGGTATCTCTTGCCGGTGTGTAGTGTTGGTGATAGACCGAATGCTAGTGTGTCGGTAGACTGAATGCTAGTGTGTCGGTAGACCGAATGCGAGTGTGTCGGTAGACTGAATGTTAGGCCTAGAGTGTCGGTAGACTGAATACTAGTGTGTCGGTAGACTGAATGTTAGGCCTAGTGTGTCGGTAGACTGAATGCTAGTGTGTCGGTAGACCGAATGCGAGTGTGTCGGTAGACAATGTTAGGCCTAGTGTGTCGGTAGACCGAATGCTAGTGTGTCGGTAGACTGAATGTTAGGCCTAGAGTGTCGGTAGACTGAATACTAGTGTGTCGGTAGACTGAATGTTAGGCCTAGTGTGTCGGTAGACTGAATGCTAGTGTGTCGGTAGACTGAATGCTAGTGTGTCGGTAGACCGAATGCGAGTGTGTCGGTAGACTGAATGTTAGGCCTAGAGTGTCGGTAGACTGAATACTAGTGTGTCGGTAGACTGAATGTTAGGCCTAGTGTGTCGGTAGACTGAATGCTAGTGTGTCGGTAGACCGAATGCGAGTGTGTCGGTAGACAATGTTAGGCCTAGTGTGTCGGTAGACCGAATGCTAGTGTGTCGGTAGACTGAATGTTAGGCCTAGAGTGTCGGTAGACTGAATACTAGTGTGTCGGTAGACTGAATGTTAGGCCTAGTGTGTCGGTAGACTGAATGCTAGTGTGTCGGTAGACCGAATGCGAGTGTGTCGGTAGACAATGTTAGGCCTAGTGTGTCGGTAGACCGAATGCTAATGTGTCAGTAGACCGAATGCTAGTGTGTCGGTAGACCGAATGCTAATGTGTCAGTAGACTGAATGCTAGTGTGTCGGTAGACTGAATGCTAGTGTGTCGGTAGACTGAATGCTAGTGTGTCGATAGACTGAATGCTAGTGTGTCGGTAGACTGAATGCTAGTGCGTCGGTAGACTGAATACTAGTGTGTCGGTAGACCGAATGCTAGTGTGTCGGTAGACTGAATGCTAGTGTGTCGGTAGACTGAATGTTAGGCCTAGTGTGTCGGTAGACTGAATGTTAGGCCTAGTGGTCTGAATGATAGACCGAATGCTAGTGTGTCGGTAGACCGAATGCTAGTGTGTCGGTAGACCGAATGCTAGTGTGTCGGTAGACTGAATGCCAGTGTGTCGGTAGACTGAATGCTAGTGTGTCGGTAGACTGAATGCTAGTGTGTCGTGAGACTGAATGTTAGTGTGTCGTTAGACTGAATGTTAGGCCTAGTGTGTCGGTAGACTGAATGCTAGTGTGTCGGTAGACTGAATGCTAGTGTGTCGGTAGACTGAATGCTAGGCCTAGTGTGTCGGTAGACCGAATTCTGGTGTGTCGATGGGTTGAATGTGAGTGTGACAATATACTAGATGCCAGTGTGTCTATAGACTTAATGCCACTGGGTCGATGAACTAAATGCCACTGGGTCCATAGACTAGATGCCACTGTGTCGATTGATTGAATGCCAGTGTGTCGATAGAATGAATGCCAGTGTGTCGATAGAATGAATGCCAGTGTGTCGATAGAATGAATGCCAGTGTGTCGATAGAATGAATGCCAGTGTGTCGATAGAATGAATGCCAGTGTGTCGATGTTCTGAGTGCGGTTAGAATGTGTTCAGACTAATCGATAAACTGTTACTATATCCATTGATAACACACTGACTGGGTGTGTATCTAAATAGGGGGCGGTAGTGACTTACATACCTGTCCCGCTAAACAGGGGGCGGTAGTGATTTACATACCTGTTCTGGTTTTGATCGATCAGCTATTATGACACATTTAAAGTTACAGATAATGACACCTAAACCAAAGCTGAAAATGACGGTTAGGACTAAAGCTCATGAATTAAGAATAACCCATATTTAAACGTCAATCATTTGAGTCGGTATTTTAGATCCAAACGAATGTTTAGGGCTAGCTTTAGGTTACCGGCTAGGTTTGTATTGGAGTAGGCTATCTGTGTCAGCTTCATTATTCTAGCAGTTATAGACTATATATCATCTACAGCTACAGTATTCTAGCAGTTATAAACTATCTGTGTATAGACTACAATAATCTACCAGTTATATAATGTGTGTGTTTCTCTAACTGAAGTTATCGATCAATAAGGGCATAAAACAGTACAAAACAAAAATTTAAAATAAAAATCAGGCACTATGAAGATGGTTTTAAGAGCACAGCAACATTGCACTGCTCACAAACCCAATAGCATTTAAAGCCTGCTTGTATTTAAGCTAAGGTTAAGATTGTATAGCATGACACATTGCTGTCAGTTTAAAGGGGGAAAAACACGTTAATACCACACCTGTACACAAATGGCCCTTCCCCCCTTCACCTGACCAAAAATGACCTCGCGTGGTTATTTCATCAGATCGGAAGAAAGGTTACCTCCCTATTAGTCGCGCCTACATAGCTACTGTGGTCCTTGAATATGAATGCTATGAATAGACCTCTGGCTTGAAATAACTTTCGTTGTTTCATCAGATCGAAAGAGGTTATCAACCTATCAGTCGCGTACATAGTAGCCACTTTGATCATTGAGTATGAATGGACCTAGATCTAAGCTTGAAGTAACTCTTTAAAAATATACCTCTAAAAAATAAAAACGTTTCACAAATTAGGATATGAATTGACCTCTGTCGACCTGGCTTGAAGTAAAACTTAAGGTGTAAATTATAATTAAATGCATTTGATAAATGATAATGACATGACCGTAGGCATAGGCGGCATAGTAGCCTAGTAGCCATAATAATGTGGAGAGCCTGAACTCCTAACCACAGGATTTCCTCTGTGGGTAACAAATACAAGAAACAAAAATTATAGCTACACCCCCCCCCCCCCGACCCCTTACCTCAGAACTCAGTTTTCCCACAATTCTGTGGTCGGATTGAATAGAGATCAGCCTAAACGTCAGTGAGCCGTGTCAATCACTGTTTAAGCCGAGATGGTTTTCTTGGTTCAAAACTTTGTGGTTGAAGGTCAGGAGTATTTGTTTGAAGGTCATCTCAACCTGTCTGTTAGACGATGGTGTAGTCCACCAGCTTGGTTCGAGTTTGTCATCAATTCATGGCGATTAGCGATAGGATTAGGTTGGGATCGGTTAAGATTTTTAAAATTCAAATCTGTGTATGTCTGTGTATGTAGTTGCGTACGTAAAGGTCAAGGGTCGATATAAAATATCGTTTTAAAAATAAAAAGTATCCAGGTAACACGCCGCAGTGTTTCTTTCAGACATTTTTGAAGGGGGGAGGGCACTTGAAACTTTGGTGGGAGGAGGGGGCGGACACTGGTTAAATTATATATTTATTTATTTTCTGCTTCTTTTTTTAAGGGGGGGGGGGGAGAAAAACTTTCTTTGGGCTCTGCATTCCCCCCCCCCCTTCCCCCACACACACCGATAGAAACTCAGAATGACCACAGTGTTTCCAATGCTGGAAAACCCTTAGTGAAGTTAGTGACACAAGAGTGAGACAGTTATAAAGCTGACACAAGAGTGAGACAGTTATAAAGCTTAGTGACACAAGAGTGAGACCGTTATAAAGCTGAGTGACACAAGAGTGAGACAGTTATAAAGCTGAGTGACACAGGAGTGAGACAGTTATAAAGCTTAGTGACACAAGAGTGAGATATTTATAAAGCTGAGTGACACAAGAGTGAGACCGTTATAAAGCTGAGTGACACAAGAGTGAGACAGTTATAAAGCTGAGTGACACAAGAGAGAGACAGTTATAAAGCTGAATGACACAAAAAAAAACAGTATGAGGACCTCTGAAGTACACAGCCAACACATTGTGAAGAAGATCACGTACTAGTTTTATATGTACACACTTCATCTCTTTCTTGCTTAGGCGTACTGAGAGCACTAGACGACGCGTCAACACCGAGGTCACGTGTTAGCACGTGCTTGTAGTATGATAGTGAACTGTGTCAAGCGTATAGCACGGCTAGAACTAGAAGCCCGTGTATAGCATGAAGGGGCTGTGGGTGTGTCCTTTGTGGTTATTTGTGTATACATCCACGTGATATCGTGTGTGTGTGTGACACACGAGTGAGTGTCGCATAAGTGAGTGTGTTACATAAATGTCTCACGTTACTGAGTGTGTCACATTAGTGTGTGTATGCTACATTAGTGTGTGTATGCTACATTAGTGTGTGTGCCGTGTGAGTGAGGCGTCAACATCTTGCTACTTGTGTCTGCCTGTATAATGTAATGAAATGTAATGCTTCCTAAAATTACATTCAAAAAATATAATTAGACGTTTTTTCCCCTCGAGTTGGTGTCTGAAATATTGCATTGACGCCGAAATGTGGTTTCTTTTAGACTTTTTACTACAGGGTTAGAGGTGGGGGGACTAAATTCTCCGGTAAGGTGGTAGGGCACATTTCCGGGGACGGGGGTGGGGGGTAAAGTATATATTTTCTATTTTCAACAAAGGACAATGACGGTTGTATGACTAGGCTAAAGTCTAAAACAGACTTAAATCAACATCTACTTAATTTAACTTTATAAGAACTAACTTCCTCTGGCGCCATGATAGGAAAATATTACGTATCTTAAAAAAATATGATTATGGAGGAATCGCACGAAAACGTGGTTAAGTTAATATCTAAATAGTATTGTTATCGTTTCGAGTCCTTTTGTTTTGTAAACATCGTCATTTAAAAAAAAAACATGCAGATTACATTGAGACTGAGCTAACCAATAGCCTGGCTATATCTATTAATATAAAATGTGTTGCCACTGTACTTAATGATCCCCACCAAAACAACTCCATCGCCATCACGAGAATATATGAATACAACTCATTCAAACTTATCTAAATATGTTTTGGTGCACCTGGTGTTTCTTTGTACTAGAATCTAGTAGTCAATACAACACATTGTTTATTCTGTGTGGATAAACATATGCAGTCATAAAATCCATTTAACGATTTATTTATATATATATTTATCCAAGTTGCTAGGTTTTTAAAATATCCCTATAGTGCTTATTAAGTAAAGTTTTTAAAACTTTTCCTCTACGGCTTAATGGCTACTTCATTTAAATAGCCACGCCATTAAATTGGCAATTTGCTACGACGTAAAAAAGGAGGGGAGGGGGTGACCTTCATGGGAGCAGCCATAGTTTTTATTTGATATTTTTAGAGATGAATTTGGGGCACGGCTGAAGATCAATGCCATGTTTTGACAATAGGCATGTGGTGTCAACAGCCTCGATAATATCAACAAGAAATCGGAAGCTAAACAAGACACGCTGGCAAACACATGCGCACTGGACGAAGGTCGTCTGTATGTGATCTAGGAATGACACGACAGACATGATGGGGCTGGGAGTGTTCGTTATATTTACTTTTTTTTTGTCTGATGAAATTTTAATGATGAACATAATTTGTTGTAGATGCTTATTGGGTTGCTTATATATTGCTTTATTATTCTTTTTAAAATAGTATAATTTATTCATCAATAAAGTTGTCAGCATGTTGGGCTATTTTTTTCTCCAACTTTTTTTTCCCGCCTTGACTAATTTGTATACCGAGCCCCATGTCTTTGTTTTCCTTTAAAGAGTGGGGCGAGCCCATTGCCTGAGTCAAACTTGGGCAAGGTTAAATAACATTGTTCGAGTACTGTCCCCTCTTCGACCCTAATCCAATGTTATATTTTTGTCCTCGAACCAATAGATTGCATGGGGTTTATTTTTGGCCCGTGCAACTATCCAAACCAAGCAATCGGACGGGACTGCGAAGTAGCTGGCGTGTTCTAAAAATAGCAATGACGTGGCAGTAGGGCACAGAAGACTCGAGAATACCTCGAATTATGTGCCAACTCATTTCATTCAAGAGTTCAACTGAGATAACAGATCTAGTGCGGGCGGGGGGGGGGGGGGGGGGGAGGCGGGGGGGGGGGGGGTGTCTCAGCGCATAGCTGTTGTTATCCTACCTTTTTTTCATGCGAACAAATTGAAGATTAGCTTAATGTTCAGTGTGGCGTATGCAAGGGGATAGTGTGTGTGTGGATTTTTTGAAGTACCGTAATTATAGACCTAATAGGCCTACTCATGTTTTTGATGACTATCAGATCTGCCTGATTATACCAGCTAGGCCGATTACATAAACCGCCAGTGCGTGTAATATTTTACCACATTTCTAAGTATTTATATAAAATAGTGGCTACAGAGGCCTAATACTACTAATAGTAAAATGTCAAATTCAAAACTTGGTGAGTTAATTATTAAAATCCGAATTAAGTAAACGTTATTAGAAACACGTGTCATGATGCAACGCCTTGTGACCTACTTTACAATACCATGAGATCATGCAACACGTGTGTCTGATTACGTCAGACTTTGAGAAGGTTCCACACCTAATTGAGGTTACTGTACTAACGCAGTCTATCACCCCTCCCTGTTTCATACACACTCTTTTAAATAGTAAGACTACTTTGATAGGGGTATAATTTCAATGTATAAAAAAAAATGAAAAAAAAAAGATTCTCATTTACCGAATATCTTGTAATAAGGGAAATGTGTGTGGATGGGGGGGGGGGGGGGGAAGGTTAAGGCATTTTTGATAGACAGTGAACCACAGTAACAACATTTATTCAATAACAAGTCTGTATAATTAGACATTGTTAGCCCTACATTGCCACAGTTTGGTTCATTTAATTCCATTCTTATAATCTCAATTAAAATTAGCGTTTTTAGTATCGAAAGAATTAATGGGTCACTTGTTCAGTAGATCACCTGTACAGTGTCAACTTTACAACTGACCTTAGGGCAAATTACATTTTGGCCTACCAGCTGCGTACCAAACAAAATAGTGTCTGCGGATAACAAGTGATGATTCGATTTACGAACTGCGAAAAAAATGCACACACGTCTTAAATTTGAATGTTTAAACATTGATATAAAGTGGTTTGACACATTTTTGATAAGGTGATAAATCGACGAGCCGTGTAGAGTAGTGTAGACCTATATAACCAAATGTTAGGTGCTGAATATATAAGGAGAAGGGGTTTGTGTGGTGTTGTGATACGGATAGAGACCACGGCACACATGTTTTGTTGGTAAACGGAAAAAAAGTCACAGGAAAAAAAAACACAGAAAAAAAGTCACACTTTTTGCTAGGAAAAAAAGTCACGGAAAAAAAGTCACAATGGAAAAATTTTATCGGAAAAAAAGTCACAGAAATAAAGTCACAGAAAAAAAGTCACACAAATCTTTTTAGAAATCTTTTGATTTATTTGTTAAGAATTGTAAAATTTTGTATGTTATTTTTGTGGGTTGTATTTTGTGATAGCATAAATTATTTATAGACGTTAAAAGTATTATGATTTATACAAATTGTAAGTAAAAATACTCTAAGATAATTTACACAACAATCTTAACTTTTGTTACGTATTTAGTTACATACGCGGTAGAAAAGTTAACTATAAAAGAAATTTAGGCACATCATTGTGTTTTGCATAGGTTTTGCCGTAGGCTATTCTATGGTCGGCCTCTCCTCAGTCGGCATTGTCCGAACATATTTTGTGTTGTTGACGTTTTGTGTCAATGACAGCCTTTGAACCTTGTCGGCTCTCTGTTTTGATCCTAAGTTTTGTTATGTAATGAGCGTGATAAATGTGGGCAGTAAAGATGGTTGAACTAAGCATAACTATTGTTGCGATGAGTTGAGGGTAGTAAGTAATTCAGATGACCTTACCATTTCACGGTAATTTAATTTAAAAAAAACCGATGAAAACCGTGGACATTCTATTAAATGTTATAAGTATTATGTTTAAAAAATTACAATCTACATAATTCATACTAAATATTTTTAGATGAATTATAAAAATTACTATACGTATACAACCAACACACATTACATTACATTTAATTAATCTTAAGTTAATTTGCACTCTCTGAATATTTAATACATACAAGTATTAACAACTCCCATGCAAATATATATTTGTGACTTTTTTTCCTGTGACTTTTTTTCCTGTGACTTTTTTTCCTGTGACTTTTTTTCTGTGTTTTTTTTTCCTGTGTTTTTTTTTCCTGTGACTTTTTTTCCTACAATCGTTTTGTTAGGGGATGGTTATATAAAAACAAAGGGTTAGTGTGTTACGCTAACAGGTCACAGCACACGTGATATATTAGGTACTGGACATGTAAAGAGATGAGGGTGTAAGTGTGTTGAGTGGACACAAAAACACATCACTCGTGAGTTGTTAGGTACTGGTCATATAAATACAAAGAGAAGGGTTAGTGTGTTGAGTGGACATTGACAGGTCACAACACACGTGATGGGTACTGGTCATATAAACAGAGGGGCTAGTGTTTTGAGGGGACACACAGCACACGTGAATTGCAAGGTACTGGTCATATATAGAGAGGATTTAGTGTGTTAAAGGGACAACGACAGGCCACAACACACATGAGTTGTTAGGTTCTGGACATATATAGAGCGGTGCTAGTGTATTGAGGTGACACGGACACACAACACACTCGTGTGACACACGGATGCTTGTGTTGCTTAACATTTTATTCTCGAGTAGGTAATCGTAGGATCTCGATACGCATAGATTTTTTTTTCTTTATTAATAATTAATGATACACTGCCACGCCGACACTCCGCCGTGCAGTTATTGCTCATTATTAAGCAATGCATGCGCGGGCGTCACACAATGGAGATAAAAGACACCATACTGTTACGCACCCCAGGGGAAAAGGGGGGGGGGGGGTTATGGGATATTTCTAACATAAGAGGTCCACAGGAACATCGATGATGACGATAATCGTTAACATTATTGTATTGACAACATTGTCACCCACAAGATATGCTCATTATACTGTTCCATAATGAACCAAAACGATAACTAATGTTGCCTCTAGTTTTCCCAACCTCCCCCACCCCCACCCTCTCGAGACTGGGCCACTCAGGTAGTTTTGACCCTTGGTCATCTCAAGTCACCGAACAAAGACATTTCTACGTAAAGGCGAACTTGCCTGTTAGAGTGTGTTGATAAGTGTTTGCGTGTGTAGTGTGTAACTATATGGTCGTATGTGTAGTGTGTAAAAATGTGGGTCGTGTGTGTTTTACACACGAATGTGTAGTCGTGTGTAGTGTGTGAGTATGTGGTCTGTGTGTAGTGTGTGAATATGTGGTGATATGAGGAGTGTGTTGATTTACAACCGTGTGTATACATTGATCCTGATATGTGGTCATATGTGTAGTCAGACAATATGGAGTTGTGTGTGTAGTGTGTTGATATGTGAATAGAATGTGATCGTGTTTGTGATGTATTGTTTGTAATAGTGTGTATGTATGTGTTGAAAATATCATATCTGTAGCTTTATACTGCAATACCGGTCGGATTTAGAAGGATTAAACACTGCATGTCGTTACTTTATACTTTGAATTCATTCGCTGTCTAGATCTAGACAACAATTGTTACTCTAGCTAAGACGAATCCTTACTGTACATATGGATACGGTCACGTCATCTTCTAAAGGCTCAAAAAAAAAAAGCCAACCACTGAAATAATCCTTCAATCCCTCCCCTCCCTAAACCTCAGACATAATCCTTTAAACACAACCCTCAATAAACCACTGACATAGTCCTTTAAACCCAACCCTCCCTAAACCGCTGATATAATCCTTTAAACCCAACCCTCCCTAAACCACTGACATAATCCTTTAAACCCAACCCTCCCTAAACCACTGACATAATCCTTTAAACACAACCCTCCCTAAACCACTGACATAATCCTTTAAACACCACACTCAATAAACCCCTGGCCACTGACAAATTACTGCTATCCCATACCCACCAAAGTAATGTATCCTTAATAATATCCAACCTCCCCCCCTCCTCCGCCCCACTCCTCCGAACATTAAATACAAACCTACCCCTCCTGCAATCCACCCATTGAAAAAAGCGCACAGTCTGCATATTTAACACCTGTAATATGTCACTACTTCAGTTTAACACAGTCAAGCTAACAAATCGCATTCACGGCATGTTTTAACACGTACACGTACACTTACGACTACCAACCCTAATCTAGGTCCCTGAGGTCGGTTTGTACACAGCACGAACGCTTAAAACAAACCCAAAAGACTAAATCTATATTTGTAACCGTATCACGTTTGAAAAGCTTCGAGAGTACATCAGGGTGAAAATACCGCGCGTTGACATGTTTGATGTGTGTTAAAGCAAATCTTGGTGGGTTTGAGAGTATGTAGCACATTAAGCTAAAAAGAGGCATAAATTATGTGTACTGTGTAAAGGGTTGAAGCCGATGTATAGGAATTAGCAGACCGGTGATAGGTGATTTATGAATGGGAAGGTAAAATGTAATGGGAAGAAAAATGTGTGTGCGCATTTTTCAAATAATAGCACGGTGTGTGCGTAGTTTTATGTGTGTGTGTAGTTTGAATACATATTTGTTGAATTGACTTACTGAAATTAATGTGAATCTAAGTATTGGTTGTATTTATTTATTTTTACTCTGATACCCAGAGAAGAAGGAACTTGTAAAGAATAAGTCACGAATATATATATATATATATATATATATATATATATATATATATATATATATATATATATATATATATATATATATATATATATATATATATATATATATGAATTTAAAGGCATATAACATCTTTGTCAGCTTAAATAAAGCTATATAAATCTTGACAAAATTAATGCTGGTTTAATTTTGTTAATGGAGTAGATTATTAAAAAAAAATAATAATAAAGATCCAAATTTAAAAAAAAAGTAAAAATTGACAATACACAATAGAAACAGTTGTAAGAAATGAATCGTATACCAGTTGTGCCAATGTACCCATCCATCCTTACACAACCGAAGTTTTGTAAAAATGTAAGAATAAGGATGGTTAGATGCGCTGTTATATAATAACGCTAACTACCCACACTCTTCCGTTTGTAGCCTATACGACATAACGAGTTAACATTAGCCTACATTAACCCAGTGTTCCACCCCCCTCCCCCACACTACTCTGTAGTCTATCTATACGACCCCTAACATTAGCCTCCATTAACCCCTACTCTAACCAGTGTTCCACCCCCCAACTCTGTAGCCTATCTATAAGACCCCTTACATTAGCCTCCATTAACCCCTATATTAACCATTAACCCTACTCTAACCAGTGTTCCACCCCATTACGCTGTAGCCTATCTATACGACCCCTAACATTAGCCTCCATTAACCCCTACTCTAACCAGTGTTCCACCCCCCCTCCATCCACCTGTAGCCTATCTATAAGACCCCTTACATTAGCCTCCATTAACCCCTACTCTAACCAGAGTTCCACCCCCCCTACTCTGCAGCCTATCTATACGACCCCTAACATTAGCCTCCATTAACCCCCTACTCTAACCAATGCCCCCCCCTACTCTGTAGCCTATCTATACGACCCCTAACATTAGCCTCCATTAACCCCCTACTCTAACCAATGCCCCCCCCCTACTCTGTAGCCTATCTATACGACCCCTAACATTAGCCTCCATTAACCCCTACTCTAACCCTGTGTTCCACCCCCCCTCCACCATACTGTAGCCAGTGGCGGAACTAGAAAAAAAAGGCTCCCCCGCAATAAAAAAATTAGGGCCCCATATATATATATATATATATATATATATATATATATATATATATATATATATATATATATATATATATATATATATATATATATATATATACACATTTAAAATAGATAGCTTAAATATGAAATAATATTTATTCATATAAAATCATACACATGTTTCGCACAAAACATATTAAAGTAGTTTAGCAAGCTCTGCTCAAAATTAGAAACTTTACATTGTTATTAGATCTAAATCTTTAATTACCAAGTATTGCAGACTAATATTTTTATGAGTTTTAAAAATAAATTAAAATAATTATTAATATTTGTGCATGGAGCTGAAGAGCCGCATCATGACATCAAAAGAGCCGCATGCGGCTCGCGAGCCGCAGGTTGCTGACCCCTGGTCTATTTCATTGCAATATAATACAGGGGTCGGCAACCTGCGGCTCGCGAGCCGCATGCGGCTCTTTTGATGTCAAGATGCGGCTCTCCAGCTCCTTGCACAAATACTAATAATCTTAATAAAAAAATAAAATACTTGAAATAAAAAAATGTTAGTGGCTCTTTAAAACCAGGGAAATTTTGAAAATTGTAACTTTTGGCTCTTCCGCTTCAAAAGGTTGCCGACCCCTGCAATATATAACCATTCTGAGAGAACAAACCAGAAAAAATTTAGTCCAAACCAATTAATAAGTACCATAGTATCAATGAAATGCTGGTCAAAAATATATAAAGACGTTAGCTTGATTCGTCAATGGTTTCTCGCGTTATGTTTATTTTTTTCATTTTTGGCTTTTATAATATCAATTTTGAAAACATTGATTTTTATAGCTATACTGTTGTATAGTACGTCTTATTTAAGTAACAATTCAGAGAATTAATTGCTTTTTAATGTATATAGTACAAAACTATTTAAATGAGCTTCGTGGGCATCCCTATTTTAAAGAAGGGCAGTAAGTCATGGAAGTAGTGTAAATGTTTACCTACCTTTCAAACTTTCTTGTAGATTTTAAATTATTTTTCTACGCAACAATCTCTGCTATAATAGACCTGTTTGTTTTGTTTTTTTTTTACAAAACCACTTTTAAGATGTATGAAAAACATAATTTTTGAAAAAAAAATGCATCGTTTTTTGGTCGGAACTGGGCCCCTAAACGTCCTGGGCCCCCCCGCATTGCGGGGTCTGGCGGTATGGTAGTTCCGCCCCTGACTGTAGCCTATCTATACGACCCCTAACATTAGTCTCCATTAACCCTACTCTAACCAGAGTTCCACCTGCCGGATGACAAATTTACCCTTCTGTGTTTACTCTTCAACTTGGGGAAATTTTAGAACCCCATTTCCGCGTCGTCGGAAATTCCCGAGTTGTTTTATAACCGGACGACATCACGTGAGTGCTAGTGGGTGCGTGAGTGTGCGTGTGTGTGTGTGGCGAGATGTCTTTCCACGTAACAGTTATTTGCGTGTTACACTGTGAATTCAATGCCCTAAGAAACCGGATGAGTAATATTCTCGTGTTTCCAGCTTGTTCTGGATTTTTAAAATACCTTAGTCACAGCTTCGTTCCAACAAACTAAATGAAATGTCTGTAAAATTCATAGTGTTTTTCTTTTTAAATTATATAAATGAAAATGTTAAGCAAATCGTAAATTAAACATATTGGTGGAAAAGTGTATCAATTTTATATGGGGAAAAATGATGGCAGTATCTCTTTTGATGAAGGAGGGTATTGTTAGTTTAGTGCAAACATGCTAAGCCTCACGGTACAAAAATTAAAGGATAAACGTGATACAACACTATATTACTACAAGAGTACACTAAAATATTCAGTGTACATACAAGTGCCGTACCCTCGCTAACAATGATCATAAATATTATCATCAGTCAACTCAATCAGACGACTGCACCCGACATAATGAAGTCCCTCCCACCCCCTCCCCCACTGAAGTTTTTAAAATAAAAAATTAAAATTGCGAATGTAAAGAAAAATTACACCATGCATGATGTCATAAAAGAGTGAATATGCTTTTTTTGTTGCCTAGTATATAGTATATAACAAGACTTGATTGTTCGTGATTGAATAAAAAGATTGAAAAAATTAGACTGTGTGTATATGTGTAATCAAATTTAATCGTATGTGTGACTCTTATCACAAACCAAACTGCTTTCCCAGAAAATCCGCAAGTTCATTCTGGGAATTCACAAACGGTTACCTGCACACCGTACTGCGTTGTATGTAGATCTGGTCCCGTATTTATGTTGGCTAGTGTGACATAAGAAGACCATCACGCGACGCGGTAAAACCTGACGGACAATACAGGAGAAAGTTCACGTGAAGGACCTGGTAAAACTGCGCGCTTGTACCGCACTCGATGTCGCAATTCTCGGCGAATCGAAACCAACCTCAACACGCGATTTTATTCGAACAGTTTCAATTGGGGTCAATATAAGACTCTAAAACCTGACAGACAAGACAGACAAGCAGAGCTCAGCTCAACAAACCCCTCAAACTCACATCCTTGTTCGAGAAAGCTGTTAAGTCAAGACTGTTTTTGCTCCCTGCTAAGGTATGTACGATTGTTATATGCCTATCTGTATCATATCCGGGCTGTTATACAGCTTTTTAAAAATCTGAAATATGTAGCAGTATTACAAACAATTACCTATCAAGCTAACATTAACCTCTATTTTAACCCTATGTTACCCCCCCCCCCCCCCCATCGTCGTCTGCAATAAAACTTATCTGAAATATGTAGCAGTATTAAAACCTATCAAATCTTAATAATCAGTCAATCTGGATATGATGATTTATTCAGTTAACATTCGTGTCGTCTAGTGATATCTCCGCCGTCCTTACATACCTAGGGTTACCTGCGAACGAATACATGCTATGTCAACCGTGTCGATACTTAGGAGGTGTTATCTAACCCAGTCAAAATTATCCTACACTGAAATAAAAATTAAACGTTCTCAATGTAGAATTATCTCCCTGCCATAGACTAAGTCTTTACATTAATGATTAAAGGCTTGATTTTTCTCCAAACTTATCTGTTTTTAATTAGAATAATTTGTATTCTGGTTTATTTCAACTTCAACTAATTTATTTCATCCTAATCAAGTTTATCTTGATCGCTTATCCAAAGGATTTTTTTATAAAACAAGATAATTAAAAAGTCTAGTGACAATTTTAGCGCAATTTCCTTATGTTATCTAAAAATAGCTCTGTCGTAGCGTAAATCAAGAGCAGGGTTAGTAAAACCATTGGTTAGTTATTAAAACGTTTTTTATTAATTTTTTTCAGTATTTTACATGTTTTATTTACAATAGAGTTACATGACTAAAAACCATTGCGCGCCTACTGAACGTGATGGCGCAGCCATGGAACGCGATGGCGCAGCTATTGAACGTGATGACGCGTGTGGTGTGGTTGGAAAAAATGCCTACTAATTCGGTCAAAATTTTAATTAATTCAAAATTTTTTTTGTGACCGAACGAAAGGATATTTTTGAAAACTTTCTTAGGCAATATTGTTCTAAATTATGGCAGGAATCGATTGGTACATGTTTCAAGTCGCTAAGTGGTCTGGTTGCCGAGATATGGGCCAAAAACTTCTTTTTCCGAGGTTTTTTTGGCTTTTCCGGGAAATCCATGAAAGAAACCCGGTATTTTTATGGCCTATGCTCATCCTCGTAACTTGCTTAACATATTTGCTTTTGGAACTAGTCCTCGATATTGCTTCGTTGAGGAGGAGATACGACTTAAAGCTGCGGACACACATTCATACATTCATTCATCCATCCATCCATCCATTCATCCATCCAGAAATGACGGGTTAATAAACGCAATTCTCCAGAATGGAAATTGCGCTAAAAAACATAGCTGAAGAGTGCAGTCGTGTATAAATTAATTGCAACATTTCATCACAACAATATTGATTACATTTTTTTTTTTTACAAAAACGAAACAGTAAAATGACCCACTTTTCCACATTCACCCGTCAAAGTTTTAAAACGCAATTTTAATTTTAAAACATAGTTTTAAATTGAATTTTGATTCGATTACATGTCTCGGTTTTTGCTTAGTAATCGAACACATCTAATTTGTATTCAATGGGTATTCCTTTATTTCTATTTATATTGTCAGGTCGTCTTGAAAATTGTTACTACAACTTTGATAAATTATTTTAACCCTCTATACTCTATAATTTTGTTCCGCTTTTATTATCTGATGAATGTCAGCGTGGGTAGACTATTAATTAGTTTAATAAAGCAATGAATTTTAACTTTTGGGCGCTTCCAACCATACTAAGAATCTTTATATTATAAGTGGAAAATAAAACAAGAACCAGTTTCAGCAGGTATGCTTGTTCTTTCAGAAATTTTTTTCTCTCGGGGTGGGGGTGGGGGGGGGGGGAAGATACTTGAAAATTTTGGGGGACAATGGTTAAATAATTTATATTTTCTACGTAACTTATAATTGCAGTGGGGGTAGGTGTGCTTCCAAGGGGGAGGAGCCCCCCCCCACCCCCCTTCAAGAGATGGCTGAAAGAAACTCAGTTTCCTATATGCGAATGAATCTTAAAACGTCAGGAATAAATTTTTAAAATTAAAAATAAATAAATTACAAATTTAAAACTTCGCAGGTTTGTGTTGGAAGATTAAAAAAAAATATTTTAATTAAGTGAAACAGAAATTCAGGAGCTGAAACAGGAAAAGGAAACTGTTTAATAATGTCTGACTTCATTAGCTGAAACTTGAAAGACCATGAAATGTTACTTGAAATGGTTTAAAGATTAATTGAAGGAAATTAAATAGCCGACCTTGGGGGAAAGACAAACTGTGAGACAACAAACACAATATGAAAGTAAACAGGAAGTGATATCACGTGAACAGTATTTTTTTTTAAGTCGTCACGTGACGCGATCTTCTCACGGGGTCACATTTAATGATGATGTTAGTACAAACGAGAAGTTGGTGGCTAAAGGCGTGCACACGTGTAGGGCCCGCCGACACGGTAAATAATAGTGGGTATTTGTGTCAACATCGCATTCAGAATTTTGTACAGATATTTTCTCCGGGGGGGGGGGGGGGGGGCACTTAAAATTACAGGTGGGGTGGGGGTGGCCACTGGTTAAAGTATATCTTTTCCATTTAAACTAGTAGGAACTAATTCTTTCTATTTTGTTCGGGGAGCCCAGCCCCCCCCTCCCCCCGAAGAGATGCCTGAAAGGAGCTCCGATCGCGTTAACTTACTATTACTGACACTAATAATAGGTTAAATGAGACCATCAATATGACCATCAATCAGACGACTGTTTTATATATGATCACGTGAACGACACAGCCAATGGGAATTTTCACTCATATTTTAATATTTAAAAAAATGAATTAAGTAATAAACGGGACAATGGTTATAATCTTGTCATTGGTAATCATTGTGGGTGATGTCACTGTTTTTCCTCCTTTTTTATTACAATTTTTTTTATAAATCATGTTGAATAAATAGAATAGTTATTAAAATAAATATTCAACTAATATTTATAATGTAAAATATGATTTGCCCGTCATCTCTAGTTGTATCTAGCTTACTTAGTTAAAATAATTGTAAATTAGCTATTTGTTAATATTAGGTCTAATGTGTTAAATTATCAAAAGAAAGGGAAAGATGCATTCCTTGATCTGCCCAAGCTTAAATTAAAATACCGACGTTAATTAACCATACCAAAATGATCATAACAGCATTGTATTTATTTCACTGTCGGCTTTTAGTAAAAATTGTATTTGGTTGGTCATAGCAGCATTGTATTTATTTCACTGTCGGCATTTTAGTAAAAAATGTATTTGGTTGGTTAAGTCAACGCTCTGACTTGACGACGGCAAACTATGTACACACCGCCTGTGTTGGCGTGTTGTGAACACCCACCACCCACGCACATTTTACATTCCCACAAAAAAAAAAGTCCACGTTACAGTTAACTACCTTGTAGATAACATGCTATTCGCACGAATCACGCTTGTTTGCCATTCAGTCAACCAAACCGCCCGGATTCATTTCCAATGCGGCTAGTTTCACGTAATAAAGGCCTATTTCTGCGCTGGCCTATGATCGACTGATTTGGCCTTATCAGAAAGTAAAATACATCATGCAAACAAAAAAAATTATTTTATAACCTTGTAAACCTAGATAAAAAAAACAATCAGACTGATATCTATTTAAAAAAAAAAAACCCGCTGATGATTTTATAACTGTTAAGTCAGATGAATTTTTAAAGTATCTAATTACCACTCAACCAGGGCGCTTTTAAAAAAGAAAAAAAATTCCATCATTTGTCAGACGCACGTGCTATAAAATAACACCTGGTATTAATAAAAAAATATTATTGAGTTTAAACACAATGGGCACACATACAAAATCACGTGTTTTTTTCCAATTAATATATTAATATATGATACTATTGAGTTATTAATATAATTCCCAACGTGACTCAATGATCTATTTATATCGACGTGTCACCGTTGACTCAGTGCACGAGCTTAGGGTATCGAGTACTTGCACCTCTTTGAGTATTTTGTAATCGCTGAGGATTTAGACAGTACCGAATTAGATTACGGCTAGCGGTGCAAGCAAACTAAATTAAGTTGTTTTGGCCAGCAGTCCGATGTTACCTGTGGTAAAAATGTAACCAGTCGGTGATGACAAATGTAGTGAAAGATGAACAGAGCTGGAATAAAACTAGCATACACTCTTTACCTTTTTTTTTTACTTTCTCGTATATACGAAGTATAGAGAAAGTCTTGTAATCGTGCAAAAAAAAAAAATCGAGATTTTTGCAAATCTCGACGTTTTGCATCTCACTGATACGGAAAAACATAATTTTGCAATCTTGTCCGTATGTCTGTGTGTCTGTCTGTGTGTGTGTGTGTCCGTGTGTAAACACGATAACTTGAGTACCGTTACAGCTAGGTTGATGAAATTTCATATATAAGTATTTTATCAAAATCGTAGATCCGTATCAACTTTTGAGCGATTTCTGACAACCGGAAGTGGTACTTTTTCTACTTTGAATTTTTCAAAAGCCTATAACTTGAGTACTATTTCAGATAGATAAATGAAATTTCACATGTAAGTAAAAGATCTAATTCTCTACCTTCTGTTAAATTTTGAGTAATTTCCGTTGACCGGAAGTAGTAATTTACGCTACTTCCGATTTCTCAAAAAACTAATGTAAATTTTTAAAGTAATAATAATATTGCGCACTATTATGCGCTTTTTTATTTCGCGTTCACTTGGTGTGCAATTAATTTGTCTACGAGATTTTATTCTATTTTTAAAACTTTAAGTATTTAAAATGGATTAAAAATCATGTCTATAGCCCGAGTTCCCATCCCCTGTTATTTTATATAAGAATATTCGAGAAAGTTTAGGGGAGATCACTCCCGGTTTATTCCTTCTGATAACGTTTTTTAATAGCCATATCTACTCAATTAATAAATAGTATACATTCTATAAATGACCCTCAAGTTATAAAAGTCTTTTGTTTAATCCTCATTAAAGTCCTAATTTTGAGTATCATTAACAATTACAATATTGATATGTATTTTTAGTGTTTCTAAGTCTTAGTAATTTTAACTACACGAGACATTATTATTCCGCGTCATTCCAGTTGTTACCGGTAACGAGGTCAAATTCCGCGAAGAAGAATGTCATGTGTTTAACAGTAAGCCAGATACAACTAGAGATGACAGGCCAATTATATTTTACATTATAAATATCAGTTGTATATTTATTTTAATCACTTTTCTATTTATTCAACAGCATTTATAATAAGATTTGTAAAAGGGTTCAAATGTTTTTAACGCGTTAGTAAATAGCCCAGCAGCTGGCAAACAGGGCGTGTTCAAAATGCTATTTTTAGGACATGACTAAGAGGATTTCCTGTCGACCAACGTCGTGGCCGTGTTTACACCACGTGATGAAACGTAAGCAGAATGTTGCTTAATTTGCGTTTGTCATCCGGCTATAAAAAGGACCGAGCAACCTCACTCACTATCAGTCCAACGTTTCACTGCAGCCGGATAACAACTCGCTAAGCATTTTACATTTAATTATTTTTACAAACTTCTCAAAATCTTAGTGGATTTAGATCTATGTCTGGAATACTAAATTAAGTAAGTACTGTTGAAAGTTTGGAAAAATTGTTTGACGTTTTTCCCCCATTCGTTTGACCTTCTCGAATCAATGTGGTAGGAAATTTCCACGTGGTGTTGCCAGCCGTGTTCGTGTGTAGGTTACTGCGCGATATTTATTCTAGAATGTTCTTTTAAAATTTGCATATTCATTTTAAAACGCTCCATAAAATCTAATTATTTTTCATATATTAATATAATCATTACTGACTGGGATTATGGATTAGGTCTGCATTTTAAATTATTAAGGAAAGAGATCTAGACTAGATCTAGATCTAGAGAACTACACGTTTTTTTTTTTACCGAGTCACATGAGTTCACTTGTAACTACGACGGAAGCTTGTTTTGTTAGTGACGGAATAGTTAAGAAGACAGCAGGACAGATCGTGAGGATTTTGTCTTAATTATTTACTTAAATTTACAGGTTACCGTTACAATTTTTTTTAAAAAGTACCAGTTGATTGGAATATGAACTAAAAGTTCAATTCACTAGATTTAGGCCCTAATAATTCTATTATAAATTAAAATTGTCTAGAATCTAGTTATTAAAGTAGTTCTTTCAACAATTCTATGCAGTGGCGCCACGCCCATCAGTGTTTTAGTTCTTGAATGAAGCATTGAAGACTAATTTTCAGCTTTTTTTTATAGGCTTCTCATATGATAGGATAGGTTAGCAGTTAGAATATAGATCTAGATCTATAAGGCTTATGTATTATAGGCCTAATGCTTAATAATAGATCTAATAGTTAAAACAAATTTAAGAGATCCCACTTACAGTTACAGACTGCTTTTAGTTATTGAGCTAATAATGGGCAGGTTTCTTCCTGACCTAATGATTTTAATACTTGTTTTGTTGTATTACCTATTACTAAAAAGTATTACTGAATAACAAGTGGGCCTGTTTTTTTCTTAAGGGTTAATTAACCCCATTTAATTTTAATGTAGGCCTATTTAATTTTTTAAAAGTTGACTTCATTAACTAAGTGAAGTAATAGCTTGAACCAGCTTGTTATGTAATTTATATGTTTTGTCTGAATTAATTAAAAATTTCCTTTCTTTACAGGGCTCAACAAGTAACAAAGTCTCAACCACAATAGTTAAAAACAGCTTTACAAGATGACCTCTCAAAAAAGATACAGACATCACCAGGAAAATAACGGATCACGTTTCAGAGATCTTCCTCCAAGATTTAAGCGACAGAAGTCTTCGTCTTCACCACCACCTAAACCTACAGCTTCACCAGATGCCAGCAACTGTCAGGAGAATAGTGTTCCTCAAAGACTGACTCCTGACCTGCCTGCTGTTACGTCTGCTTCCACGTCCATAAGTATGGCGCCATCCCCTAGTTTTGTCAAATCATGTGTTAATCAGGACATGTATTTGCCAAAAGATTTTCTTCCAGCCAAGACCCCTTTATCTGTAAACAGCACTGCCCAGTGGTCAATGGCCCAGAAAAAAGACTTGCAGCCTGTCCTTTCTCCAGTTGATAATAGGTATTTGAAATATTCTAGCAATTTGCAGTCACCTTCTCACATTCCTCTGGGGACAAATTTTGGATACAGCCCGCCAATGTCCCCTTGGTCTGCTGGGAGTTCAAGTTCTTTTTCTGGACAACCAAATGATATGCTCCTACAGAACAGTTGGTCACCATCACCTGTCTACTCAGGCCAAAGACTGCAGAGCCCACCAGCACTCAACTACAACAATGAAAATTTTGCACCTATTGGCTCTTTAATGCCACCACAGCTTAGTCCAGTTTCCACCTGGGCCAAGCCTAGTTATTCTCCACATGCAGTTTCTGCCTCACCACCAGCCCACTGCTTGCCTGCTGCCTCACCTTCAGGGATTGCCAAAGATAAACCCAAGCAAAGTATTGATGAGAACAGGAATGGGGGAAAACCAGACTATTCAGATCCTGACATTCGAACCATTGAGATGCTTCGCGAACTGGAGAGGGTTGCAGATGAAAAGGACAATGATGATTTTTGTGTTGATAGGAAGTCCTTGGTATCCCATCATCTTCGTATGCTTATGTGTGCTGTAGACAGGTATACCGAAGGCGTTGAAGACGAAGTAACCCCTCGAGGGGACGAGGCATCACTGGCTTCTGAGAGTCCAGTTTCTTCACCTAGACGAAGCTCACCAGCCCCAGTAAAAATGTGGCCACATGAACAGTCCAAAGCTGTTTCTGAATGTAGCGTGGTAGAGACTGCTACCTGGCATCAAAACTCTCCATCTGTTTGGGGAAGTGAAATCAGCAAAGTATCTACCCCACTGGTCAACAGTTCAGAGAAAAAGATGGAATCACAGAGGAAAACTCCTCCCCCTGAACCATCAGCAATTTGGGGCAGTTCGGATAAAATCGAGCACCAAGATTACTCTCCAGCATGGGATCTATGGTCCAGTCCTTCGTTTGATATCTGTCGTGGCATCCTGTCCAAGCCATGCGAGTTGGATAAGGCAGACTCGCCATTTTTTGATACCTTCAGCTATGCTAGGGGTGACAATTTAGCTACTGAAGGATACAAGGAAAGAAAACCTCTCTACAAACGTTAAACCATTAACTCGTTGCTTGTTTTAAGGTGATATCCTGATATGTAAAAAATATACATTTTTTAGTCCGTTTTTGTAATATTTATTAATTTTAAATTAACTTAATTTGCCTAGTGTTATATGGTATGAAATGGTTAGAAGACTGTCATGTACATTATCTCTTACCGGTTACGTTTTGATCTGATCCTGAAACGATGGTAGGATGCAAGCCTTGTGAGCTCATGAACTGGGTATTTATAAAAAACAGTTTTGAGCCTTTTTCTGTAACATTTTTGCATAAACAGTGATTCATTGGTTTGCCTTGAATGTTGGATTGATATGTTTACCATTGTATCATAATGATGTGTGGTGATAGGTTGTTTTTTTTTTTTTTTAAATTGTAACATAATGAAATAATAACTGGATTATATTTAAGAAGCAGTACGTATATTTGAACAGTAAATTCAATTATTTAAGGCTGCTTTTCTAGGTGGTGAATAAATTCACGCATGTTCATTGTCAAGACTCTGACAAGTGTTCAAGTTTATGGTAAATAGGATTATACCTTCATTCCTTTTGTACAATCATTTCATTACTCCTTTATGTGCAATGTAATTTTGTTTTTTCAAGTTTTGTATTTTTGTATATCTTTATTATATAATTGTTTAAAGTATGTCTACTCAATCTGTAATTATGTACTTATAATTTTATTTAATGTAGTTCAAATCTTCATAAAATCATTTATTTAGGATATGTAACACGGATTAAGAAGTTACCTACTTTTTTTCTGCCTAATATTGTATAAAGCAATAATGTTAAACCTTGTCTTTGTATGCAAAAAGCTCTTTCCGAAGTTTTCAGGGCATGTGTATATGGTTTTTTTCTTTCAAATAAAAAAGTTTTGTTTATCAAAGCATTCTTGTACAGATATACTCACCACTGTAAAGCTGTTAAATACTGTAAAAAAAAATTTCTTAGCTTGAGAACCTGCTGTAAATTTGTAACTTTAGTATGACGTCCAATTATTTCATGTATTTATCTTGTGCCATTTTTAATATGCTACCCAGGATGGATGGGTTAATTGGAGTGCTTTTGATTTGGTACCAAAAACTTTTTTTTTTGTCCAGAAGTAATAAAACAGAAACAAGATATCTTTTTTACACTTGGATTCTTTGTTTTCTTGGTGTGTGGTTTAGTGTTTATGTTATGTAGTGTTTGTCTGATATTGTGTTTTAGTCACTGATGTAGCACTCATGGACATGATAATTTAGAAAGTTAATTATTCACTCAAATACATTGCGCTAAAATGTTTTAATAGTCTGCATAGTTATTTTCATCAGTGTAACTTGTGTTTAGTTTTCAATATCAAAATTATTTGGTCACACCTCAGTTGAGAATGACTAGCCCAGTATTAAAACTGAAAACGTTGGAATATACAAGGATCACTTGATAACCATGCATAATCCCAAACTTATGTTTAGCACAGTGGGGAATGTAGTCTTGCAGTAACACATCCAGTGAAACCTATTTATGTGGACGAGCAACAATGACAATTTAAGTAATCAAGACTTACACTTAGTAATTCGAACCCGTATACAATTGTGATGTTTTTAACCACTGCAGACTCTATATAAATTATAAGTATAAACGTCGAGGTCGCCCCACATTACATTTTGCATTACTTAATTTTGTAAATTCACTTGTATTATTTCACAAATAAGCAAAATGTTTTTGAAGCAGCTATTTTGAAACTGTTAAAAACAGATTAGTGCAAACAAAATATGTAGTTGTGGTAACCTATTCTTTCGACAAATTCAAATAGCAAAATTAAACTTTAAAAAGTTTTAAGTTAAAACTTAAAAATCTTTTAAGAGAATAAAATAATACAGTACTATTGGATACCACTGCCTCATCCCTTATAAAAATAGCAAACCAGATATCTGCCCTTTCCTGTTACATAATGTGTACAGAATCATTCAGTCGTTTAAAAATTAACTTAAATTTAAACATTCCACCCCTTCAATGGTTAGGTGGAATGTCAAATATTTGACAGCCGTCTGATAGTGCTGACACCCAGAGTATGTGCTGAACAGAATTGCTGACTAGTGTTTTAAAAAATGATGGTTGGTTGTTTCTATGACAACTATGCATGACTAAAGTTCTGAGTTGTATGGTCACAGGATTACGATACAAATTGTAACCTTCGAATATTATTAACTTCATTACAGCGCAGGGGGGGCCTATTTAAAAAAAAAATCTCATTGTGACTTAGGAGAAAATATTTTAAGCCCCTTCATTCCAGTGAAAATTGCCACCCCCACATACATGCACCGGATCTCTCATCCGTAAGGAATTAATTAGTTCCATTTGTTGACGCAAGTAGGTGTAGTCGGTTAAAATTAGGTCACGTCCATTTTGAATGAAGCGTTTGCACGCCATCGAGTCAAGAAAACAACGCACTCTAGAGTGACGTCAAATTTCTGAGAAGCCCTCCACCCAGTTGGTCATACATAACCCTGGCAGACCATCTCGTCCTCGTGACGTGTGACCTCATCTGCTGGACAACGTGTGGACGTTTTTTTTCCCTACTCTAGGTCGTAATAAATAGGGCGTCTAGAGTCTAGATAGATCTAACTTTGAGAAATGAACATGGGACCATCAATCAGTTTGATAAGCAAATGTGTAGGCTAAAGGGATCAGGGGGGGGGGGGTGTATTGAGGAAACGAACTGACGTTTAATGTTCATGCCGATGCAGGGTGTATTAAATTTGATGTACGATTTCAAAATGGTAATGTTCACTTAAAATTTAAACACTGAATGTGCGGTTTAATGACAGAAAAAAAATCATTAAGGAAGGTATATTCGATTATTGAATGAAAAGGGAATCAGAGGCGTAGCAAAGGAGAGAGGGTGGGGCGGCAGCCCCAGGAGACGACCCATTGGGGGCGCCAACATAAAAAAATTGAGCTGTATTACTGAATTATACACAGTCAATAAAAAGAAAGTAGATTGCTACACAATTTTACACGCCGATTTAAATATTGCCTTTACCGTCTGTGTTACAGCAGAGGCGTAGCGAGGGGGCGGGGGGGGGGGGGCATATGTCCCCGGGCGCCGACCTTAGGGGGGCGCTAAAATGGGTTGGAAAAACAAATTGAAAGGAGGGGGTGCAAATCGAAAGTTTGAGGGGGGGGGGGGTGCAAATCAAAAGTTCGAGGGGGTGCAAATCAAAAGTTCGAGGTGGGGGTGCAAATCGAAAGTGTGTCCCCGGGCGCCGGGAGGGTCGATACGCCTCTGTGTTACCAGCTAAGTAAATACTGTTCATATATTTTTCAATTAGAGTTTGCTGCTTTAAAAAAAAAACCCACAGAGAGCATAAATATCTATAACACATGTAAAGCAGTTCTCTTTCAAGAGCGACCTTACTTCACTGTGTAGTGTTTCACATGGCCTTAAAATTGTTCTTTAAAAAAATAAAAGGCTCAGAGTTTCTTCCAGGCTCTGCCCCCCCTCCCCCCAAAGAACGCCTATCCCCCCCCCCCGAACGAAATATAATTTATTTCGAAAATATTTACTTTTACCAGTGTCGTCGTCCCCCCCACCCCCGCAAAAGTCTGGAAAAAAACCCACTGAAAAGGACGCCCACTTATATCGTTTTTATTAGCATTGATAGACTTTATAAATTAAATTGAGTATGGCTATTTCATTTGGAAAAGGTGTAATGTTATCAGCTATCGCGATTTCCCTGTGTATAACACAATGCACAAGCAGCATTTTTAAAATTCTTACCCGTCCTCAGTTTTAAGCAACAATTTTTCTTCCCCAGCGTGTTAGGTAAAGAAATTTGATAATTGACATCAAAACAAAGATTGATATTTACACCAAATAAAAACTTTAGTGTGACTATTCTCAAACCATTGTGTTTTGCCCTTTAAACATTCCACCCCCCCTTTCCCCATTTTTTTCTTCTACAATAACGTTGCCTCAACTATTTCTAATAATTCTTGACTTCTAAACTCTGTTCTATTTAATTTTTTACATTTGCTAATGGCTAAAGTTGGGGCTGGGCCTGTGCACCGGATGACACCTTTTGTGGGGTTAAAGGGGGCGATTCGAAGATGTGTTTATTTGTGTGTGTGTGGGGTACTCTGAGTTATTGCAGCAATGTACATAGGTTTAATGCATTATTGTATGAATATCCATCATCTTATATTGTTAGCATAGACAATTTTTTTTATTTGTATGTATCCATCATTTAATACTGTTTAAATAGAACACAAATCTATTTGTATGTATATTCATCATCTAATAGGCCTACTATTTACATAGAAAAAAACATTCTACATTGAAATAGTATTACAATATTTTTCCACTTCATCTGTAACATGTTTAGGAAAAGTTTACAGCTTTTCATTTTAGGAAAATTTGTTTTCGGATTTTCCCATGAAGTAAAAATAATTCGACTATGCGTCATCAGTCATGCCTGAAGATCTCACGAGACTCGCATCTGCGGTGAGTTTTTAACCAACCACAGCGCGGGTGGGTGGTTTGCCAGGTCGAAGGTCATGGCTGTGGCACTAGGGAGTGGTAGTTCTAGGAGGGGTAGGGGTGGGGTTGTAAATGGTAAACATTGGAGTGCTGTTTAAAGTTACACGCATATTTCACATTGATCATAACCAGGTTATAAAACTAATGTTGAGTGTGTATGAAGGGGGGTGGGGTGGTGGGTGTATGTGTGTATGTGTGTATGCAGGGGTGAAGGGGGGTAGACGTGTTTCTGAAGAGCAATGTCCTCCTCGAAGAGATGCCTGAAAGAAACACTGTGTTTGTATGTATGTATGTGTGTATGTTCGTAATGATTATGTTTTGAGAAAAACAATTGAGATAGAAAAGGAAGAAGTGTATAAAAATGTAAGACAATCAGAGATGGCGGTCTTAGAAAGCCGTTTGTTGAAGATTTATCTCGGCGCTCAAGTATATGGGCCATAGTGAGTGACCTGGAGAGGGAGTCTTCTGGAAGAACTGACGACACCATGAACAGCCGGGGAGCGAACAAGATGGAAGATTTTGGTAGAGGCCCGGTGCTGATCTAAGCAATTAATACAAGTGAGAGCGAATATTTTCACAGAAGAAAGTCTGCTCGAAGTTGAGCATTCCTATACCCAGCGCAGTGCTTCTTTCAGACTCTTTTCTCCGTGGGGGGGGGGGGGGGGAAGAAAGGACACTGTTAAAAGTATATATTTACTATATCAATTCCTTTTCGTTCGGGGGGGGGGGGGGGGAGGTATACTTTATTAGGGTGTGTGTGTGTGTGTATATATAGGTGTATAGTAGGCTATATATTTTCTATAAAATGTATTTATATCAGGGGCGTAGCGAAGGGGGGGGGGGGCGGGTGGTGCGGACCGCACCGGGTGACACCATTTAGGGGGGTGACACCAAGGCAAAAAAAAGGGCAAAATATATAGAGAAAAACTTGAGGGGGGGGGTGCAAATTGAAAGTTTGAGGGGGGGGGGGGTGCAAATCGAAAACTTGAGGGGGGGGTGTGCAAATCGAAAGTTTGAGGGGGGGGGGTGCAAATCGAAAACTTGAAAGTTTGTCCCCGGGAAGGGTCGCAACGCCTCTGGGGGGGGGTGACACCATTAAGTGCCGCACCGGGTGACACCCGACCTCGCTACGCCACTGATTTATATGTATATATATATATATATATATATATATATATATATATATATATATATATATATATATATATATATATATATATATATATATATATATATATAATATTTCGGGGGGGGGAGGGGAGAGGAGATGCCTGAAACAAGCTCTGTCCTCCTCCACTTCGTCCCCGCCACCTTATATAAAGGTATACACAGAGAATACCGAATACGTTTTGTGGCGAAACCTGATCTTTTTGCAGAAACCACCATAGTTGTATCCGCTTCCATCCCAATTATCCCCAACGTCACAGTTTACGGCCTAGTGTACTTCTGCTTCAAATGTATTTTGTCTTCATTTAAAACATGCCTATCCTTTTTAAAACTACATGAGCGTCACATGTATTCTGTCAACATACACCGACTGGCCAAAGTTTTCTCATGCACAGCTATATCACGTGATACGCAAGTATGTATGGGAGCGGGGGAGGGCGCTGTAAATAAAAAATGTCACGTAAGCAGCAAGAAAACAAGCATGTCACCTCGCAAAGTTTTGGGGGGATTCCCCCACGCCATCCTTGTCAACAAGTTCGTAGCGTCTTGACGTCATATCCCCCCAAATCCGGCTCAGCTTATGAATAGTGCACAGCAGTGAATCGATGTTTACCCATAATTTTTTCCTCTGCCTAAAAATATCTTTGTCCTATAGGTCGTAAAAAAGGGGACTAGAAAGGAGGTCAACCAGAGAACAGAGTTAATTTTAGAATATTGTTATTTTGCTGTTCGGTTGGACAAATGAGGAATGTTCTAGAATTTCAGTTTGACGGTGGCTAGCAGTGAAGCGTAAAAGCGGAGGGTGTGGGTAGGAGGTGCTTTGACGTCACTAGTGTAATCGGGACACGAGGACCTAAATTTAGGCAGGTGCACGAGTCTGTAGTGTTAAAATATTTTATTGCGTTTTTGTGGTTAAAGGGAGAGCATAGACATAAGTATATAATTTTAAAAAAATATATAATTAAAACATGTTTTAGGGCTTTATTCGGGTATTACAGAGTATAATTAATATTGAAAAAAAATTCAGCTATGCTAAAACCAAACATTAATCTACTAGGTCATAGATCATAATGCGGTGTAGATTTTAAACAATTGCTAAACAAGTTAAATATATTGAAATAAGCTTTCATTTGTATTTAGAGCTAAACAAGAAGTTCTTTGTTGTTTTATCCCTCTAAATGGATTTGAAAAGGTTTATTGAAAATAAAGATGGCACCTTTTTCGGATGATGTTGATATTAATATTGGTAGTTAAAAAAAAATTATCCGTTAAGCTGTTATATTATTATCTGGCGCATGCATGTCATCAGTTGATTTATAAAAAGCAGTCAAGAATGGAAGAGGAAACAGATCTTTTATCAGCAATGTTATCTATTGTAGATGAACAGTCACACAAATTAACAGAGTTTTTAAACTCTGAAGATTTGAATCCAGATCTATCAACAATATTTTCATCTTCTAAAGACATAAAAACAGAATTAACATTTTCATCTATTGTTGATGCAAAACCCAACTTGACATTCACAGCTTCTCAAGATGTTAAACCCTATACTACAACAGAATTTTCATCTTCTAAAGACACAGAAACAGAATTTTCAAGTTTTTCATCTTTTGATAAATTTACACCCAACAATTCATTTATAAGCTTGCAAGATGTTAAACCTGATGTTACATCTGAGTTTTTAATTTGTAAAGATAAAAAGCCTGCTGTATCAACATTATCAACATCTGAAGATAACAAATCAAAAGTCACAACTTTATCAACTTGTGAAGATTCAAAACCAGATTTATTGACAGGATTTTTATTTTTTGAGGATAAACAACAAAAAGGGCTTGAACTTCAAGTTGAAGAAAATCTCCAGTTTTCTGGAGACAAAAGATATCAAATTGTTTCTAGTCTCAAACACAAAAGGCTTTATCAAAGTTCTAACTTAAAAAAACATAAAACAGGTCAAGAAGGAAATGAGCAAGTTGAATATGATGGTAAGCATGAGAATCTTTCTCAAAGTTGTAATTTCAGTCAAAAATAAAAAAGAGCACTCAAGAAATAAGCAATACATATGTGATATTTGTAATAAAAAGTTTTCTCATCGATGTAGAATATATACACATGTGAAAATGCATTTAGGAGATAAGCCACATCAATGTGATGTTTGTCATAAAAGGTATACTGAAAGTTCTGGCTTAAGTAAACACAACAGAATTCATTCAGGAGATAAGCCATATGAATGTGATGTTTGTCATAAAAGGTATACTGAAAGTTCTGGCTTAAGTAAACACAACAGAATTCATTCAGGAGATAAGCCATATGAATGTGATGTTTGTCATAAAAGGTATACTGAAAGTTCTGGCTTAAGTAAACACAACAGAATTCATTCAGGAGATAAGCCATATAAATGTGATGTTTGTCATAAGAAGTTTTCTCAAAATTCTAGTTTAAAAACACATAAACAGGTTCATTCAGGAGAAAGACCAAATGAATGTGATGTTTGTCATAAAAGGTTTTCTCAAAGTTCTAATTTAAGAACACATACAAATGTTCATTCAGGAGATAAGCCTCATGAATGTGATGTTTGTCATAAAAAGTTTAGTCAGAAGAAAAATTTATTACAACACAAAAATGTTCATTCAGGAGATAGGCCACATGAATGTGATGTTTGTCATAGAAGGTTTTTTCAAAGTAATAATTTAAGAACACATAAAAAGGTTCATTCAGGAGAAAGGCCACAAGAATGTAATGTTTGACAACCAAGGTTTTCTCAAATTTCTTGTTTATCTTCACATAAAAAAGTCATTCAGGAGATAAGCCACATGAATGTGATGTTTGTCACAGACGATTTTGTCAAATATCTAATTTAAATACTCATAAAAAATTCATTCTAGAGATAAGCCAGGAAATTCATCATGACTAAAAACCAATGTTTTTTTATTCAATTAAATTAATTGCATTTGTAACATGTTATATAGGCCTAGCAATTTTATCATTCTGCATTCCCTCTCAATATGAACTTTTAGCCAAACCTCAGACACCTCTCTGCATGCAATGTGTTTAAAAAGAGTACAATATAATTTTCTTCACATATTCATATAAGCTATAGAATTTAGATATTAACCACACATAACAATTTTATAAATAAACATTTTAATTTTTTAAATCAGCATAAAAATTATCAATTTGAAGAAAAGAAAGACTTAAGCTGCAATTGTTACATTTTGGTATCTTAGTTTCAACACAATGTGATTATTGGTTAATTATTTTATTTGTATTCTTTACTATTTAAAAAACAAACATTGTAAGACCTAATGAAAATTCTAATGTAGTGAATCATTAAAAATTATAACATGAAAATTTTATAAAATAAAAAAGCTAATTTAAAAAAAAAAAAAAAAAAAAAAAAAAATTATTTAATAGTCTACACATGTTATAGCAACTTTTTAAGACGCTTAGGAAACTTTGGATTAAAATGAAAGAGGTAATAAAATATTGTTTACCTCCCCTGATTTAATTTCTATGATAGAAATTATCTGTAATAATGAGTAGAGTTTATCCCCGTTTTAAATTATTTCCCTTAGGTTACAGGTGGGTTTAAAAGACTGGACGATAGCTTGGGGAGGAGGTCTTAGAGGACTCGAGTACTAAATAGCAAGTGGACAGAAGGCAGGGTAGCACTCATGTTTGATGAGATATGCTGTAAATAATGATAAAACCTTTGGCAGACGATTGTGCGATGGAAACAGACGTCAGCAGACTGGTTCAGAGGCGTAGCGATCCTTCCCGCCCGGGGACAAACTTTCGATTTGCACCCCCGCTCGAACTTTTCATTTGCACCCCCCCTCAAACTTTCGATTTGCACCCCGCCCCCCCCCTCGAACTTTTCATTTGCACCCCCCCTCAAACTTTCAATTTGGCGCCCCCCCTAAGGTCGGCGCCCGGGAACATATGTCCCCCCCTCGCTACGCCTCTGGACTGGTTAACTATTAGTGTTTCTTCCAGAAATTTTTTTTCCGGGGGGGGGGGGGGCACTTGAAATTTTCGGGGGGGGGGGGCGGACACTGTTATAAGTATATATATTTTTGCTATACCAAATAATATTATGATAATATTTAGAAAATTATGTGTATTTATGTTAATTTTTTTTCGCTGGCCTATGGGACAAATCTGCTTTGTTATGGAACTAATTCAATCGACATGCCTAAAATAATGAATCGGCATATTCCATTATTTTATAATTTTAACAGCAATTAATTGACTTAAGGTAAACAGAAAATGTCGGTCTTTGCATTGATAGTAATTTCAGTGTAGAAAATAGTAGCTTTACTTCCCTGTTATTGGAGTAACAGAGAGTGGATTTAAAAAAATCTTTACCGTCGTTTTTCTAGGCACTTATCTGATGGTCTATTACAAGCCAAATGCTAGCGCACCAAGTAGGGAGAACAATGGCTACAAGGTAGATTGTACTAGATATATTTTTGTGACATTTGGGGTCATATTTACTAAAGGTTATGTGGTCTAGGGATAGCAAGGACGTCTGGATAAAGAACTGACCACACTGTCCGTTTAGATGCCCAGGTCACAGAAACAGGTTAACTCTACTTCACCCGATAATAGTTAAATATGTGTTCTCTCCCTTTGTTGGTGTTGCCCTTCACTAAAGGTGTGGGTTGAGACAAATTACTTATATATTTTGTTGTGGAGAATTAGAAAGGAAATAAATGTAAAATGTCTACCAATAGCTGAAACTCCGCTCACAAACGACCGAGGCTGTCAAGTTTGAGTACTTTTAAAACATCTCTATGGGGACGGAGTGGTCTGGCGGTAGAGAGCTCGACTGCTAACCCGTAAGTCTCGAGTTCGAATCCGGGTTCAAGTCAGTACACCGTCCCTGAGTCCACCCAACTCACGTTAGGGAAAGCAAAGGCGGCTGGGATTAGTGTTGGCCACAGATATGCCGAGGTCACAGAAACAAGTGAACTCTACTTCACTTTTCCTAAACATCTCTATAAGTGTGTAACTATATTATAATATTCAAATAATCAAATTATAGCATCCCAAACCCCAGCCTCTCACCTTAAACGTTTCGTAGATAAAACAAGCTGATTGCATAGTAAAACAACAACTACAATTCGTTCCAAAAGGCAAGAAAGAATAATGTCAAAAATGGGAAGGTACTTTTTTTCTCGTGAGGTTTTAAAATCAGGTCACCCAGGTCGGTCAGTTAACGTGTGGGAGTGTAGTGACGTCACGGGAATCAAACTTGTTTTGTGTCAAAAACCGGCAAATTACCGGAGATCCGGTCCATTCCGGGTTACCAACATTCACAATAAATGATTTAAAAAAAAATCTTCTTATACTGTAGAACATTATTATTGTACCTGACAATAGCTAGTGGGAAGGGAGGGGGTTGACTAGCATCTGATGTTTAGAGGCCGCCCCGATCGTCAAAGAACTACAACAAGAGGTAAACAACACTAGTGAGTCACCAAGGTGCGGATAGTTTTACAAACAAGGACCGACTAGGCTCGTTTTAAAATCATCATATGTATAGACCCACTCACATTTGGTAACTCTAAAAACACATAGACGACAACTCTACTTCATCTGCACTAGAAAGGAGTTGAAGTCGAGAAATAATTGTTCAACCTGAAGCATTATTTTAAAGCAAATTAAAAGTTCCCATTTCAGACTTAAAGGATCCATAAGGCAGATGAAGTAGAGTTCATATGTTTCTTGACCTCGACATGTAAATGGGTGGTAGGTCAGCATTGTTGATTCATCCCCTTACGTTTGTGTAATGTCGTATTGTGAGATTCATCCCATGGACATTGGGTAATGCTGTATCGATGCGTGGCAAGCGTGACGTTTCAATTTGATTCAGTATGTACACAATCTCACCAGATAAAATGGGTTCTTCTTCATCATCTTTTTAACTCCCAGTGGAGAATTGCCCTTGCAATATTATTATTTATTTTTCTGTCACTTTCTATTTTTTCCATTTCTTTTCAGCTCTTTACAATAATTTTCAGTTTTTTTTTAATTTTCTGCACCAGGTGTTTTGGATTTCATTTTTGCTTGCTCCTTAAGGAATCCATGTAATTTTTTTGTTGCCTGCTAAATAAAACATGTGGCATGTTTTCTAATTGAAAGCCTATCATCTCAGATAAAGGGGAGTTAATATGACCAAACTGTAATCGTGTGCCTTCAGTAACCTGCCCTTGACCACATAAGGCGGAGGCTTTGAGCATGTTGTAACAACACTGACCGTCGTCTGCTGTGGATGGCATGCGTCACCTATCAAGGATCTTCCTGACCACATCATTCCCTCACAAATCCTGACCGCAGGCCGTGTAGGAAGGACATCAGCAATCAGCATCGATACCTGAACACAGCTTAGGTATCGTTGGTCAGTGATTAGTTTTCATGTCTGCTTCCTGTGTTCTAAAAATAGAATATTCTTAATGCTGTTTAAAAAAAATTCATAAAAAACGTTTTAATAACAAGCTTTTATGTAACAATGCACTAAAAAGTAGAAAATAAATTATAGACTACTATTTAAATAACTATAAAGAAAAGCGTGGGTCACTTTAGTATCTATTGGATACCTTTACTAATGTTAAGGAAGACACCCACTCTTTTCTTTATAGTTATTTAAATAGTAGTCTATAATTTATTTTCTACTTTTTAGTGCATTGTTACATAAAAGCTTGTTATTAAAACGTTTTTTATGAATTTTTTTTTTCAGTACTTTACATGTTTTATTTGCAATAGTGTTACAAGACTAAAAACCATTGCGCGTCTATTGAACGTGATAGCGCAGCTATTAAACCTGATTGAACGTGATGACGTATGTGGTGTGGTTGGATAGACATGCCTACTAATTCGGTCCAAATTTTAATTAATTCATAAAAAATTAATTAGGCATCCAATGGAGGCGAGCGAGTTGACGAGATTCCTTCCATAATGTTGTTGTCATGGAATAAAAACGTGTTTTTTTAGATTTAGACCGTAAAAAAAAAATAAAAAATAAAAACTTAAGCCTAAAATTAATTTAGAAATTTTATATTCTTAGAATAAATGCTATAAAAGTTGCAAATCCAGAGAACTTGAAAATAATTTGTTGAGTTTAAGGCTACATTTCTATTTATTTTCATCAAGCCTAAGTTATAACCGGATGTTTCACTTTCGTAAGACAAATATTGATTGGCTATACAGTAACTTAGTGATCGATAACTATTTGTTTACAAAACTTTGCAGATCAAGTTTTTAAATAACAATGCAAATTTAAAACCCCATGACCTAGTTTTCTATTTTTAGCTTACAATGTGTACAATAAAATCTATGGCAGCCTATCCAATAGCAGGATGCCATGTTTATGTCGCCATTGCACGTGAAAACCAAATTGTTTTTGCTTTTTTTTTAAATTTTATTTAGTTACCGAAAATATTATAAACATCAAATACATCCAATCTTTGGTAAAGTCCGAAAAAAACCAGACAGGCAGGATTTTATAACCATATTAATTGTAAATACGCTGTGCATGATTTTTTAATGAATTTATACACCTCTCAAATACCTTTGAGACTTTTCTCGCTGGTGTCCATTAAGTCAAATTTAGATTCAGATTGCATTGTCTTCATGTCTTGACCCACGTGCCAACTGTGAATCGTATCGGTCAAGTAGAACTGTCCGAATTTTCACTCCTGCGTTTCCATCTAGACTGACGACAGACTGTCGACAGACTGTCGACAGAGGAAGTGAGTTAAATAAAAGCTTGTAAAAAAAAGAAACCATTTTAAATTGAGATTTAAAAAAAGGACTATTGTTAATTAAGATAATTTAAAAAAAAAACGAAACTAATAAAAATTTGAATGAAAGTTGAAACGCTTTCAATTTTAAAATTCCTTCTTTTTTTTATTTAGGGGCTCTTCACATGCAAATCGGAGCCGGCCCCAAGCCTACTTCACATAGACGGTATTTTATTTCCTCGTTGGTCAAGGTCACAATTCCTCTCAGGGTCACATGTAATGAGGAGTAGCTTTCACTTCCGGGTCCTTCAATCAGATGTTTCATATGTGGCAAGAAGAGTGCGTGTGTGTATGTGTTAGAAAGGGTGGTGGGGGGAGGTATTATCACGCGGTGTATGACTTGGGATATGACGAGAGCCTATTAATATGTGCAGGTGTGGGAAAGGGTGGGGGGTATGAGGATGGGGGCGTTTCCTGAATAATATGGAATAGTAATTTTTAATGTCCATATATGATTAGGTTAAAGATAAATCGACCCCCCAATGCACAAAATTACCTATCAATATACAGATCATTGTGATAACCTGAATCTTTGGGGAAACAGCAGAGTTTCTTTCATGCTCCCCCACCAACCCCGAATAAATAAAAGGCAAATAATTTATATAGAAAATATATACTTTAATCAGTCCCGTCCTCTCGCCCCCCCCCCCCCCCCAACCTTCCCGGAAGTCGAAGTCCGCCTCACCACCTGAGAAAAATGTCTAAAAGAAAAATTATGAAACGCATTTTTTTTGTTATACAATTTAAAATAGTTAACACGTTTATTTTCTGGAAGATGAAATGCGTACAAGAGTTATGTGAAACTGTATCTAGTCTAGTTTACATATTACATAAAAACACGGAGGAAGGGTACGTTCAATCGCTCAAAAAGTTGACATATTTTGTGAACTAGTCACCCCACTCGATTGGTGTTCAAGAAGCTTAAAAAAATAGTTCAGCAGTTACGTAACCCAATCGACCCAGATGAGCAGATGGGGGAATCGATAAGGATTGACCAACCATATGGAAGTACTTGATCAGCCGACTGTGACTAAAAATAGAACGCCAGTCATTTCCGAGAATAGCACGACAAGGGGAGAGAATGCCCGTCGCTCCCAGGTGGGAGTGTTGGTGACATGCGCATGTCAGCCCGACACGATACTATGGCTGATCTTACTTACAATTTTAGCCACATTGAAAATAAAATAACAACACGGCTTTATTTACTGTTTTGTGACATGCGCATGTCAGCCCGACACGATACGATGGCTGATCTTACTTACAATTTTAGCCACATTGAAATAAAATAACAAAATGGCTTTATTTACACAAGTTCTCGTGCGAGACGTTTTGACAAAATAAGAAAAGAAACACGGAGAAATGAAATCGTTATAAGAAGAGCATTCGGTTGTGGTCAAGTCAGCCGATTGTGCTGTGAAAAAAATTGGAGGGGGGGGGGGGGTGGGTTGATCGGATAGAATAATGTAAGAAAGAGAATGAATGATCCTAAAGGGATGAATAGAGGGAGTAAGATGGATACAATATTAAATGCTTGGGGTGAGGGGTGGATACAACCGCATGACACGGAGATATAGAGGAGAAAACAAGGAGAGTCGGGAGGAGGGAGAGAGGTAGAGAGAGAGAGAGAGAGAGAGAGAGAGAGAGAGAGAGAGAGAGAGAGAGAGAGAGAGAGTATAAAAACAACGAATGCAGAAAAGAAGGGGATATATTAGTGAAGAGATTATTGGAAAGGAAAACATTAGAGTCTAGAAGCTTGTATTTGTATAGTTTAATAACAAAAATAGCTTTAGATCCCCAAAAGGATATCAGAGAAACAGAAACCAAATAAATTCAGCCTTAATGGTTTAACAATATGTATGTAGATTGAACTATACATAAAACGTCACTTCCGTCAAAATTAGATTGTTCAGTTCAGCTACGACACGCCCCCTCCCCCCCACCCATGTCCTGTTTACGACCCTTATCAAAAAACAAGGTCACCACGAGTTGAAGGTCGACTCGACCTACCCAGCAGGCGTGAAGTGACTCAAACCCGCACACGCTGGGCGGAAGTAAATGTGAGTCAGTTTAACAATTAGGGCTACACAAAAAATGACGTCACGCTATTCTAGCCGATTCCCCCCCCCCCCCCCCCAACCCATCCGTTGCACACAGCCAACATCCTTACCCACAATTCCGATATGAGGTCTCAAAGTTTATTCACCTTTCTTAAACAACCATCGAAAATTGATGTTGTTTGTCAAAGACAACGAACTCAGAGCCCGACCCTCCGCCCAAAAGCCATCTCCACACATAAACAACGAACAGGAGAATGTAATAATAATATTGTTTTATTTAACGAATAAAGCAACACACCATACTATTAAAGAGACAATAATAAATCCATGATCTTTATACCTTGAGGCGTAGTTTCGTAATAAAATTTTATTATTATTATTATTACGATACTATCTGGGCGTATCTAGAACTTACCGCCCTTCTTTCCTTACATTAAAATAACAAATCAATGTGCTCGAATATACCCCCAACCCCTCCCATCCCAAGAATGCCATAATAGATCTGTATCTCTATCTCTATAGTAATACCTATCGCCCATAAAACACAAAGTAGATATTTGTTGGATGAATAGTAATATATAGTATGCTTGGATAATTCAGAATTAATTCTAAGTAAAGTCTGCGCCCTTGTGAGAAAAAAAAAGTAAAAAGATTTCTTGATTATCAAAATACCAAATTAATAAAAAAACAGCAGATACAAATTGAATACAATTCTACAGTTTTCATGAAAATGTAGCAAGTAATTTTTTTACTGCTTGTACTGTGACTTATTCAAACACTGGGCTAGGGAACAATCTATACAAGCAGTCCTCACGAAGATTTGTTGCAACTCTTCCGCCCCAAGGATAAATTCTTTAATGAGCTATAATTAATTAAATTTCCTAAATGAAAAATGACCTGCGTTACTACAAAGTGACATAACGGAAACCCAAAACACATATCTGTTGTATTTTCTCAAAACAAAAAAAAAGTCGTTTGTCAAGTTTTAAAATCGATCTGTCAAGTTCTAAGCGCTCAGTAATTTATTCTTATGGCCTAAGGGGCCATTACTCCGTGGGTCGCTCCCGAAATTTGTCGTTTTATCTTTTTATCTAAAGTCCACTTTTTAATATAAAAAGGTAAAGAAAAAAACGTAGTAAAAAAAAACAGCCTGTCTCCTCTTCAGCGTGATAAATTAGCATTAAAAATTGAAAAGGATGAAGGTGGTTGAAATTAGTTCTTTTAAGGTGCGGAGTTCATTGTGGTTGGTTCATTAGGAAGTTGTGAGAACTTTGTGTTGTATTTGGGCTTGATTGGATTACGTTTTTTTTTCTTCTATTGGTAGGGACTTTATTCTAACAAACGGTAAGTAAAGTTTTTATTTTTTGTTTGCGATTTTGATTCTATATTACTACATCTCATTTCTTCTTCCTCTGTATATATGTTCACTTACTCATTGAATAAATATATGAAAAATCCAAAAAAAAAGAAGTCTACTGATAAATTTTCAAGAAGCCTGATTAAAATAAAATGTATTAAAAAAAATTAAACATTACTTAAATTAGTTTTAGAATACCTCATATCCTACAGCTTAATTTTTATGTTAAATTTGCTACTCTATTTCAGACTACCCATAATCCACCCCCTACCCGCAAGCCTTTCTGTACAACAAACGAATGAATCGAAATTTGGTATGTCGGATTATCGCCCTGTCCTCATGGCTGGTCACATGTGTTCGGGGGTTCTCCAGCGGGGCGCCCGACAGCGCTTGCAATCCCATGATGCCACAGCACAACGCTGACCCCCGACCCCTGCCAGGACCTTTTGGGATCATACTCTCCAAGGTCACGTACTCACCAATGGAAACACTGCAAGGTGCGTTGACCAGTGTGTTGGGTCACATATGTTATGTGTGGTATCACCAGTGTTGTGTGTGGGATCACCGGTGTGTGTGGTCACACGTGTTATGTGTGGGGTCACCGGTGTTATGTGTGGGATCACCGGTGTTATGTGTGGGATAACCGGTGTTATGTGTGGGGTCACCGGTGTTATGTCTGGGATCACCTGTGTTATGTGTGGTCACAAGTGTTAAGTGTGGTGTCACCGGTGTTAGGCGTGGGCCCAAACACGGTGTTATGTGTGGATCGGTGTGTGGGTACATGGGTGATGTGTATGGTGTGTGGGGTCACCAGTGTAATGTGTGTGCCCGGGTATGTGTGTGTTGATGTGTGTTTTTCTCTCTATTTGTGTGCCGCCGTGCGAGAGTGATATATATCAGTGCCTATGTATGTTGGTAATAGCGCGTACCGTTATAAGTGTGTGACGGTGTAAGTTGGTGTGTGTATGTTTCGACGTATGTCTTGATTACATCGTAACACTTTAAAAATTTACAACTGTTATATCCTGGTCGCTATAATATATAATATACACATATATTTAATTAGCTGACATTACAACTTACATTAATAACCACACTCACACCATTTTTTTTTATAGCTAGTGCGTAGCAAAATGACACACTACTGGAGAGTAATATCTCTAAATAAAAAAAAAACCAAAAAAAAAAAAAACAGTGAATTAACGCGAGTTACTGAACGAAAAATTCAAACATGCAAAATATTGTGAAGTAGTGACAGAGCAGTGTTAAAATGATGTGACTATCAGTGCAGAGAGAGCAATTCATAAAAAAATGTGTACATTAATGTTTTTTACAGTGACCATAGCAGACAGCACGCAGTACAAAGGTTTCATAAATAAATGTGTACATTAACGTTTCTCACACAGTAACCATAGCAGGCAACACGCAGTACAAAAGTTTCATAAATAAATGTGTACATTAACGTTTTACACAGTAACCATAGCAGGCAACACGCGGTACAAAGGTTTCATGATACAAGCTCGAGACGTAGACTCAGTGGATTTTCTGGGAACCTTCACGGAAACAACAGATGCGCGGTTTGCTTGCACACAGGGGCTGGTAAGTTTTTGGGCTCGTAGAATACGTCATATGGACTGAGGACAGATATTTAAAGCAGTTTCTAAAAATAAAAAGAAGGGTTGCAAAATTAAACTGTAATACAAAACTAGTTCGAACCCTCGGGCAGATGAGGCTCGTTAACTGGGGACAGCCACTCTTCTAGGAGAGACAACTCCAAAATTAAAACAACTGCTGCCTTGTAGTTTGTTCTTGGTTGGACAAAGGCTATGGAAGCAAATCCAAAAAGAAAAGCAGGCTGAAATCGGAGTCAATGGCCTCAATGGCGCATAACCAGTTGACACGTACCGCTTAATTGTGTTGGAGGCGTGGTCGAGTCGGCAAAAAGCTCATGGTTGATAAATTCGAACAAAGTCTCGAGTTCAAACCCACTGGCAGCTAAATCTCGATCCCCTTCAACACTAATAATTAAGAACGAAGAAGAAGAAGAAGAGATTACAATACATTTACAGAGAAAATTAAAAAAAAACGTCTTAGACATATTTTAACATTTAACTAATTTAAGGATGGAGTAAATATTCATTCTAATTAAATAAGGATAAATAAAAATGAACCCTCTTTTAATGGCTATTGGTTAGGACTATTCGAGACTAACTGTTCCTGTTATGTATTAGAATAGGAACCTCACATAGGCTTACTATATTTGGAAACAAATTGTTTAAACAGTTTTTCCGATTCTATTTTAGGCATTAACACATCGAAATTCAGCGTTAAAAGGCAATTTGACATTTGCGTGGAAGGCACCTACTGAAGCTACAAAAAGGATAATCTTTAGGTAATTTTTAGGACCCTGTTAGCTGGCCAATGTCTAATTGTCGTATGCACAGCATATTTACCTAACATTCCGTTAGATTTATCTTTATATGAAGTTGAAACATTTCTCCAACAGGTTGACCGTTGTCGAAACCTTCGCGACTATCTACGTGGACATGCGCTCTGTGGTTTTACTACCTGAGCTCACAACAACTGCAGCTGTGCCGACAACAACATCTACTCTACCATCAACTACAACTACTCAACCATCAACGACATCTACTGTGCCAACAACGACAACATCGGTGCCAGTAACAACGACAAAAGGGCCTATTACTACAACAACGGTTCCAGTGCCCACAACAACGCCACTAACCACTACAACAACGATAATGACCACAACGACAACAGCAAGGCCCACAACAACAGCTACGCCACTGAGCACAACAACAACTATGCCACTGAGCACCACAACAACGGTACTGACCACTACAACAACGCCAACGACCACAACGACGACAAGACCCACAACAACAACAACAACGCCAGTGATTACAACAACCATACCACTAACCACAACAACAGCGCCAGTGCTCATCACAACGATGCCAGTGACCACAACTATACCATTGACCACAACACCGCCCGTGACCACAACCACCATACCACTAGCCCCAACAACAGTCCCAGTTACCACAACGGTGCCAGTGACCACAACGACGACAAGACCCACAACAACAACAACGCCGCTGACCACCACAACAACGCCCGTGACCACAATCACCATACCACTAGCCCCAACAACAGCGCCAGTGCTCATCACAACGGTGCCAGTTACCACAACGATGCCAATAACCACATCATCAACACCAACGACCACAACAACAACAAAACTCTCCTCTGCTACCTCAGTCTTTACCACCAGTACATCAACTTCACCAATCCCGATCACAACTGAAAGAAATACAACCAACACACCCATTACAACCACAAACATACCCACCACCACCCCAGTCACAACCACCACACAGCGCACCACAACAAACACAACGTTAAACACATCAATTCTCACGACCGCAATACCTACCACTTCCACAACCTCAACCATCCCCAATCTTCCCACCACATTAACAACAATTATAAACACAACCACATCATCTGCAGCCAGCACTACCACTATGTTACCTTTCAGCACAACCGCTGCCAATACCACAACCACCAAGATCACCACAGCAGTTCCAACATCCACTACATCAGCCACTACTATGCCCACTACACCATCAACGACCCCTCTAGCAGCAGCAATACAAAATGTTGCGACAACACAAACTACAATGCCAATGACAACCACACACACAACCACACCGACAGTCACCACAACAGCATCTACAACAGCACCAACAACCACAACACCACAGACAACTACACTACCTACCACAACCACACACACAACTACACCGACAACCACACCAACACCTACAAGCACAACCACACAAATGCACACTACCACAACAACAACAGCCATTCCCACAACAACCACACAAACATCCACATCCACACCCTCAACCACAGTACAACAAACCACACACACTTCATTTGAACCAACAACCACACCAATCACCACACCAACCAGTGTAATACTCACAATACTCACGTCAACCACAACTCTACCACCCACGACTACGTCAGCCACATCAACAACCACACCACAAATAACCACACCACAAACAACCACACCACAATCCACACCATCCGCACACCAACACGACTCAGCATCGACTACAACAACTTCAACAGATAACTCTGGTTCTAACAAGGCAAACGTAAGTTAAAAAAATTTATTTCACCTTTTTACATTTTATATTAATTATATTATTACATTTAATTTAAGGTAGCATTATTAAATACAAAGTGTTGAATTCAATGCTAATTGTCGCGGAATATAATCTTTGTAAAGACAGATCATATTTTAATACATGTTTAGAGCCTACCCCCTATCTCTTTTACAAACCGAGCTGGACTACACCGCCTGTGGGTGGGGGGGGGGGGGGGGAAGGGAGTGACACCATTAAGAAAACTGGTTAATTCTATGTAGAACACTTGCTTTGTTTAGAAATGTAACACCGTATTACAATAAGGTGCTACAATACCTGCAATGGATGTGGCACTAAATTAACTTCAGGTGTAGTGCACTCAAAACCAATAGAAATAAAAATACATGTACACAATCATACTCTAACCAGGGTCAACACCCTGAGGTATGGCATACGGTGTCACCCTAACTGTCCCTAACGAAGGGCATATTCTACCAACCTTCATTTACATTTTGTATTCAATTCATTGTACATTTTTTAAGCATTACATCAGTTGGTTACATCAGATAATATTTAGCTAAACTATCGTTTTTAAATTAAAACATAAAGGCTTTAATAGATATGGGCCTACACTGAGTACATAGCTAGAAGTACAACACAATTTTGATTAAAATTATAACAAAATAGAAACGTTTTTTAAATTCGGTGGTTTTTCTAACGTTCTCATGTTATTGTGTAAAAGTAAGCGTTGGGATACCACTTCCAGTGGGGTCGGGATATTGAAATGATAGGTAAGTTTGTGACGAAACCCCTCGTTTTTCGAGAAAACCCATTTAGGCGAAAAGATCTTAGAAAAAGAAGCATTATCATAATATGATATTTCACTGTAAAACGATTTTGTTTGTGTACTCCATATACGAGAATGTAAAAAAAAAATCTAATTAACTGTAAGAAATTATGATTCAATGATTGGAAGAATTTAATCAAAGCTGGAATTTCTTCGTTCAATATCACGCTCTTTCAACTTCACTCACAATAATCACGTGACTCAGATTCTGTTCACGTTAACGTTGCAAATAATACAAACTTACCGCATATCTTTTAATTACTTAAAGTACCAAATCAAGATCAGGTGTAATGAACATTAACTAATTTTAAAAAATATGTTTTTGAATCAATATTGTTTCACAATTTTTTATTTCCTATTCATATAGGCTTTGACGAGTGAAGAGAGCGGGAAATCCCGAACGAATTTAGGACTATATTTAGGGTTGCCACTTGGTCTTGTGTTGTCATGGGCAGCCATCGTTCTTGTAGCTTATGTGGTGAAGCGCTTCTGGGTATGAAGGATGCTAAACAGATGTCTATCGTAAACAACATCTTCTCTGAAACATTCATCTCAGGGGCGTAGCGAGGGGGGGGGCGGGGGGGTGCGGACCGCACCGGGTGACACCATTTAGGGGGGTGACACCAAGGCAAAAGATAGCAAAATATATAGAGAAAAACTCGAGGGGGGGGTGCAAATCGAAAGTTTGAGGGGGGGGGGGGGGGTGCAAATCGAAAACTCGAGGGGGGGGTGCAAATCGAAAGTTTGAGGGGGGGGGTGCAAATCGAAAGTTTGAGGGGGGGGGTGCAAATCGAAAATTTGAAAGTTTGTCCCTGGGAAGGGTCTCCTGGGAAGGGTCGCTACGCCTCTGGGGGGGTGACACCATTAAGTGCCGCACCGGGTGACACCCGACCTCGCTACGCCACTGATTCATCTGAATATACACGCAACAGGCATTATAAAATTTTGAATTGTATATTAATAATTATGTACATTGTCGATAACCTATAATGCTTAATTCTAAGTAAGTTAGATTGAAAAAGTAAAAAATTGCATTAGAACAGTGACGGTAACAACGAAACGACGTCTAAAGTATTTATTTGTACTTATATAAATTAACAATGTTAAATTATTACTCCGTCTAAGATTTCCATATTTCCTTGAAAAATAAGATTTTATGCTCACGCTGTATAAAAAAAAAAAAACAACTCTAAAATTGAAAAAAAAAAAAAAAAAAAAAAAAAAAAAAAAAAAATCGCAAAAACTGTTTGAACGCACTTGATGTGTCTGTCTGTCTGTACCGTAACCAAATCTCTATTGTTATTTCCCCGTGTTTTCTTTTGCTTACCTCTTGTATGCGTTATGTAAAGTGTTGAATTGAATTTGTAATGATAATGATAACTAGAATACCCGTCATCCCTTGGATAACTGTGGGTTTCGGGGGTCATCCATCAAAAAACATCACGTCTGTCACTCAGAGGCATAGCGAGCCTTCCCGGCGCCCGGGGACAAACTTTTCGATTTTAACCCCCCCCCCCCCCCAAGATTTCGATTTTCAACCCCCTCCCCTCAAACTTTTGATGTGCACCCCCTCCGCCCCCCACTCAAACTTTCGATTTGAACCCCCCTCAACCTTTCAATTTATTTTTCCAAACCATTTTGGCGCCCCAACATACGTCCCCCCGCCCCCCCCCCCCTTCACCTCCCCCCGCCTCCCCTTCCCCCCCCCCCCGCCTCCCCTCCCTCCCCCCGCCTCCCCTTCCCCCCCCCCCCCCCCCGCCTCCCCTTCCCCCCCCCCCGCCTCCCCACCCGCCCCCCCCCCCTCCTCGCTACGCTACTGCAGTGTCACTTATCGTCACAAAAACAGAGCCCACATTCAAAAATATGTTTCTTATCTTTTAAAAACACCGAAAACACCGATTTCGGACTATCCCTTCATATACTGACGTCACATGTGACCTACTCAACTCTACTTCACCTGCCCAGTGTCCCGCCAAGTCTCAGACAACATGTTTTTATCGTTTAAAAAACGATTCCAGCCGAGCATGTCTCTGACCACACTATCCTTTCATATGGTTAGGACAAAGAAACAGATGAACTCTACTTCACCTGCCCTGTATCCTGCCAAGTTCAGATAGGCAACTTTATCATTAACATCTAAAAAAAAAAAATTGAAAAAAAAAATCATTTTTTATCATTAACATCTAAAAAAAAAAAAATTGAAAAAAAATATCATTGACATATTGGTCTAGAACCTGTACTACTCGCATGAGAGCGGACTACGCTACAAACTTAGCTATTTACTCGTGACGTCACAAATGAATTTTTATACTATACTTTGATGCAACTTGATTTCGAGCGTCTAGTCTAGAAGTAGTAACTTTCAAATTAAATTTTATCTTAAATTAGCCAAACAAAGATTTATATAAAATAATTAAGGCCTGAAATAGATTCTAGATGTATTAAGGCCTGAAATAGATTCTAGATGTAGAATTTACATTAAGTCTAGATTTAGAATTTACATTGAGTTTAGTGACCTAGATCTAGATCTAGGCTAGATTCATAAATTTCCTTCGACAGCTGATCTTTAGATCTAGAGAAATTTATTGTAAAACTAAATGAAAAAAGACAGTTGAAAATTGATATAAGTGTTGGAACGTAATAAATACAGCAAACGGACGTATTGTTAAAGTTATGACCGACAGAAAATTAGATTTAGAACGCGTTAAACTTTGGAATGGGAACACAATTTTCTTCGATAGACGCCGCCATTTTATTGTACTAAAGAGTCAACAAAAAACTCTGACGTCACTATCAAGGGACGTCACTATCCCCACAAAGTTTATTCAAAGTATTAACATTTTTTTAAAAATACGGTTAATTTAACAATGAATAAATCAATAAATTAATTAACGTCTTTAAATAAATTTGTGATTAACAGTCTGTCTGCATTAAAAAATTATTCTCTACCTACATACTATTTTACAGCTCTCCAGATAGAGCCGAACATATCAGGATACTTGATCAGGCAAACAAACAAACAAACAAAAAAACAAACAAAAAAATAAATATTCAAACATGTAAACAAACTTGACTTTTAGTAGTATACTAGAATACCCGTCATCCGTTGGATAACTGTGGGTTTCGGGGGTCATCCATCAAAAAACATCACGTCTGTCACTCAGAGGCATAGCGACCCTTCCCGGCGCCCGGGGACAAAGTTTTCGATTTGAACCCCCCCCCCCTCAAACTTTTGATGTGCACCCCCCCCCCCCCCCCCCACTCAAACTTTCGATTTGAACCCCCCTCAACCTATCAATTTATTTTTCCAAACCATTTTGGCGCCCCAACATATGCCCCCCCCCCCTCCCCACCCCCCGCCTCCCCTTCCCCCCCCCCCCACCCCCCGCCTCCCCTCCCCACCCCCCGCCTCCCCTCCCCTACCGTCCCCCCCCCC